>NC_139630.1:11550519-11648019 GCF_964638095.1 Poromitra crassiceps
CTGTGCACGGGCGTGCTGAGGCCAGGGGGGCCCGCGTGCCTGCTAGCTGCTGTTAAGCGCCAGGTCAGAAGAACTCCCGCAAAACATCGCCAAAATTAGCTTCACAGCTAGCGGACTTTTAGATCGCTAACGCTTTTAGCATAACTCAATGGAGTTCAACATAAACTCCTTTGTCTCCATTCGAGCCTTGAATGCCGTCGGGAGGAGCGGGAGGTCAGCTGAGTTGTGGGATACGCTGATGTCTGTAACACTTTTGTAATTTATTCATATGGAAATACAGTAGCACTTTACTGTAGCAATGGTTGTATGAATCCCGGTGTCTCGAGGGGTTATGGGAGACATTTACCTGTACAGTAAATTGTTTGTATATTTGTATATTGTTTTTATGTTTTTGTACCTACATGTTTTTGCTATGTGGTTTTTATGCTTTCTGCAGTAGAAATCACCCTTTTTGGACAAATAATAAACTTGAACCTTGAACATAGCAAAGATTTGCATCACAGCTAGCGGACTTTTACTGTAGATTGGCGTTGCTAACACATTTAGCACAACTCATTGGTTCAAAGTGTATTTTTTTACCTGCAACCCGTGTTTTTTTGCGGGTACCCGGCGGGGCCCCCCGTGGAACCCCGACCCAGTGCAGGACTGTGCCTTAAGTTAGTATTTTCCTTGCCTGTTCTAACGCTGTTCTCTTGGTTCTTTAGGTGCAGTGTTATGAGTTGACGCGGGCGCGGCCGCACCATAAAAAGCTGTGGGAGGTGCAGGCGCCGGGTGTGGTCCAGTGGCTGGGCATGGTGCGCGAGCGCCTATGCGTGGGCTACCCTTCGGGCTTCGCACTGCTCGCCCTGCAGGGCGAGTCGTCGCCCGTCAGCCTGGTGGCCCCGGGCGACCCCTCGCTGGCCTTCCTGGCCCAGCAGCCTCTGGATGCACTGCACGCCCTGGAGGTGGGCGGAGCCGAGCTGCTGCTGTGCTTCAGCCAGCTGGGCATCTACGTGGACACCCAGGGCCGCCGCTCACGCAGCCAGGAGCTGATGTGGCCTGCCACGCCGCTCGCCTGCAGTACGTATCCACATCAATATTAATGACATCAAACTTGACGAGGTCAGCACTACAGAATCTATCTTTATCCACCTTATTTCTATTGACGAGGTCAGCACTACAGAATCTATCTTTATCCACCTTATTTCTATTGACGAGGTCAGCACTACAGAACCTATCTTTATCCACCTTATTTCTATTGACGAGGTCAGCACTACAGAATCTATCTTTATCCACCTTATTTCTATTGACGAGGTCAGCACTACAGAATCTATCTTTATCCACCTTATTTCTATTGACGAGGTCAGCACTACAGAACCTATCTTTATCCACCTTATTTCTATTGACGAGGTCAGCACTACAGAACCTATCTTTATCCACCTTATTTCTATTGACGAGGTCAGCACTACAGAATCTATCTTTATCCACCTTATTTCTATTGACGAGGTCAGCGCTACAGAATCTATCTTTATCCACCTTATTTCTATTGACGAGGTCAGCACTACAGAATCTATCTTTATCCACCTTATTTCTATTGACGAGGTCAGCACTACAGAATCTATCTTTATCCACCTTATTTCTATTGACGAGGTCAGCACTACACAATCTATCTTTATCCACCTTATTTCTATTGACGAGGTCAGCACTACAGAATCTATCTTTATCCACCTTATTTCTATTGACGAGGTCAGCACTACAGAATCTATCTTTATCCACCTTATTTCTAGCTGCCATGATGCCTGACATGAAATACAATATGGGTGCTTCTTCCGGTGTAATCCTCCCAGCCCCCTCCCCCCGTTACGTAGCCCGTCTGTAAACGACAGCTGCAGGCGAACGGAGCAAATCACTTCCAGCTAATTTGACAAAAATCTCGTCGAGAAATATCCCGTTGTTCAAAGAGCAACAGAAATAACGGATGTGATAGATAAAATTATTACATTCCCTCAAATAAGTCGTCAAACAAGTGTTATTTATTGTGACAAGCAACTTTTTTTCTTCCAGCGTCGGAGTTTTAACGAGGAAATGCGCCAGCTGCAACAATCAGTCACTTTCAAAACCGGATCTTGCACCCACAATTATTTTACAGCGGGGCATTCAAAAATAAGGTGGATAGATAGTAGGGGCTGGGCAGTATAGAGTGCCAAAGTCACGCCCTCTTCTGGGTTAGGCATACGCACCAAGGGATTTTCCGCCATTCATTTTTCCATAGTAATTTTGTAAAATCCTCGTAAAAATTGTTTTACTTGGTCCAAGCAAGTGATTCAGCTATATCTAGAATCAGGAGAGACCACAGAACATTTCACTCGGACCAACAACAACAACAACATATTGTCATATTTGATTTTGTCCATATCGCCCAGCGCTAACCGATATTAATAAGGAGTGTGAAGTGAAACCTGCAGCTGATCCACTATCTGCTGGATGAGAGCCATAAAGACTCAAAACAGTCTATAAACTGAAACTAAAACCTGGTATCTCCAGTCTGATATACAGGAACCCTGTGTGTGTGTGTGTGTGTGTGTGTGTGTGTGTGTGTGTGTTGTGTGTGTGTTTATGTTTATCTCTCTTTCCCCCTCTCTCTCTTCACACTCTCTAGGCTCTAACTCGTCCTACCTGACGGTGTACAGTGAGTATGGAGTCGATGTGTTTGATGTTCACACCTCTGAGTGGGTTCAGACAGTCTCCCTCCGCAAGGTAACCAATCACAGCTCAGCAGGGTCCATCTGCAACACATCAACCAATCACAGCTCCGTATGATCATTCTGTAATGCATCAACTAATCAGAGCTCAGCACAAACATCCAGAACTAGATGATCTCTCCTTTATCACCTGCCTGTGCCTGACTACATCTGTCTGCCTGCCTGTCTGTCTGTCTGTCTGTCTATCTGTCTGTCTATTTAACTGTCTGTCTAGTTAACTGTCTGTCTGTCTGTCTGTCTATTTAACACATTCACTGCCAACAGTTTTTTTTTTACTGTAGGTAGCTTCTGCCAAGGTTTTTTTTTGAGGATTCTGGCTCATCTTTCAAGAGCCGAGGATTCTTTTCTGTTAGGATTTTGTGAACACAAAATATCTCAAAAGAACTAATAGAATGTGTGCTTTCTCTGTCTAAAAGAGTTAGTTTGTAGAGTTAGTAGTTACAGTATGTAGGCATTAGCAGTTGAATACAGCATGGTTTCAGCGTCTGAAAATGAAAGGTGAGAAAAATGCCTTTTTGTGAAATTCGATAGAACAGTCACTTTAACCATTTATTTTTGGCATCAGTAAGACGTCAGACATCTAAACAATAGTTTTGAACAGTAATTTCCTCCATAACAGCAGGAAACCCCCCTCTCCTTCAAACTCCTCCCTCCGTGTGTGTTCTCCTCCTCCCTCCGTGGCTGCAGCGGGCGTGTCACAAGCGAGTTTCTGCAGTCTGGAGAGCACTGTCGCCACTTAGTGGGTCGGTGGAATGGGTTGTACACGTTCGGTGGCTCCCATATTTTTATAGGAGACGTAAAAGGGTTTGATCCACGTCCCACCGTCATTTTTTTTTTTTTTTTGACGAGTTAACTCGTCGACGGCAGTGAACGTGTTAACTGTCTGTCTGTCTGTCTATTTTACTGTCTGTCTATCTGTCTGTCTCTCTGTCTGTCTATTTAACTGTCTGTCTGTCTATTTAACTGTCTGTCTGTCTCTCTGTCTATTTAACTGTCTGTCTGTCTGTCTGTCTGTCTATCTGTCTATTTAACTGTCTGTCTGTCTGTCTGTCTGTCTATCTGTCTGTCTATTTAACTGTCTGTCTGTCTGTCTGTCTGTCTGTCTGTCTGTCTTGTCTATCTGTCTATTTAACTGTCTGTCTATTTAACTGTCTGTTTATCTGTCTGTCTATTTAACTGTCTGTCTGTCTGTCTGTCTATTTAACTGTCTGTCTGTCTGTCTGTCTGTCTGTCTATTTAACTGTCTGTCTGTCTGTCTGTCTGTCTGTCTATTTAACTGTCTGTCTGTCTGTCTGTCTGTCTGTCTGTCTGTCTGTCTGTCTATTTAACTGTCTGTCTGTCTGTCTATCTGTCTGTCTATTTAACTGTCTGTCTGTCTCCAGATTCGACCTCTGAATGTTGAAGGGACGTTGAACCTGTTGAGTTCTGAACCTCCTCGCCTCATTTACTTCAGCAACACTTCCTCAGGTAAACTCAACACTTTAACAGCTTAACACTAACCTGCACTAAACTACTCTGACCTGCACTAAATCACTCAGGTAAACTCAACACTTTAACAGCTTAACACTAACCTGCACTAAACTACTCTGACCTGCACTAAATCACTCAGGTAAACTCAGCACTTTAACAGCTTAACACTAACCTGCACTAAACTACTCTGACCTGCACTAAATCACTCAGGTAAACTCAACACTTTAACAGCTTAACACTAACCTGCACTAAACTACTCTGACCTGCACTAAATCACTCAGGTAAACTCAGCACTTTAACAGCTTAACACTAACCTGCACTAAACTACTCTGACCTGCACTAAATCACTCAGGTAAACTCAACACGTTAACAGCTTAACACTAACCTGCACTAAACTACTCTGACCTGCACTAAATCACTCCGTTAGGCCTGGTTGACACCACTGCCCCCACCCCACACACAATTTTGAGATTGTGCGCCTGCACAGCTCTGCCATCGTGGGGCGATTTCGCCCTGTTTTTGGACGCATCTAACCATTATGACTTTGCTACTAGTAAAAAAAAATGTGCAAATGTGGCTGTCAAATTGTCAGTTAATAGCTGTAAATATGCAAATTACTAGTAAGACCATATTCTTGCTGATTCTTGATGCCAGCGTTACCCAGCAAAACTCATAAAGCTGGCTTTTTATTATTATTATTATTATTATCAATAAATAACAATAATCCATAGAAAGCATACAATGCAACAGAATCAGGAAGGAAACCAGAAAACAAAAAAAAACAAAGGTAAACAGAACAAAAAATTGATAACAAAAAATAAATCAAAATAAGTGAGTAGACAGTCAGAATTCTGAGAAAAGTCTGAATTTGGAGTTTAATGTCTAACCCTAAAGTCAGCATTGTGAGATGAAAGTGTCTCTGCCTGCCTGTCTGTCCTCCAGAGGGAGACCTGGCCATCCCAGAGACATCAGACAACAGTAAGAAGCTGATGGTTCGAACCCGCAGCAAGAGGAAGTTCCTGTTCAAGGTCCCAGAGGAGGAGCGCCTGCAGCAGAGGAGGTGACTAATGCTGCCCCCACCTCCTCCCCTCAGTCACAGTCACACCCTGTCTGTCTCAACTGAACAAACACACCTCCTCCCCTCAGTCACAGTCACACCCTGTCTGTCTCACCTGAACAAACACAGACTTCTGTTGACATCACCCAACTGTCGGGTGCCATCTTGAGGGCCAATTTGAAACAACAAGATGCCCTCTATTTGCTGTAGAGTGGAACACCAGTGTCAAACGTTAATATCTGAAAAACCATACGTATCGTATTGCTTATCTTTTGACACTGTGAGTGAGAGCAGAAGTAGCTACTGTGGTAGAAGGGTTTGATTTATAATATATGTATGTAGTGTTGAAGTTGTCTGAACTGTCACACCCTCAAAGCTGGCTCCATAGGATCCCGTTATAAAGGTTGACAAAAGTATACAACTTAAACTGGGATTTCTCAGAAAGTATTAAAAGCGGTGACCTGTTTAAAGTTTGAACTGAGTTTCTAGTATAAATTATGAAAGGGTTCAAAGAGTTCAAAAAGGGTGTGGTTTGCAATGCACAGTCCTCCCATAGACTTAAACAGGTACTAAAAGGTTGTGTGCTGCATTCGGTCCTCAAGATGGCCGCCACAACCAAAGTGTCAATGTGACTGAAACCCATGAATACACTTATCCATAACTGTGTGTGTGTGTGTGTGTGTGTGTGTGTGTGTGTGTGTGTGTTTGTGTGTGTGTTTGTGTGTGTGCGCGCACATGCGTATGTGTGTGTAGGGAGATGCTGAGGGATCCCGAGTTGAGGTCGAAGATGATTTCTAACCCGACCAACTTCAACCACGTGGCTCACATGGGCCCGGGAGACGGCATGCAGGTCCTCATGGACCTCCCCCTGGTAACTGACCATGCTCCTCCTCTCTCTCCTGCCATCTCTCTCCTCCTCTCCTCTCGCTCCTCTAGGGAGAGACTAGGGGTCCAATCCCAAACCAGCCCCCAACCCCTCGCCCTGTCCACCCCCCCCCCCCCCCCCTGTTTGCTCGTCCACATGGAGGGTTCGCCATATTAAGTGCCGTCCCAACGCAATAATTGAATTATCGAGAGTGTAAGGCGTTATTTCCACCACATGTGGTACAGCTGCCGGAGCAGACTGGCGGCCATGTCAAAATCAGTGCTCCAATGTCCGCGCCGATCTTTTTCCGCCTATTGTTGACGGATCCTCTTGCATCTGACAAGCGTGTATGGACGCAAGTCTGTCCCGGGGTCATGTCAAGGTTAGTCTCGCTTGCCAGACTCTCCCAGCAAAGGGGCGAGGAGAGTCTGGCTGCAGGGGACGCTTTCTATTGTGGACTTGAGGGGAAAAAGGCTGTTTACAGCCATCCACCGAACGTACCATGCAGGCTGCTTCATTGCATAATCCACATCAATGGTTTTCAGCGTGTAGCAACGAGCTAGCGACTAGCGCTGCTGTTGTTATTGTTTCAAAGGCAGCGGCGCAGGCATTTGAGCTCGGCAGATTCAACACGTACAGCAGCAGAGAGACATACAGATTCAACACGTACAGCAGAGACATACAGATTCAACACGTACAGCAGCAGAGACATACAGATTCAACACGTACAGCAGTAGAGACATACAGATTCAACACGTACAGCAGAGACATACAGATTCAACACGTACAGCAGAGACATACAGATTCAACACGTACAGCAGAGACATACAGATTCAACATGTACAGCAGCAGAGACATACAGATTCAACACGTACAGCAGCAGAGACATACAGATTCAACATGTACAGCAGCAGAGACATACAGATTCAACACGTACAGCAGCAGAGACATACAGATTCAACACGTACAGCAGCAGAGACATACAGATTCAACACGTACAGCAGCAGAGACATACAGATTCAACACGTACAGCAGCAGAGACATACAGATTCAACACGTACAGCAGCAGAGACATACAGATTCAACACGTACAGCAGAGACATACAGATTCAACACGTACAGCAGCAGAGGCAGACAGATTCAACACGTACAGCAGCAGAGGCAGACAGATTCAACACGTACAGCAGCAGAGACATACAGATTCAACACGTACAGCAGCAGAGGCAGACAGATTCAACACGTACAGCAGAGACATACAGATTCAACATGTACAGCAGCAGAGACATACAGATTCAACACGTACAGCAGAGACATACAGATTCAACACGTACAGCAGCAGAGGCAGACAGATTCAACACGTACAGCAGCAGAGGCAGACAGATTCAACACGTACAGCAGCAGAGACATACAGATTCAACACGTACAGCAGCAGAGACATACAGATTCAACACGTACAGCAGCAGAGACATACAGATTCAACACGTACAGCAGCAGAGACATACAGATTCAACACGTACAGCAGCAGAGACATACAGATTCAACACGTACAGCAGCAGAGACATACAGATTCAACACGTACAGCAGCAGAGACATACAGATTCAACACGTACAGCAGCAGAGGCATACAGATTCAACACGTACAGCAGCAGAGGCAGACAGATTCAACACGTACAGCAGCAGAGACATACAGATTCAACATACAGATTCAACACGTACAGCAGCAGAGACATACAGATTCAACACGTACAGCAGCAGAGACATACAGATTCAACACGTACAGCAGCAGAGGCATACAGATTCAACACGTACAGCAGCAGAGACATACAGATTCAACACGTACAGCAGCAGAGACATACAGATTCAACACGTACAGCAGCAGAGACATACAGATTCAACACGTACAGCAGCAGAGACATACAGATTCAACACGTGCAGCAGCAGAGACATACAGATTCAACACGTGCAGCAGCAGAGACATACAGATTCAACACGTACAGCAGCAGAGACATACAGATTCAACACGTACAGCAGCAGAGACATACAGATTCAACACGTACAGCAGCAGAGACATACAGATTCAACACGTACAGCAGCAGAGACATACAGATTCTACACGTACAGCAGCAGAGACAGACAGATTCAACACGTACAGCAGCAGAGACATACAGATTCAACACGTACAGCAGCAGAGACATACAGATTCAACACGTACAGCAGCAGAGACATACAGATTCAACACGTACAGCAGCAGAGACATACAGATTCAACACGTGCAGCAGCAGAGACATACAGATTCAACACGTGCAGCAGCAGAGACATACAGATTCAACACGTACAGCAGCAGAGACATACAGATTCAACACGTACAGCAGCAGAGACATACAGATTCAACACGTACAGCAGCAGAGACATACAGATTCAACACGTACAGCAGCAGAGACATACAGATTCAACACGTACAGCAGCAGAGACATACAGATTCAACACGTACAGCAGCAGAGACATACAGATTCAACACGTGCAGCAGCAGAGACATACAGATTCAACACGTACAGCAGCAGAGGCAGACAGATTCAACACGTACAGCAGCAGAGACATACAGATTCAACACGTACAGCAGCAGAGACATACAGATTCAACACGTACAGCAGCAGAGGCAGACAGATTCAACACGTACAGCAGCAGAGACATACAGATTCAACACGTACAGCAGCAGAGACATACAGATTCAACACGTGCAGCAGCAGAGACATACAGATTCAACACGTACAGCAGCAGAGACATACAGATTCAACACGTACAGCAGCAGAGACAGACAGATTCAACACGTGCAGCAGCAGAGACATACAGATTCAACACGTACAGCAGCAGAGACATACAGATTCAACACGTACAGCAGCAGAGACATACAGATTCAACACGTACAGCAGCAGAGACATACAGATTCAACACGTACAGCAGCAGAGACATACAGATTCAACACGTACAGCAGCAGAGACATACAGATTCAACACGTACAGCAGCAGAGACATACAGATTCAACACGTACAGCAGCAGAGACATACAGATTCAACACGTACAGCAGCAGAGGCATACAGATTCAACATGGGGGGGTGTGGAAAGGAAATCCAAATATGGTCGCAGCCGCAGTCAGAGCGGGTCGGAGCCAATGCAGAGCTTGCAGGGAGCAGAATGGGATTTCCATCCGGCACCGACTGAAATGGTCGGCACCAATGAGAGAGCTGAGTCCACCATGCTGCTTCCTCCCAGTCAGACTATGTCAAGGTAGGTTTCCCCAATAGGATGTGTTCCTCTTGCATTATAGAGGGGAGGGTACATTTTGTGGCAGACCGAAAATGCAGTCTGAGGGCGCTTTCACACCGACCTCGTTTGGTTCGGTCGAATCGCACTAGAGTTCGTTTTCCCCCTTGGTGCGGTTCGTTTGGGCAGGTGTGAAAGCAGCAGCAATCGAGCTCTGGTGCGCACCAAAAGTGCGCCCTGTTGAAAGAAGTGGTCTCGGTGCGGTTCCAAACCAACTCTAGTACGGTTCGTTTGTGGTGTGAAAGTGATCCGAACTCGATCCGACCCAAATGTAGTTTGGATTAAACGAGCTCCCGTTGCCAGCTGCTTCATAGGCTGAGGAACAAACAGCATTTGGTGGTTAAAAACAACATCTTCATTCTTCACATCATGTTTTGGTGACTGGTGAAACTGTGTGGGATTTGTTTGCATGATTGCAGTCATCAGCAGACCAATATTTAACGTTATAGGCTACCTCTCGTATGACAAAATGAATTGAAGTGGGCAACGGCACACATTATAATTTCAGCCGTCAAAAAATCTCTGGGAATTTATATTTGCCATCCCGGGAGACGAGCTGGTCAGTCTGGGAGGGTTGGCAGCCCCTATTTGGTCCGCTTGGCTTTTGGCTGATGTGAAAGCGAACCAAACCAGCTGGAAAACAAACAACAATGCGTCATTTTTTGTGTCTGGCCCGAAACAAGGAACCGGACTAGGCAAGTGTGAAAACACCCTGAACGAATGTGTGTCCCCCCCCCCCCCCCCCACCCTGTCATTTTTGAGGATGGTCCCGGTGTTGATGGCGGGGATGCTCAGTGCCGTGTTTTCTAGTTATGTTTAGGCTAAAACAACTTTGGTTCTGTTTAGACGACTAAAACAGCTTGATTAAGGTTTAGGGTTACTTGATTTGGAGTGACACTTGGTAATGAAGTGGGAGTGAGTAAGGGCTGGTTTGAGAGGGTAGGGGCTGGTTTGAGATGGGGCCCTTCGTCAGACCGCAAGGCATTCTGGGTATGCAGGCCATGATGGTAGATCTAGCTTCTCCCCTGCCCTCTTCCCTCATCAGATCTCACTACATTTAATGGTGTGGAGTGATGATGTCACAATGATGTCACAGTGATCTTTTTCCCTCAGCAGCAGCAGGAAGTGATGTAACGCTACAACAGGAAGTCAAGCTTGTTTCTGACCAGCTAGCATCCAATAACACTCTACTGACAATGACAGTTTCTCCAGAGCCGCTGGTGTCCGTAGTGCAGCTTTCTTGAGAACCACTCATGCTCATAGTGCAGTTTTCTCTAGAATCCGTCGTTCCCACAATGCAGCTTTCTCTAGAACCCCTCGTGCCCGTAGTGCAGCTTTCTCTAGAACCCCTCGTGCCCGTAGTGCAGCTTTCTCTAGAACCTCTCATTCCTGTAATACAGCTTTCTCTAGAACCCCTCGTGCCCGTAGTGCAGCTTTCTCTAGAACCCCTCGTCCCCGTAGTGCAGCTTTCTCTAGAACCCCTCGTGCCCGTAGTGCAGCTTTCTCTAGAACCTCTCATTCCTGTAATACAGCTTTCTCTAGAACCCCTCGTGCCCATAGTGCAGCTTTCTCTAGAACCTCTCATTCCTGTAATACAGCTTTCTCTAGAACCCCTCGTGCCCGTAGTGCAGCTTTCTCTAGAACCTCTCATTCCTGTAATACAGCTTTCTCTAGAACCCCTTGTGCCCGTAGTGCAGCTTTCTCTAGAACCCCTCGCTTTCTCTAGAACCCCTCGTGCCCGTAGTGCAGCTTTCTTTAGAACCGCTCGTGCCCGTAGTGCAGCTTTCTCTAGAACCGCTCGTCCCCGTAGTGCAGCTTTCTCTAGAACCGCTCGTCCCCGTAGTGCAGCTTTCTCTAGAACCGCTCGTGCCCGTAGTGCAGCTTTCTCTAGAACCGCTCGTCCCCGTAGTGCAGCTTTCTTTAGAACCGCTCGTGCCCGTAGTGCAGCTTTCTCTAGAACCGCTCATCCCCGTAGTGCAGCTTTCTTTAGAACCGCTCGTGCCCGTAGTGCAGCTTTCTCTAGAACCGCTCATCCCCGTAGTGCAGCTTTCTTTAGAACCGCTCGTGCCCGTAGTGCAGCTTTCTCTAGAACCGCTCATCCCCGTAGTGCAGCTTTCTTTAGAACCGCTCGTGCCCGTAGTGCAGCTTTCTCTAGAACCGCTCATCCCCGTAGTGCAGCTTTCTTTAGAACCGCTCGTGCCCGTAGTGCAGCTTTCTCTAGAACCGCTCATCCCCGTAGTGCAGCTTTCTTTAGAACCGCTCGTGCCTGTAGTGCAGCTTTCTTTAGAACCGCTCGTGCCTGTAGTGCAGCTTTCTCTAGAACCGCTCATCCCCGTAGTGCAGCTTTCTTTAGAACCGCTCGTGCCTGTAGTGCAGCTTTCTTTAGAACCGCTCGTGCCTGTAGTGCAGCTTTCTCTAGAACCGCTCGTGCCTGTAGTGCAGCTTTCTCTAGAACCGCTCGTCCCCGTAGTGCAGCTTTCTCTAGAACCGCTCGTCCCCGTAGTGCAGCTTTCTTTAGAACCGCTCGTCCCCGTAGTGCAGCTTTCTCTAGAACCGCTCGTCCCCGTAGTGCAGCTTTCTTTAGAACCGCTCGTGCCCGTAGTGCAGCTTTCTCTAGAACCGCTCGTCCCCGTAGTGCAGCTTTCTTTAGAACCGCTCGTGCCCGTAGTGCAGCTTTCTTTAGAACCGCTCGTCCCCGTAGTGCAGCTTTCTTTAGAACCGCTCGTGCCCGTAGTGCAGCTTTCTCTAGAACCGCTCGTCCCCGTAGTGCAGCTTCCTCTAGAACCGCTCGTCCCCGTAGTGCAGCTTTCTCTAGAACGGTTCGTCCCCATAGTGCAGCTTCCTCTAGAACCGCTCGTCCCCGTAGTGCAGCTTTCTCTAGAACGGTTCGTCCCCGTAGTGCAGCTTTCTCTAGAACCGCTCGTCCCCGTAGTGCAGCTTTCTCTAGAACGGTTCGTCCCTGTAGTGCAGCTTTCTCTAGAACCGCTCGTCCCCGTAGTGCAGCTTTCTCTAGAACCGCTCGTCCCCGTAGTGCAGCTTTCTCTAGAACGGTTCGTCCCTGTAGTGCAGCTTCCTCTAGAACCCCTCGCTTCCTCTAGAACCGCTCGTCCCCGTAGTGCAGCTTTCTCTAGAACCGCTCGTCCCCGTAGTGCAGCTTTCTCGCGTCAAATAAACATTTGTAACATTTGACCTCCCTCCTACTGGCTGTCATGCTCAGTAGAGTGCCAGGAGTCAGTTGCTGTGGTTCCTGTCTCCATGGTAACCGGAGTCAGATGCTGTGGTTTCTGTGTGGGGTGTTGTTTTTCCCAGCATGCTCTCCTGACTCCTTCTGAACTCACCTCCAACTCTCCCTGACAGTTCTGTTCTGACTCCACCTCTTTCTCTCCCCCCTTCCCCCTCAGACCGGTGATGTCACTACCCCCTCCCCCTCCTCCTCCCGTCACTCCCTCATCTCTCCCCCCTCCCACTTTGAGCACGTGTATCACATGACCTCGGTGTCGGCCGGCCTCTTCCTGCAGAAAGACCCCGCTGCAGCCTCCTCTTCCTCCTCCTCTTCCTCTCCCTCCACCTCCTCTGTGGGAAGGGTAGGCCAGCCTCTCTCTCTCTCTCTCTCTCTCTCTCTCTGCCACCCTCTCCCTCGCTCGCCCCGCCCCTTCCCAGCATCCTCTCTGTTTGGTTTGCAGTGCCTGGTTTGTGGAGGCCCCGCCTCCTGGCTCCGTCCTCAGCGTTCAGCTGGCTTCATCCAGTGGTGGCCATGTTGGATTTAGGTGATAGTCGGGGTGGGAAGCCTACTAGTCCAGTAATGATGTCATGACCTCACACAAATTGCAACAAAAAAAAACTCAATGGATTTTGTGTCCTCAATATGTTCTGAATGACAGAGAAAAAGTCCTAAGGAGTTGTAAAGTATGAAGAGAATGTTTAGAAAACCACCTAGACGTGATCCTACCAAAAACGCCTTTTTAACCCATTTGTACAATCTAATTCTACTGTTCAAACTATGCCCTCTTTGAACTCTAAAAAGGTATCAAAAAGCTGAATAATGGCTCATTTCCAGCACATATAACAGCACAGTACAGCTCTACTCGATCTGGTCTTACTCATCTCTACTTGATATAGACTCTGTTTCCATAGCAAGTTTACTCGCCTCCACCCACACCTCGTCGTCATAGCGTCCGCATATCTGCCCTCCGCCCATAGCCAGAACTTTAAAACTGGTTATGAAATACTGGTGCCTCTAAATGACCTACAGTGTACATGGGCAAATGTGACAATCGGCCAGGAGAATGGATATCACTTTGTTGTTACTCAAACTCACATGCATGCACTGCGCGGGGGACGGGAGTTGCGCAACGGGCAGAAGGGAAGCCTCTACCCCGGCGGCAACTCACCAGGCAAGACTGCGGCTTCACTAACCCCTGCCTCCGGCCTAGCGGAGCCGACATTACACGCAACTACAAAGGGCTTCCCGAGGAGCGGACTTTTTCTCTCTCAAAACAATTGAAAACCACCGTCATGTTAAAGCTGAGCAAGGAGATTGATTTTATTTCACCAGAGCGAAAGGCAGACTGATGAGACAAAAGACTGATGGAAATAACAGAAGAGATCGGGTAAGCCCCACTAAACTGGTATCCAGCATTGACAGTAGACAGTAAACACGATTCTGCCTGACCAATCAGTCGTCTGCAGTGTTTTCACGTCACCGTATGGTACCGGGTTCACAGCGCTGGAACCTCAACAAAGCAGGGACCAAAACTAGCACGACTCGACCCCGACTCAACCCGGGCTGTCCAGGCATGGCCGCTGTGGGATGAAGCCATGAACACAGTGATCAGGCTGTGATCAGGATCTGCTCAACAGCCAATCAGCAGGCAGAACACAGCCTGGTCACTGTGTGTGTGATGCAGTGCTGTTTGCTTCTCTCTCTCTGTGAATAAAGCAACCTGAAATGAGCCAACCAGCTCCTTCCTGCCTGGAGGGGTTTGGTTGATCTCAGTGGTGAAATTAACAACTTATGCGGTAGCCTCAGAACAGACAGTGAAACAGACAGAGATAGCACTAACCAACTACAAGTCTATCTGTAGGTCTGTCTGTAGGTCTCTCACTGTCTGTTCATATCAATACACCGTAGACCCATTCATCACACGACTGTGTGTGTGTGTGTGTGTGTGTGTGTGTATATGTGTGTGTGCGTGTGTACATGTGTGCGGGTGTATATGTGTGTGTGTGCACGCGCGCAGAGTGTGATGGCTTCCTCTCAGGATGACCCGGCTAAAGATAAGCCCCGCCCACTGTCCAGTATCTCCCGGCAACAGAGGAGCAAGACACACATCACCCGAACAGCATCAGGTACACACTCTCTCTCTCTCTGAGACACACACACACACACACACACAGATCTAGGGCTGCAGCTAACGATGATGTTCATTATCGATTAATCTGTTAATTATTTTCTTGACCAATCGATTAGTCGTCATTGTAAAATGTCACAAAATGGTGAAAAATGTTGATCACTTTTGCCCAAAGCCCAAGATGACGTCCACAACCCAAAGAGAATCAGTTTACTGTCATAGGAGACTAAAGAAACCAGAAAATATTCACATTTAACAAGCTGGAACGAGATAATTTAACTTTTTTCCCCTTAAAAATTAGATTAGATTAATCGGTTATAAAAATGATGATGGTGATACATTTTCTGCCGATGGGCTAATCGACTAATGGTTGCAACTCTACATGGGTCAGTTAGACTAACAGGCTGGTTTTCAATGCAGATTTCGGGGGAGGAGGTTCTTCTCGTAGCATCTCAGATCTGGACCAGGACCTGGACAGAGAGGTAACACACGCACACACACCAACCAAAGGTCTTCATGGATCTACACAAAACTTAGGACGCGAGAACCGACCTGGAAATCGTACGGGTTCAGGTCCACATTTTACGGCGGGTCCCGAGTCTGTTTATGATTAGGTGCTTTGGGACCACCCTGGGGACTCCCTGATTTTTGAAGATTGCGATTTTCAGAAAACGCTTCAAAGATCATGAAAGTGGTCCTCATTTGTGAAAATCATCTTGCTGAATACAAAGGTCTCACTCAGTTTCATCAACCTTTGTGAACCACAGACCTTATTTCAGGCATTTAAACAAAATCCCCATACAGAAGTCCCTTTGACTTCAACTAAACCAGGAAGTGCATGACTTCTGGCTTGACCTACAAAAATAGGTCATCCCTGCGGTTTTTGGGTAACAATTAGTTGGCTAACGTTAGCTTGCTAAAACAAAGTTAATGTTAGTGATGATAATAGGGCTTTTCTCAGGGCTTTTTTCCTCAGGGCTTTTCTAGAAGTTCAACCAATCACCATGCACTTAAATCACTCAAGGTTCATACTTCATCCTGTGCTGGGAGAGTACCTAACCTGAAGTAGGAGCTAAAAAAAAGTCCCTCTAAACAGAGTTCTAAGAACTATGCGCGTTCTCATTTCCTGTGGTGTGGACACAACCAAAGTGAGGGGGGTGGGGTTCCTCTGGCCTCTATTACGTACACACGTAATAGAGTACCGCAGGGATGACATATTTTTGTAGGCTTATCCAGAACTCGCCGCCATGTTTGTTCGTAAAGGGGAAAAGGCTATGGGATTTTTAGAATGGGGGATTTCAGTTAAATGGGGATTTCAGTGAAATACCACAAGCTTATGGGAGTGGAAATTTGTGTTCAGCAGGATAATCTTCACAAGCGAGGACCACTTGTATGGCTTTTGAAGCGTAGCATACCTGCCAACACCTTTTTTTTCAACTGTGCTCCTGATTGGTCATTTCTTCCCTTACGGTCTTTCAGAGGCTGTAGTGTAGCTTCAGGAGGATTTCTGCTAGCATATGAATCTAGAAGACCTAAGGCAGCCATTGGTAACCACCCATGTCATGCTAGCTTGCCGGGAAGGGGGCTAAATAATACTCCAATGTTAGGATACATTTTTGCGAGGGGAAAAACGGGCATGGCCATTTTCAAAGGGGTCCATTGACTTCTCACCTCAAGATACATGAAGATGAATGGGCTCTATGGCTACATCCCCTCCCCGCTTTCCCCATAGCCCACATAATCCCCCTCTTCCTCACAGCCTAATGTCAGGTTAGAACGCTTAGTTTAGCTCAGCAGGTGGAAATTCAATCGAATCAGTACTGACTCTCTCTCACCCTCTCCGTCTCAACCCCTCCCTTTCTTTCTCTAACAGCCCGATTCTGACTCAACCAAACACTCCACTCCCTCGAACAGCTCCAACCCGAGCTCCCCCCCGAGCCCCAACTCGCCCCACCGTAGCCAGCTGACCCTGGACGGCCTGGAGCTCGATCCCTGAGTGACCCTGTGACCTTTGACCCTGCGTGACCCCTGGACCAAGGCTGAAGATGGGACTTTTGATTTTACCTTTGATTTTATTTGAGCGACTCCCTGCTGCTTTTAACTTGGATTTTATCTGCTGGGAAACCATGGCAACGCAGACGGCAACGCAGACGGTCGTCTTGATGCAGCTCCGCCCCTGCTGCTCATCATCTTTAAAGGGACAGTTCGCCCCAAAATCAAAAATACATATTTTTCTCCTTACCTGTAATGCTATTAATTTTGGTGCGAGTGTCTTTGGGCACCACAAGCAGAGTAGTACCATCCAGTTCCATTGTATCGGAGAGAAGGCCGATCATCTCTACGGCCGATCTCTGCAAAACTCTGCAACTCACACCAAAACCAATCTAGATGGATAAATAGCATTGCAGGTAAGAGGAAAAAGATGTATTTTTGATTTTGGAGTGAACTGTCCCTTTAGCTGTAGGTGTTAGTCAGAAATAAGGTGCGGCTGGTGAACAGGTGTAAAGGATCAACAGACTGTGGGACTCCACTCCAGCTGCCACGTCATTATTTCCAGTTAAAACGCTCGTGTGAAGCCTGTTAGCCGGCTGTGCTGTCGTAGCGCAGCGTCGGCACTAGGCGGCGCTGCTGCGTGTCGCTGTCGCTAACAGATTTAGTTTCCAGCTCACAGACACACGGCTGTTCTGAAACACTGTATTAAATATTAAAATATTAAACTTGCACATTGTTGTAGTCCAAGGGAAAAAAATCCTCTTTGATTTTATTTTGTGTCAGTGATCTTTCCTCTTGCACCCCCCCCCCCCCTCCCCACTGACCCTTCGACCTCTGGATGGACTTGTGGATGCAGAGGACTGTCCTAAACACTACTGCTTTTTCTTCCAAATCACCAGTTTGAAATCTTTGTAATTATTGAAATGTTAGCAACGAAACTTTGAACAGACAATAAAAGAGAATCTGTTGTGTCTCTGTGGGGGTTTTTTTCTGTCTGAGATATTGTTTATTTAGAGATTTCAGTGAGGTGTGATCCTGCTGTTAACCAGTTCACCTTCTGATTGGCTGAGTGGTGGACAGGTGAGTCCACTCATCTCCCCTTCCATCTGGAGAGAGCTGGAGATTCAGCCTGATCTCATGAAATGCGTATATATGACACGTGGGTGTTTTCTTGTCGAATAGATACGCGATTTGGCGTGCAGTGTAGACGCACGCCGAACAATGGCAGCAAACTACCATAACAATACTCTCAACCACTAATCCTAACCCTTAACCAAACACTAATCCTAACTCTTAACCTAACCTTAAAGGGATACACCACTTTTTTTTTAAGTTTAGCTCATTTGCCACATCCCCCCCACATAACCAAGATACACCATGCCTTACCGGCACTGTCTGCTCAGTTTACAGTGAGCTACAGTCGTGAAGTTAGTAATTATCGCCATAGAATGGAGGCTAATGGTACAGCTGTTAAAAATCTGCCAAAACACACATCTCACGGCGGCAAAATAAATGTTAATCCAAAATGCACATAATCTGTCTTTTTGAAAGGAAAAGAGGTCGGCGGCCATGTTTGGAAAGTAGTGCCGGCTACCTCTTTTCCTTCCAAAAAGACAGATTATGTGATTATGTAGTGACTGAGAGCAGGTCACGTGGAGGCTGGGTTTACCCAGGCTACTCCTGCGCCACTTCAGCCATCAGCCATGGAAGGAATCCTTTACCGACACTGAAAGATGCTCCACTGCTCGCGTCACGTCCGATGGCCAAGGGAACGAATCGCCAAGGATCAACGCACGCATTCTCCCTCATTGGAAAGCAAAGCCGGACCTACCATATGGGCAAACTGGGCAGGGGCCCTCGGCATGAAGGAGCCCTAAAAAAAAAAACAGGTCGGGCTCCACAGAACTATGACGACAAAAAGCTAAGACCAATCAGAATGAAATACAATTGTTTCCAAGAAGATTAAGTCTCATGATTGATTGTTATTGGGTGGCTGTGGGCAAGTGGAGACTGGTGAGCCATTCACGTTTAATTTCGTACAATGCTTAAAAAAAGGTTTTACAACTCTCCACAGCTAGGATTAATAAAGCGAAGTGCTCAACTCAGGTGCAGCATCTCAGATCTCCCACCTAATGACCTCAGTGCCTCAGGAACCAGTGCTCCAGTAGCAAAGTGTGAGATGTTTGAACAGAGACCGCGGGGGGTGGAGAGGGTGTTCTATATTTCCTTTTTATTTCTTTTTCATTTTGTCGTAAACATAACTGACGTCTTTCATCACATGTTCTGATGGGTGTTGGGTGGATGATATGAGTGGGCGGGTCTTTCATCACATGTTCTGATGGGTGTTGGGTGGGTGAAGTGAGTGGGCGGGTCTTTCATCACATGTTCTGATGGGTATTGGGTGGGTGATATGAGTGGGCGGGTCTTTCATCACATGTTCTGATGGGTGTTGGGTGGGTGATATGAGTGGGCGGGTCTTTCATCACATGTTCTGATGGGTGGGTGATATGAGTGGGCGGGTCTTTCATCACATGTTCTGTTGGGTGGGTGATATGAGTGGGCGGGTCTTTCATCACATGTTCTGATGGGTGTTGGGTGGGTGATATGAGTGGGCGGGTCTTTCATCACATGTTCTGATGGGTGTTGGGTGGGTGATATGAGTGGGCGGGTCTTTCATCACATGTTCTGATGGGTGTTGGGTGGGTGATGTGAGTGGGTGGGTCTTTCATCACATGTTCTGATGGGTGTTGGGTGGGTGATATGAGTGGGTGGGTCTTTCATCACATGTTCTGATGGGTGTTGGGTGGGTGATATGAGTGGGCGGGTCTTTCATCACATGTTCTGATGGGTGTTGGGTGGGTGATATGAGTGGGCGGGTCTTTCATCACATGTTCTGATGGGTGTTGGGTGGGTGATGTGAGTGGGCGGGTCTTTCATCACATGTTCTGATGGGTATTGGGTGGGTGATATGAGTGGGCGGGTCTTTCATCACATGTTCTGATGGGTATTGGGTGGGTGATATGAGTGGGCGGGTCTTTCATCACATGTTCTGATGGGTATTGGGTGGGTGATATGAGTGGGCGGGTCTTTCATCACATGTTCTGATGGGTATTGGGTGGGTGATATGAGTGGGCGGGTCTTTCATCACATGTTCTGATGGGTATTGGGTGGGTGATATGAGTGGGCGGGTCTTTCATCACATGTTCTGATGGGTGTTGGGTGGGTGAAGTGAGTGGGCGGGTCTTTCATCACATGTTCTGTTGGGTGGGTGATATGAGTGGGCGGGTCTTTCATCACATGTTCTGATGGGTATTGGGTGGGTGATATGAGTGGGCGGGTCTTTCATCACATGTTCTGATGGGTGTTGGGTGGGTGAAGTGAGTGGGCGGGTCTTTCATCATCTGTTGGGTATTGGGTGGGTGATATGAGTGGGCGGGTCTTTCATCACATGTTCTGATGGGTGTTGGGTGGGTGATATGAGTGGGCGGGTCTTTCATCACATGTTCTGTTGGGTGGGTGATATGAGTGGGCGGGTCTTTCATCACATGTTCTGATGGGTGTTGGGTGGGTGATATGAGTGGGTGGGTCTTTCATCACATGTTCTGATGGGTATTGGGTGGGTGATATGAGTGGGCGGGTCTTTCATCACATGTTCTGATGGGTATTGGGTGGGTGATATGAGTGGACGGGTCTTTCATCACATGTTCTGATGGGTGTTGGGTGGGTGATGTGAGTGGGCGGGTCTTTCATCACATGTTCTGATGGGTGTTGGGTGGGTGATATGAGTGGGCGGGTCTTTCATCACATGTTCTGATGGGTGTTGGGTGGGTGATGTGAGTGGGCGGGTCTTTCATCACATGTTCTGATGGGTGTTGGGTGGGTGATATGAGTGGGCGGGTCTTTCATCACATGTTCTGATGGGTGTTGGGTGGGTGATGTGAGTGGGCGGGTCTTTCATCACATGTTCTGATGGGTATTGGGTGGGTGATATGAGTGGGCGGGTCTTTCATCACATGTTCTGATGGGTATTGGGTGGGTGATATGAGTGGGCGGGTCTTTCATCACATGTTCTGATGGGTATTGGGTGGGTGATATGAGTGGGCGGGTCTTTCATCACATGTTCTGATGGGTATTGGGTGGGTGATATGAGTGGGCGGGTCTTTCATCACATGTTCTGATGGGTGTTGGGTGGGTGAAGTGAGTGGGCGGGTCTTTCATCACATGTTCTGATGGGTATTGGGTGGGTGATATGAGTGGGCGGGTCTTTCATCACATGTTCTGATGGGTATTGGGTGGGTGATATGAGTGGGCGGGTCTTTCATCACATGTTCTGATGGGTGTTGGGTGGGTGATATGAGTGGGCGGGTCTTTCATCACATGTTCTGATGGGTATTGGGTGGGTGATATGAGTGGGCGGGTCTTTCATCACATGTTCTGATGGGTGTTGGGTGGGTGATATGAGTGGGCGGGTCTTTCATCACATGTTCTGATGGGTATTGTGTGGGTGATATGAGTGGGCGGGTCTTTCATCACATGTTCTGATGGGTGTTGGGTGGGTGATATGAGTGGGCGGGTCTTTCATCACATGTTCTGATGGGTATTGGGTGGGTGATATGAGTGGGCGGGTGGGAAGAGGGCTCATGCATCCTGGCTAATGACTATCAGTAATGTCAAGTACCTGTATGAATGAATGTCAATAAAAAGTTGATAAAAAAAAGTTTTACTTGGTCAAACAAAGCGATTAAATTGAGAATCTGGGGAGACCATAACATTCCACTCAGACTATATATATATATATATACTGTATATATATATACTGTATATATGACACTGCTTGTATATATATATACGGTACTGTATATATATATATATATATATATATATATATATATACTGTGTATATATATATATACTGTATATATATATAATATATATATACAATGTATATATATATACTGTCTGTGTATATATATATGTATATATACTGTGTGTATATATATATATATACTTTGTATATATATATATACAAAGTGTGTATATACTGTGTGTATATATATATGTGTGTATATACTGTGTGTATATATATATATCTATATATATACAGTGTATATATATATATATACTGTGTGTGTAATGTGTATATACTGTGTGTATATATATATATATATTACACACACATATATACTTGGGAATAACCTGAACTGCTTGTCTTTTGGTGATTCCAGTCAAACGTCATTGCTGAGGGCATCACAACGCTGGTAGTGGAGCTCCAACGTTACAGGGCCCTGACCTTGGTCCAGAGCCAACATGTTAAATGCATTGCAGTGCTTCAGTTTAAACTGTGTACTGATATGTTTTGAGGCCTTGGAGCCAAAGGGGTGTAAATGTGATTTTGGGCGAATATGAGTATTATGTATCACTTGAAAGGCCTCAGTATAGTGGAGAGTATAGAGTAGTTCATTATCAGACTGGAACCCCCCGCCACCACCAATATGAACACTGACTCCGCCCCCTCCCCCCCCCCCCCTCCCTGACTCTTGCTCTATTGGTTGTTACCACCTGCTGCCTAATTAATGATTCATTAGGGGGCAATTAATGCATCTGGCAGGTCAGAGGTTAATAATTAATGAGTGGATGCGTAGCCTGTCTGCACGACTGGGGTCTGTCTGTCTGTCTGCCTGTCTCTCTCAGTCATTGGTCTCTCTAGCTGTCTGCCTGTCTCTCTACCTGTCTGTCTGCCTGTCTCTCTAGCTGTCTGCAGGCCCGTATCTAGGGTGAGGTTACTGGGTGGGCAATTGAACATTTTGGGGGGCAATGAAAATAGCCATACCGGAAAAAAACAAGCCAAAAATGTGCCTAACTTTGGAACATTATTGCCGACAAGCTAGTATGCCATACAGTAGCTGGTACCAGGTCCGTTTTTAGCTTATTACATCTTTGGCGGTAGGTTGCCCAAAGGTTCTCGGTTTGGGGATGGGGATTAAGTTGCATTATATTCTAACACTAAACTGTTCCACTAGGTGTCCACATTGTGCTGTGGGTAACCTAAGTATGAACTTTCACTCAGGGGACAGGCCAATGTTTATAAAACTCCTATTATTAAAACTATTTGCAAACTAACTATGTACATACAAACTAACTAACTATTTACAAAACTGTTATTATATTCACAAGACTTTTAGTCTTAAAAGTGAAAAGAAAACAACTTTGAAAGCAGATTGATTTACCATAAAACTTAAAAACATCCTTCATCCATAATTTCAATAATCAACTCCATAACAGTTATTTTCATTGGATGATCTTATTTCTCAAATCAAATTAAAGACTAGTGCAGTGAGACTTAACCATAGCTAAAAACTATTTGCCATTTAGCCTTCAAACCTATATTTACAAGACTTTTAGTCTTATTCAAACTCAAACTGAAATTACAACTTTGAAAGCAGATTGACTTCGTTACCCTAAAAAATGAATAACAATCCTTCATCCATAGTTTAAAATAATCAACTCCATAATATTCTTTTCATTGGATGAGCTTATTTCTCAAATCAAATTAAAGCTATAACTACAACTGTTAGGTGCCCTAAACTAACTAACCCAGTGGTCTCCAACCTTCGGGTCGTGACCCTAAGTGGGGTCGCCTGGAATTCAAAAAGGGTCGCCTGGGATAAAAAAAAAATGTTTTTTGGGGTGGGCAAGATTCATTTTTGGGTGGGCATAGCCCACCCCTGCAACCCTCTAGATCCGGCCCTGGCTGTCTGTCTGCCTGTGTGCATCATTGAAAGCCAGGTCAGAAATATAATAGGAATTACAGCTCAGCACTTATAGGCAAATATTAAAATTAGATAGTTATTATATTATCATATTGTTATATTGTTACGTTACTATATTGTAGCGAACCAGAGTTACGCATAATGTGGTGAGCAATAGAAGTGTCTCGATTGCAGATAGGAACTGATGTGGGGGAGTGTTACTGGGGGGGAACACTATGCTTGTGGGAGACTTCCGGGAGACAGAGCATGTCTCCAGATACCGCCAAAGGGAGAAGCAGCTAGCTAGCTATGTGCGTGACAACCGCCAAGAGTTGTAATATAACTAACTGTGAATAAAGAACCCTGTACCAGCAAGAAGCCTCTGATTCCCTAAATACCAGGAACGCTACAATATTATTAGCATTAAGTTATATTATCGTTATATTTATATTATATTATCATCATTATTATGTTATTAAGACTTGTTATGATCATTTGAGTTCAGCCAATAGTGGCCCAGCTGCTGTTTCCAGGCCAACAGAGAAGACTCATGTTTTATTAACACACACCAGTGTGTCTGTCGTTTTGAAACAGTTAGATTTTTTTTCATGTTCCTGTAACTGAAAAATGTTTCACAACCTGCCGTTGCTTCTTCTGCCAAGGGAGGCGTTGAAACCCACACCCACACACATTTTAGTTTTGACATTGAGTGTTTTCCAATAGCTAGCTTGACAAAAATGCAATAAAAATATCAAAATGCCAAAAACATCACAAATCCCCCCCCTCCAAAGGCTTGAATCAGCTGTAGCCCCTCACCCCCAAACCACCAAGGACTACAA
The DNA here is from genome assembly GCF_964638095.1 of Poromitra crassiceps. NCBI lineage: Eukaryota > Metazoa > Chordata > Actinopteri > Beryciformes > Melamphaidae > Poromitra > Poromitra crassiceps. The sequence goes on from NC_139630.1 coordinate 11,574,905, forward strand.
ATAGTCATAATTCTGTGTGTGTGTGTGTGTGTGTGTGTGTGTGTGTGTGTGTGTGTGTGTGTGTGTGTGTGTGTGTGTGTGTGTGTGTGTGTGTGTGTGTGGTGTAGAGAGGCAAAGTGACCGCCTACTTCCTGCTTCAGCACTGTACCAGAGATTTGTATCTGCCATTTATTTTCCCATAGACATTTCGTAAAATGCTTATAAAATAGTTTTACTACGTCAAACCAAACGGTTCAGCTATATTTAGAATCAGGAGAGACCATAGAACATTTCACTCGGACCAAAACTTAAAAAACGACATTGAAAAAATATTTTATTTAAATTCACTTTTTTTTTTTTTACGTTTTGGTCCGAGTGAATTGTTATGTGGTTTCTCCTGTTTCTAAATATATCTGAACCATTTGGTGTGAACAAGTACAACTATTTTGTATTAGTCTGATGGCACTGTCGGAGGTGCGACAGGCAGCGATGCCCAGCAGGTGGCCTCTTACCTGTGCTTTCAGTTACAACAACTTCTTACATTATATTGCAAAAAGTTATATTGCATAAAATGATTACATTATTGGGAAGTTATTACATTATTGGTTGCTACACACAATGAACCGACTGCATCCTGTCAGTGAGTCAACAGGAAGTGCCACAAAGATCTGCATCATGAAAGTGACTTCCTGTGATCCACGGCTGTGGTTGAGAGACCTGTGGTTTGAACCCTTTCCCCCAATTGCCTAACTGGCGATTCGAGCCAGTAGCCTAGTAGAGAGAGCTCCCCTTCTAGCAGCAGCGGTGGTTCCTCTGAGGCGGGGGCAAGGGAGGTGCCCCCGCATTGCATTTCGGTTTTAGTTTTTGAAATATTTAGAACCAGAACACAAACCGTGGTCGACTTCCCCATCATGGATCATGCTGAGCAAGGCTGTATCATCTGCATATACTTAACTATGTATGTGCCTGTCTGTCTGTGTCACGGCTGACAGTTTGTTTAGAGAACTAATGCGTGTGCCTGTCTGTGTCACGGCCAGTGTTGGGCAAGTTTCAAAATGTAATATACTACATATTACTAGTTACTTTCATTTGAAAGTAATAAGTTACTTTACAATATTACTGTACTGCTGTATTACTTACTATTTGCATTACTTTCACCAAAACAACAGCAGCAGCAGAATGACATCGCTGCCCCGGAACCATCCCGAAAAATAATGTCAACCGCCTTGTAAAGTCAGTGTAAACAATCCAAAATTCTAAATGTTATCCTTTTCCTTTGTTATTGTCATCTACAGTGGTTATTTGCATGAAAACACACAATTTGATTAGGAAATTATTGTATCTTTATATGTGCTTTGATTTAAAAAAAAATACTAAATTTGTAACTTGAGTTACTTGACAAAGTAACTGGTATAATATTACTGAAATCCTATAAGTAATAAGTTATATTACTGAGTTACTGCTAAAAGTAATATATTACATGTAATATATTACTTTTGTAATGAGTTACCCCCCAACACTGGTCACGGCTGACAGTTTGTTTCGAGAACTTAATGTGTGTGCCTGTCTGTGTCACGGCTGACAGTTTGTTTAGAGAACTTAATGTGTGTGCCTCTCTGTGTCACGGCTGACCGTTTCTTTAGAGAATAAAAGCTCTCTGGTCTCTTCCCACCTGCTGAGGTCTGTGTGACGAATCTGGCTTCAATCTGTTCATTTGTTGGCAACTGTTCTAATGGTAATAATTATTACACTCGCTTTACTCTCCTAACTGACACGACGGTGATGCTTAGGCCAGGATCGAGCTCCTACGCATCACGTGATTCAATGTGTGAATGTGTCAATTTCAAAAAGTGTAAATATATATGTGCAAAATATGACACAAGAAGGGAGGTGCTTTCACACCCAAGATGCTTATTAAGCGTCTCGGTCCTGACCGCATCGCTGAAGTGTGATGCTGAGGAGGTGCTGAAGGATTGGCACGAAGCTGAGCAGACTAGAGGGGATAGAGACACCCACATTTACAAAGACAGCAGTGCGATGATTGGCTACCATAGGAGGTGTGTCGCTATGCTATTGGATAGAAGTGGCCAGATGATGTGAACGCAAGCTGATGTCTCGACGGACGCCCCGGGGAAATGACAGCAAGGAAATTGCGCGTGAGCGAGCGTGAGAGATGCGAGAGGCAGGGTGCTATGAGAATGACAGCATAAGTAAGCATGTGCAAAACATTGTCTTCCTGATTGAAACTACAGTAGGCCTACATTTAAATTAATTCAGTTCACACAACTTTAACACGACATACATGTCGAAAAGGCCGTCCCTCTCATGCCGACTGATGAAACCATGCGCATGGGAACACCCACGGGCCGGATTCCAACCAGAAACTTTGACGATGATGTCACTGTAGCATGACATCACGGCAGGTGCACCTGCGATGTCATCGGGGACGTCATAGTTGTGGCTGTGATGTCATCGGTGACGTCACACGTGCCTCTGTGATGTCCTCGGTGATGTCACATTATGCCACGGTATAAATAAGCGTTTCAGTCTATAGCTCCACTCTCTCCGATTCTCCGTTCCAACCGCCACACACGTACTCTTTCTAATAAAGCTTGAAAGACATCTCCGCGGTTCCTAACGGTCATCCGTGGCGAGCTCCCATCTAGATCATCACAAATTAAGCGGAAGCTACAACTTCCCTACAATACCTATCATAGCCTTCAGCTACTTCTGCTGTCGCCCACAATGTCAAAATATAAGCAATGTGATGCAAATAGTTTTTGAGATATTAAAGCTGGTTTAACACTTTAGTGTTCCACTATTTTTCCACAGTCGTTTCCGCTGCTTATTTCTTCTCCATTTCTTTTTCTTCCAATAGTATTATTACATTTTAGTACATTTCTAACATCATTACTTGACACTGCCTCTCACTCACGTTTCTGTTGGACACACACACCCACTCTCGTCATTTTTTCACTTCTCCATTTAACCATGTCTGATTTGCATAGCATTTTCGTCTCACTGCGGTTACACTGTAGTACATTATTACTACAGTTACACTGTAGTACATTTCTAACCTAATATTAGCCTACTTACTTCGACACTCATTACAGCTGCTTCAAATAAGTGTTTTAAACGGCCACATTTCCCCCAGTTTGAACATAACATTCATTACACTTTGGTTCAGCCGTTTCCATTTGAAGAGACAACCCACGCTCGCTCAGGCATGTTAAGAGAAACACGCACGTGTAGGAACACACGTTCCCACACACACACACACACACACACACCTACACACACACACACACGTTCCCACACACACACACACCACATAGGTATTCGCTATTATGAGACGACACAAGCCACAGTCTGCACCCTCAGCAGTCACACACCTTTCGTGCTGAGGTTAGACTCAGGTCTACGTGACTCCGAGCGCAGAGCATCCTGTGGGCTCAGGTCTCAGGTTTCAGGTCTGCTGTGATTCAGAGAGGACAGACATGTTGCTTCGTTTTCTTTTAATTCAATGAAGTTACAAAACTATTTACACATTTACAGGACGTTATAAGTTAAGTGATAGTTAACGTGATCGAGCGAAGATTTCCATTTCGTTCTCTTTGGCGACACCTGTGGCGATGAGCGGTAATTGGAGGCGGGATCCAAACAGTGTTGCATTTATGACACGTTAGTCAGTTTGTTCAGGCCATAGTAACCACCGCCCGAGACTGGAAGAAAAGTACTTCACACAAGAGTTGTCTGGAACCCACATTAACATGAAGAACGAGTCTATTTCGTTAGCTCCCCCCCCCACTCTCTCTGGGATGTCACCACAGACACACAGTTCATGAAACATGAAATCCTGAAAATGCAAAGGCTTCCATCGATGGGCCAGTCAGTTTACTCGGGGTGCTTTCACACTGGTGCCCCGGTACCGTTCCCGAGCACACTTGTTCTCCAAATTGACCCCAGGTCCGGACCGTTTGAGGACGTCAGAACGTTGTGTTCCGTTCCGTTCTGTGCCCGGGCACGGAACGGGGAACCGAGAACAGGGTCCACTTGAAAAGGTGGTCTGGGGAATGCTTTGGCGTGCCGCCCGGAGACGGAACACTTTGCGAATGCGAACGCCAACCGTACCGAACCACATAGACAACACACGGGCGAGGATACACTCCAGGCGTAGTTGATGACGCAAGTGCACTCTGCAAGTGTTCCGTTCCGTCCCCGAGTGGGGAAGAAATGTCGTAATGTGAAAGCTGACCAGCAGGAAGGGGGACAGAGGAGGGGGGGGGGTGGTCAATCGTGCCCGGTGCACGGAACGGAACGAAAGCAATCGTTCCCAGTGAGAAAGCACTTTCCGTCTGCGATAGTGCCTTGACAGACATTTATTTACATGAAAATCTTTGAGATTATAACTTTAATCAGCAAAGACACAGTGAACACGACGCAGGACAACACACACAGGTGAAGTTATAAAGTTATAAAATAGTTAAGTTATAAAATACACGATCAAACCAGAAGAACACTTCCTCTGGAAATCCCCATCGATATTTGAGTTTGCACTCAGACTGAACAGCTTGGTATTTTTTGCTCCTGTCTCTTTTTGGAAGAAGATCTCTGCGTTTTGGTGTCACGGAAACAGTGTTTTAGGTCACTGAAAACAGAGCTTCTGGAAACCACCAGCCGCTTCTATACGTGACGTGTGTCCGTCTGTTTGTTTGTAGCATGGGACTAGGGGGCGGGGCTATGGAAGCTAGGGATATGAAGGTGGTAGAGAGTTTGGATTTGAAGGGTGGGTAGGGGGAGTTGCTAGGGGGATGTGGGTGGTGGGGCAAGGAAGGGGGCGGGGCTAAGGAAACGAGTTGTCCGTGTGTAGCACGATGTTTGTTTGTAGCAGGATAGACCAATCAGGAGTAGCCTATGCATATGGAGAGGTGGGCGGGGGAAAACCGGCAGACCTGCAGCGCTTATACTTCAACACCTGGGTGGGATTGTGAGTTTCAAAATGGCCGTGTACGTGTGTACATGTGGACAGGGCCTGAAGACAAACGGAACCTTCCTATTATCCTTTAAATTGATCAACTTAATTCGGCTCTGGAAGACTTTCTGTCAGATGATCCAGGTTGAGACTCAGTTCTACTGGATTTCAGTCCATCAACTTTAAACACACACTTTTCCATCAGCATCACCTTGTATCATCTCTCTCCTGATTGGCCGCCACAGAATTATCTCTCTTCTGGTTGGCCGCCGCAGAATTATCTCCCTCCTGATTGGCCGCTGCATACTTCTCTCTCTCCTGATTGGCCGTGGCAGAGTTGAGCTGTATCTTGTTCTTGCTGCTGTCGGTGGAGGGCGTGGCTTGTCGGCAGCAGAGTGATGTCACGGCGCGGCGCAGCTCTTTGCGGATGTTGTCGCTGGACAGGACATAGAGGAGCGGGTTGGCGGCACTGTTGAGCGTGGATAGGCCCAGGGAGATGGTGTACGGCGTGTAGACCCGCCTCTCGAAGTGACAGGCTCCGCCCGCCAGGTGAGGGAAGGTGTGTGTGAGCGCGCGCAGCAACAGCACGCCGTGGTACGGCCCAAAGCACAGCAGGAAGAGAGCCACCACCGCCAGAACCAGGTACCTGTCAGAGATAACATCATGCAGTGTTACAGACCCAAGTACCTGTCAGAGATAACATCATGCAGTGTTACAGAACCAGGTACCTGTCAGACATAACATCATACAGTGTTACAGAACCAGGTACCTGTCAGAGATAACATCATGCAGTGTTACAGAACCAGGTACCTATCAGACATAACATCATGCAGTGTTACAGAACCAGGTACCTGTCAGAGATAACATCATGCAGTGTTACAGACCCAAGTACCTGTCAGAGATAACATCATACAGTGTTACAGAACCAGGTACCTGTCAGAGATATCATACAGTGTTACAGAACCAGGTACCTGTCAGAGATAACATCATGCAGTGTTACAGAACCAGGTACCTGTCAGACATAACATCATGCAGTGTTACAGAACCAGGTACCTGTCAGCGATAACATCATGCAGTGTTACAGAACCAGGTACCTGTCAGAGATAACATCATGCAGTGTTACAGAACCAGGTACCTGTCAGAGATAACATCATGCAGTGTTACAGAACCAGGTACCTGTCAGACATAACATCATGCAGTGTTACAGAACCAGGTACCTGTCAGAGATATCATCATGCAGTGTTACAGAACCAGGTACCTGTCAGAGAGAACATCATGCACTGTTACAGAACCAGGTACCTGTCAGACATAACATCATGCAGTGTTACAGAACCAGGTACCTGTCAGACATAACATCATGCAGTGTTACAGAACCAGGTACGTGTCAGACATAACATCATGCACTGTTACAGAACCAGGTACCTGTCAGAGATAACATCATGCAGTGTTACAGAACCATGGTACCTGTCAGACATAACATCATGCACTGTTACAGAACCATGGTACCTGTCAGACATAACATCATGCATGTGTAATAAAAGATTTTGACGCCTTAAATGATCTTAGTGAACAGGGTTCCGTACGTACTGCACGCGTCGCTTCTGGCACGGCCGCAGCCCGTCGCTGAGCCGCACGCTGGTCAGGATGCGCTGGTTGGTGAACAGCAGCAGGGCGAGCGGCAGCAGGAAGCCCACGGTGAAGCGGGCGTAGTTGAAGGCCGTCACGGTGCTGCTGCTCCGGCCCGGCTCAAAGCAGTGCTGCCCCTCGCCCTCCCGCATGCTGAAGACCGGCAGGTGGCCCAGGGCCACCACCAGCCCCACGGCTGTGGCCACGGCGAACGCCGTCCGCTGCCCGCGCCGTCCGCGGGACTCCACGGAGTACACCACGGCTACGTAGCGGTCCACGCTAATGCAGCACAGCAGGAAGATGCTGATGTACATGTTGTTGAAGAAGACGTAGCCGGTTAGCTTGCACAGGACGGAGCTCCAGGCCCAGTAGTGTCCGCGGCTCACGTACACGGCCCACAGAGGCAGCGTGCCCAGGTACATGAGGTCACACAGGGACAGGCTCAACAGGTAGACGCCCAGAACGTTCCTCCTCCTCACCTGCAGCCACAAAACACAAGCACAAAAACAAGTAATAAACTTCAACTAACTTCTTTTCTTCTTTTTTTTAGTTTATAATTAACTTCATGCTTACAACACATCCTGGGACTCTACTGGCCAAACACAGTAACCAACGAAGAGCTCTGGCAAATCACAAACAAGAACCAATTGCAACATCAAAGGCAGGAAATGAAGCTGCATTGGGCATACCCTGAGGAAACCGCAATGGAAATAAGTCTTACGACTTCATTGTGATATCCTGATGAATTATTTTATATTGTTTGTTTATTGTATTTATTAATTTGTCAAATAAATTCAATCAATCAACCACCCTACAACAAGACCATATGGCTGTTACACACCAAGAGCGATGTGAATATACAACACAAAATTGCGATGTGAATTTTGACCCACCTGTCAATCACAGCAACTGATTTATTTATTTATCTCAGGTTTATTTAACAGGGACAATGCACATTAATAATACATAAAATGTAAATGCGCCAGAGTTAGCCAGAAGGCTATTTTACATCTGCTGTCCCTGGATTGGTCTTAAGAGGTCACCATAAAAAGATTTAAAAAAAAAGGTAAAACTATAATGAAAAACATCCAAACATTTACGTTTAAAAGATACAGTCTAGGAATATAGCATAAGAGCTATTATAAAAAAAATGTTAATAGACAGACTGTGTTCTATTTCACTGTTGTGCGCATTGCGTATTACCTTGCTAATAGTAAGTCTCATCATTTTTTTGTCATGTATCTTGATTGTTTAGACACTAGGATTTTCTTTTAATTTCTGTATTTGATATGTACTGTGTGCGCACAGGACTCTGTGTGCCCAGGGACTACAGATGCAAATTAGCTTTTAGCTATTTCTGGTGCAATATATTTATTGTGTACTGTCCCTGCTCAAATAAACAATAAAGATAAAGATAAAGAAAGATAAAATGAGGATAGTATAGGACGAATCAGCGTGATATCACTTGCCAACAAGAAATACGGAACCCCGCGGCAGTTAATAGTATGAGTTGTGCCAAACAAACGTTAATATCTCAAAAACTATACATCACATCGCATATATTTTCACATTCTGAGTGAGAATTAGCCCAAGAGATGTATAATATATGCATGTCGTGTTAAAGTTGTGTGAACTGTCGCAGTTTTTAAAATGTAAACGGTTAGCTGGCTAGAGTCGGACACTCAAGCCTCGCGCCACTTGGGCTCCAAAGGGTTCCATTGCCGTTGCCACCCAGTGACGCGGTTTGGTTACCAAAATGCTGCTCGGCTGATCCCTCGTATTGCAGTTAAACGAGACAGCAGTCAGCAACAAGCAACAAAAAGATTCAGCCTAGCTAAACAAATAGCAATCTATCACATGACAGACAAACACACAAATAGCACAGAAGTTAGTAGACATAGCAGGAAGACAACATTGCAACAAGCAACAAACAGACAAGACATGTCAGCCTAACTAGACAAATGGCACTCTATCAGACCACATGACAAACACAGCACAATGAGCACAGACAGGCAGAGGAGAGCAGAGATGACAGCATCATAATTAAAGTCCCTGGAAACCAGAAATATTTTTTTTATTATTTAGCATTTTGAGTTCATCACATCACAGGAACCTATGTTAATAAGCCACCAGCCAAATTTGAACGATGACATCGCAAAGTATATAAATTTAGGTTTGACAGTCATGGCAAAAGTCATGAGAATCAATTGGATTTTAGACTGTATTTTCTCCCGTGCACTGTGTGGGCGTGTCCCGTCTGCAGCAGGTCTCCTCCGAGAGAGAGAGGGAAACGGAGAGAGAGAGAAGGAAAGAGAGATGGAGTGTGTGAGTGTGTGTGTGTGTGTTCGCGCGTTGCTCGGTGCATAGCCTACTGACAGAGAGGAAGAGATCTCTGCCGCTGCGAGTGCACAGCGTGTCAGTGTGTGTGTGCGCGCGTGCGCGCATGCGTCTGTGTGATTTGATTAAATCTCATGATGTGATAAGATCATGCATTTTAGCACCGCGCGCACCGCTCTCTTCAATGAGGAAATGGAAATGCAGACCTTGTAGAAAAGTGTCGATTTTTGGGGTTAGGGTTGAAAGTAATGTCAACTACTTTCTGAGGCACACAATTACTCACATAAGACCCTAAATTTAATATAAGGTTTTTGTGGATTTTGGTTTCCAGGGACAAGTACTTTAATGTTGACAGAGCTGAATATTGCTTATCCACTTCTTTAAGTTATACTTAAATGAAGCGTATGTTTTCAAATCTCTGATGTGTTTTGGAATTAAGTTCCACTCCCGAGCAGCTTTAATTGAAAACGCAGATTGGCTAAAAGCACTTTTCTTCTTAACGGGATAATGCAGTCCCCTCTCACTGCACTCTGTGTAGATTTATATATGGTTGATCCAGTGTTTACAAACTGTCTCAGTACAGGTGGAACCAGTTCATGCAAAATCTTGTACATAAGACAGACATCTTGTACATCTTGTACACGTCGGACGCAAATTTCTGAAAAATCGACCGTGGTCCAAAAAAATAAACCCCACAATAACGCTCAGGAAAACTTCGCCGTTGGTATGCACGGTTGCATTGACTGATATAGGTTTGAAAAATATTATTGACATGCAAATTAATCGCACTGAAAATCACACTCCTGCTGTGTAAGGACCTTTAACCTGAACCCACAGGGGAAAAGAAAGGCAGGAAGACCCAGAAACAGCTGGAGAAGGTCTGTGGATGTAGAACGCAAGGAACTAGGAGCATCTTGGAAGGGAGCAGAGCAGTCCGCCCAACACCGAACCAGCTGAAGAAAGTTCATGAATGACGTCCCCAAGTAAGTACCTGTAAACAGGTGAGGCAGAGTGTCAGTAGGTTGGCGGGCACACCCACCGCCAGCACCACGCTGTACATCAGCACCACCGGCACCTGGGCATCCTTGTATGGCGGCACGCATATGTCCAAACTCCCGTTCGTATCCGAACTCCCGTTCTGCAGATCTGAGAAACTCTGAGTCACTGTCGGCTCATGCATTCTGTCTGCAGGGTGAAGAACAAACATCAGCTTTAAAAATTGTGGTGCAGGTTAAAAGAAATCTGAATTTACATTTTGGGCTCATGATTAGTATGAAAATACTACACTTATGACATCATCGATGACCTCATAGTTGTAGTGACATCATTAATGACCTCATAGGTGCAGTGACATCATCGATGACCTCACAGTGGGGCGACACCGATCACGGTGGTCAGGTCACAGGTTATTTTCTATGGTATCTTTCTTGGTGCGGCTGATTAATGGTCCTTTATTCCGGGGGAGTGAGTTTAACCAACTCTCTCGCTATCACTCAAAACTCACGAGGACTCACAGATAAATGCAAGATAAATAAGCATTCTTTTGCATTTTTCAAAACAAGAATTTGTATTATTTATGTTAACTAGATACATAGGCTAAATAAGAAACATGTCGGTTTTCCAAAAGAATGAACCACCCTGTTATCTTGTTTTGCGAATGACCTGGCTGCATTTCACCACCAAGCCACCACGCGTGGTAATAATAACTAGGCCTCCTCTTGATCATGCGTGTTCTACTACTACAACCCATGTAGGGCAGGAAGAAGCCACCAGGTGCCACCACCTGCTGGCTAAATCAGCCAACTAACAGTCATTTTAGTAGTAGTGTATAGCTACCATGCTACCATGTCTCTCATTAGTCAAATTCAATGGTTGTATTTTATCAGATGAAAATAAGTAAATTATATCATGGTGTATCATATATCAGTAGGTGGTGATGTGGGGGGCGAGTGAGAAAAGGAGCAAATATTGATGGTTAAGAGTACCGTAAATTCCGGACTATAAGCCGCGGCTTTTTTCCCGTTTTTTGGCCTTTTTTGCCCCCTGCGGCTTAAATAACGGTGCGTCTTATCTATGGATTTTTCCAGCAAACGGCCACTCGGGAACCTCCAAAATCTATGGATGTTGGTATGAGGCAGAACGAGAGCAAGACAGACATTATGAGAGCGAGACCCTGATTGGATGATGTTGCAAAAAATGTGCCTCGCGACCTGATTGGAGCACTGTGCCACTACTCTCTCTCAGCCACTACGGTAAAACACCCTCCCTCCTCCCTCGCTCCGGGGGGAAAAAGGCAGCGATTGAGCTTGAAAGACAGTCTGAATGAAATTGAATGTAACATTCCCAATTCTATGTATTACATTCTAAAAAACTAACAGCAACATTTTGGAAGGCTAAGCCACACAACTAGCTCGTTGTAATCTAACATCATGCTTCAAAAGATGGAGAACTGGCTGTGTTACGACGATGGCGGCGATTGAGCCTGAAAGTCATGTCTGAGACAGTAGCGAGACAGGAACAACAACAGCAGCAGCAGCAAAGGATCATGCACAAACCCGAGACGAAAGGGACTGTCCGTCAGGGCGCGGACGACTGTGTGTCAGCAACTCCCTCCCGACTACCAGGAGAAAATTACAAACTTCGGCGAATTCACACAAAGAAAGATCAAGGAATATTCCATCGGACCGGAGCAGATCATAAATATGGATGAAGTGCCTTTGACGTTCGACCTGCCTCTCACTAGGACTGTTAACAAGAAAGGTGAATCGTCCATCACGTTGAGAACCACAGGTCACGAGAGAACGAATTTCACTTGTGTTCTTGGCTGCACAGCAGCTCCCGCCGATGGTGATTTTTAAGCATCTCACAATGTATGATTTTGTCTGGGGATTAGTGACCTGACTTTTGTTTTGTTGAAATGTTAATAAATGGGAGCTTCCCCAAACAGCCATCTCTTTCCCGACAATCCCCTCTGTGCACGAAGCCTTACATATGGTAATTAAACATCAAAACACCCGCGGCTTATAGACCGATGCGGCTTATAGAAGAAAAAAATAGTCACCTTTGAAGGTGCGTCTTATAGACCGGTGCGCCTTATAGTCCGGAATTTACGGTAATAGCTTTTGCACACCAAGTCCGTATTTTCGTCCGAAATTGACGCACGAAAAATAAAAAGAATGCGACCTCATTTGTGTCATTCATCATTGACACACCGAGTCCGACAATTACGTCCGTCATTTAAGTTTTCGGACGAGGTTCGATTTTCTGCGTTTTTCGCATCAGTCAATAGATTTTTGCGAGCTGGGACCCGTCTGTGTTTTCAGATGACAGATTAAAAAACACGCATACGAAAACAATCGGACTGTGTGTGCAAAGACCTTAAGACTGAATGAAGACCTCACAACAGTCTAATCCTAATGTTAATTTAAAATGAGATATTCCTCTAAATCTGGCTTCAAACTGCCACAATTTGAGTTTTTTTTTTGCGAGGTCGCCGCAAAATCTTTTGGGCGCGGCCGATTTTGGGGACCCCCATAGAGCTCAGATTATCTCAGACCCTGTCCACGTTTCATGAAAGGCCACCCAGTATCTCTGTAATCCTGCTGACAGTGGCACCAAAAACATAACCTCCTTAGCAAGAGGTCCGAACCAATATCTCTCCGTGCCACTATCCCCCCAAAACACGTACCGTTGTCCCAAACTTTGTCAACTTCGCCAACTTTGGCGCTATGTTACGCCCGCTTCCCACCTAGCTACCATAACAGGGCTGATATGTGCGTATTCGTCTGGATGTCTCGTTTTCGTTAATAGCAGAAGCTCTTGCTCTAGCTTAAACATCCATCGATTTTTTTCGGGTAGCTAAAGCCTCAGCTGATGTTTACTATATTTGTAAAACGGTTAATAAACATCTTGTGAAGCAGCAAGCTTGTGAATAAACGATGAACTTGAAAAATAAAGTAATATCCGCACACTGAATATGCTCGCAGGTCCGTTTATTGAGGTTTTGATCAAAGGATCTTCATCATACTGATTATTTTTCTGATTCATTCAATTCTGGTGAAGATCCCTTGATTGAAACGTCAATAAACTGACCTGAGAGCATATTCTGTGTGTGTGGAGATTACTTTATTTTTCAAGTTCATCAGTTTGAGCACGACCATAAAAACAAGACTGCTACAGTTTAAGTAGACTAGCTAACGAGCTGACAGGAAGAGGCCTCCCTCGCCTGGCTGGTAGCCAATCACAGACCTCCTGACATGAATAATGAATCAGCTGTTAGCCAATCACAGCAGGAGCCAGGACTGAGTCCATACAGTCTGGATCAGACAGAGAGAGAGAGAGAGAGAGAGAGAGAGCAGAGAAGACACCAGCTTTCTTCTCTCCCTCCCCTCTGTCTGTCTCTCTGTGTCTCTCTCTCTCTATTGTGTTCCAGATGCAGACCAGGTCACTGTGTCTCCTTCCATTAGTGACGGATGTCGCACGCCCTTTTCACACTGTTAGTCATGCAGCACCAGGCTGTTTCTGAGCTGAACATCTTCTTATAGAATCTAACCCAGATACAGTCAATCACTTGACTGTAGTCAGAGATGGGCAGTATTTTAAATACATGTATTTAAAATACGTATTTCAAATACATTTGTGTATTTTGTCATTTGTATTTGGCTGGACCGAGAAAAATAAGATGTAATTTGTATCAAGATACTTTCAGACCTTGTATTTTGTGTATTTTAAATACATAAAATACTTTTTTCTTTAATTTTATGTTATTTTATTCTCAAATTGACACATTCTTACCATTGACACAGGTTTAAACTGTGGAAGAAAGAAATGTAGCCTTGTGTTGGTGGAAATTCCCCCAGAGATAAATTACTAATATAAATTGATGATTAGATATTGCATGCACTGGCCTATCTGCAAATGAAACGGTTTACTGCATATTCAAACCAGTGTATCATATTGTATGTATCAAGACACAACTAATTATCTTCTTAATTAAAATTGGCAAAGTGGGTGGCAGTGTGTGTGGCGGCAGTGTGGGTCATGATTGTGATGTCATCAGTGATGTCACTCGATCAATTGTGATGTCATCAGTGATGTCACTCGAGCCAGTGATTGCTCAACTGTGATGTTACTCAGGCAGTTGTGATGTCATCAGTGATGTCACTCGAGCAACTCTGATGTAGTATGAGCCGATGGCGCACATTTGCACGATGGCACCAAGATGGGTGGGCGGTGTCTGTCTGTCTGTCAGTCATGATTTTGGGAGCCCGTGGAGCCGGCGATTTCCATAACTGCAGCCATGGCGCATCATCTCCAGGGATACTGTTATGATGTCAGATATCTATAGGGCTAACATGGTCAAAGTTCCAAAGCTTGAGGTTAACATGTAGAAATGCTGCCTGTAAGTCAAAAGCCCTCACAGAAGGTGATTAACAGCTGAAGTGAGGGAGAAATTAGCTGTGCTGAAAAACAGCTAAAACTGAAATAACTGTAATGTGTTAAAGGGTACACAATAGGGTTGTGCGATGTCACCTAAATAACCATCGCGATGGTTCCACAGTGAAACATCGCGATAGACGTTGGCATCGTCGTTGACGGGGGGTGGGGTTAATTAATGATTTATGAAGTCCATGCAGTGCCGTTTGGCTGCACCACTGCAATGTACGTTCACGTTTACAACAGGACAGCTGAGCTGTACATGTCATGAGAGACCAGCGGGCTTGGATAGGCTACTACTACAGCACAGAGCCAGGCCACTCAAATAGTAGGCTATCACTACCAGCAATATTGAAAGGCCCAAAACAATCAAACGTTAACATTACAGATCGTGACCAACAACGTGTGTGTTTAATTTAACTAGCTGGGAGAAAAGGGGCAGAATTACTGGTGGCTAACGTTAGATTTGTGTGGGCTCAGTTTTGAAACCTAACATTGGGTTACGTTAAGGAGAGATAGAAACACAGCAGCAGGCAGCCTACACAGTATGTAATGGAGAGAGTTCCCGGAAACAGGCGAGTTGAATTCACAGTTGAAGACTTGTAACATTACTCACATTGGGTTGAAAACAGGAAAGAACGTGAAGTTTCTTCTTTCTTAACATTTTCACAACACAACCGACTTCTGCTTATCTTCTCTTCCTCTCCGCTTTACCACTTCTCTGAACTGGGGATAAGGTACGCTTTGCCGCTTGTTTAATGCCGCCTGTGCGTCCCCCGTGTGTCGCGGTTGAGTGGAGATAGCCTTTTTTATTATTAAATCTGCCATATTTTAATTCGAACAGATAATCACGATGGTCTGATGTAGAAGTGTCAGAGGTCGATGGGGGTCGGCCCATCGACGATGGTCGATGCCATCGTCCATGGTGCCAACCCTAGTACACAAAGGAGAATACTGTCACAGAGGACTAAGAGATGATTTACCATCTAAGGAAACCAGAAAATCTCACATTTGATAAGCTGGAATCAGAGAATTAGGACATTTTACTTACAGAAATGGCTCAAAATGATGAACAGATGATCAAAATAGGCAATTAATGTAATATTTGGCAATGGATTGATGGATTGACTAATTGTTGCAGCTCTTTATCAGTTTTTATAAAATGTATTTTTATGTATTTTCAAAATACGTTTTTGTATCTCAAATACATTTTTCAGACGAGTATTTTGTATTTGTATTGTGATACATTTTTTGAGCAAGTATTTGTAATTTGTATCAAAATACTTTATGATGTATTTTCGCCCATCTCTGACTGTAGTTAGGGCTGGTCAATATCTGGGAATATGGTGATATGCAACTAGATATGGTCTTAGATATTGGATGTGGTAATATGGTGACATGAGACTAGATATGGTCTTAGATGTTGTTTGATATGGTAATATGGTGATATGAGACCAGATGTTGGATATGGGGACATGAGACTAGATATGGTCTTAGATGTTGGATATGGTGATATCGCATAGGTGTCCTGCTGCATTTAATCTGAAGCCAAACAAACAATCTGAATAAATCTGCTGCTCATGAAATATTCATCCTTCCTTTGTTTACAGAGAACTGTGGTGAGAACTTTCATTTCCTCTTAAATAAGTCCAATATAGAGCTCAACAGTCACGTGACTTTTTGTGACGTCATTTGCCCCAAGAAGTAAGTTCCGCCTTCATTTTCTCCATAGACATTTCGATAAATAACTTATATAACGAGTTTTAAGACTGGAACCAAGCCAACCAGTCTTCCGGAGAATTGCGAGTGACCATAAAACATTCGGTTTAAGCAAGAACAAAAAATACTATTGAGCTCTATACTAGCGTTAAAGTTATAAAGATGATTTATTTACAGAAAACAAAAGTCCACACGCATCCAAATCAGTCCCCTATTCTCCTAGTTAAGCAACTGACCCTGAACAAGAGACCAAGGCAAGCTTTTATAACCTCTGACCTACAGGTCATCCCAGGACACTGTGCCTGCAGTGCACAGTGCCCCTTAACTATTGGAGGAGTAATAACAGACTTTATCTTATTTGACTACAGAACCAATTAATCAATTACCAGCTAATTAAACATCCATCTGAAGAGTCTCTCACTCTCTTCTATAGTGATGCTATAGCCTACAGGCAAGGAACTATAGGAATATTATTGGAATACCATAGGACACAAATATGTTGTTAGGTTTGTCCAGATCGTAGATTCAGATTCAAGAACTGTTCAGACAACAGTTCATCTCCCTCTCCGGTCACATCATCTGCAAATTCAACCTGGACTTCCATTGCTACACTGACGATACCCAGATCTACATCAGCACAAAATCCATTCAGCACCCCGCCCTCGCCCACATTGAAACCTGCATATCTGCAATAAAAAAAACCTGGCTGACCCACAACTTCCTCAAACTTAACAGTGACAAAACAGAACTTCTTCTCATCGGCACCAAATCCACACTCAGCAAAACCGGACCCATCACACTCACCATCGATGACTCAACCATCACCCCCCCCCCCCCCTGGCTCACAACCTTGGTTTCATTATGGACCCCACCCTCTCTTTCGATCCCCATGTCAGCTCCATCATCAAGACCTCATACTGCCTCTCCCCCCCCCTGCTGCTGAATCCCTCATCCATGCCTTTGTCTACTGCAACTCCCTCCTCACCGGCATCGCTCCCTCCATAGACTCCCCATCAACTTCAAATGACTCCTCCTCACCTTCAAAGCCCTCCACAGCCAGCCCCCCCCCCCCCCCCCCCCCCTTATCTGACTGACCTCCTCTTCCCCCATCACCCCTCCCGAACCCTCCGATCCTGTTCCACTGTTGCCCTCACCATCCCACCATCCAAACTCAAAAGCTTTGGTCACCGAGCATTCTCCAGAGCAGCACCCCGCCTTTGGAACTCCCTCCCCCACAGACTGTCAGAGACTCACCCTCACTCTCCACTTTCAAATCCTGACTAAAAACCTACCTGTTCTCCCAAGCCTACAACCTCCCCTACCCTTAACCACCTCCTCCACCTCCTCCACCCCCCTTTCCCCTCTCCCCTGTCCCTCACACACGCTGTTTTCCTTATATCCCTGATTAGTAGGGGTGTCACGATATTTCGTCGCACGATATATCGCGATATCGAAACGTCACGATATGCGTATCGTCAGAAAAAAATGATATCGTAAATTATTATTATTATTATTATTTTGCTCCTGAATAATAATAGAACAAATTTAGCAGAATCAACACGCATGAGTGAGGGGGTAGACTACTACTGGCATGGCAAAACAGCTCAAGGGGTACATAAGATTACATAAGTTTAGGGACCATTGAGCATGAGTTATTTAAGAAATAGGTTGTATACTTTATTTTTCTTTCACCATGCAACAAACATTTAGTTTGTGACAGTGTGACACATTCTATTGCAAGAGAAGCAATATCTTCCATGTTGTTTTATAGTTATTATAATAACAATTTCCAAAAACAGCATTTGTTTTGTATTTTGTGTATTTCAAATGAAAGACTATTTTTCCAGTATTTTCCCAGGGCTCCCTTGAAAAGAGGCTTCGATTTCAACGGGACTCACATGGTTAAATAAATGATAAATAAATACATACAAATGATTTACTTTTGTTAAAAAGAATATTGTTAAAATATCGTATCGTATCGTTATCGTGAACCCAATATCGTGTATCGTATCGTATCGTGAAATTAGTGTATCGTGACACCCCTACTGATTAGACATGTTAATAGCTATTTGTATCTGTTGCCTGTTGCCTGTTGCTTGTTTCTATTTTTCTTGTTTTCTGTTGACTCCTACTGTAAGAGTCTTTGGGTCTTTGAAAAGCTCTATATAAATCAAATTAATTATTATTATTATTTGTCCCCAATGTGGCAAATCTCTTGTGCAATCGGTTTTGCAATAGAGGGAGAGCACACAAACACATAGAACATACACAGGTCAATCTCTAACCGTCTGATTAAACAGGTTAATTAACGGGTCTAATGAATCAAATTAAGTGGTTTAATTAATCTAATTAAAGGGTTTAATTAGTGAGCTGAATGAGGCGACTCACCGCGGCTGTGGGCACATGTCTGCCCGGCTCCTCCTCGTGCAGCACAGTGAAGTGAAGTCAACATCCTGCAGAAGACACTCCAGGCTGCACCACGTCACGTGACCCGGATAGGAGACCTGTCTGTCTACAAGCCTGCATGTCTGTCTGTGACCACATCACATGACCCAGATACTACAACCACTGAAGAGGAAGTAAAGTGTCTGTAAATAAAAACAACATGTCGATCTCAATGGGACTTACCTGGTTAAATAAAGGATAAAAAAAAAACATATTTGTTGAAACAAACAGAAAAGCTTTAAACAGACATGAGCAATCTATTTGAAAGTACAACTGTTTGATTACAACTGTTTGATTTCATTTGTTAGATAGATAGGTAGATAGATAGATAATGAGACAGACAGACAGAGACAGACATTCAGACAGAGAGACAGGCAGACAGGCAGGCAGACAGAGAGACAGGCAGACAGACAGAGAGACAGGCAGACAGACAGAGAGACAGACAGGCAGACAGAGACAGACATTCAGACAGAAAGACAGACAGGCAGACAGACATTCAGACAGACAGACAGACAGGCAGACAGACATTCAGACAGACAGACAGAGAGACAGACAGGCAGACAGAGACAGACATTCAGACAGAGAGACAGACAGACAGACAGGCAGGCAGACAGACAGGCAGACAGACAGAGAGACAGACAGACATTCAGACAGACATTCAGACAGACAGAGAGACAGACAGACATTCAGACAGAGAGACAGACAGGCAAAAAAAATCAAAGTACATGTGGAGACACATTTTCCCCAAAGATGTTTTGTGTCATTTGTAGTTCTTATCACGCCGTTTGTTTGATGTATGTTCAAATGTAAATGTTTCTGTTAAGTTTGTTTTTAATTAGTTATTTGACGAAGGCCTGATTGACAGCTGTGACAGCCACTCTCAAACCTCCGTCAGACTGATTGACAGCTGTGACAGCCACTCTCAAACCTCCGTCAGACTGATTGACAGCTGTGACAGCCACTCTCAAACCTCCGTCAGACTGATTGACAGCTGTGACAGCCACTCTCAAACCTCCATCAGACTGATTGACAGCTGTGACAGCCACTCTCAAACCTCCGTCAGACTGATTGACAGCTGTGACAGCCACTCTCAAACCTCCATCAGACTGATTGACAGCTGTGACAGCCACTCTCAAACCTCCGTCAGACGGCGGCACGGCTCAGCTCGACTCTACTGCGAAGACTCGGGCTCCAAACGATGTCAAACAGACAATATGGCCACTCGCTGAAACCAGATATCTTGTGGAGATGGATGGAGATACAGTATATTATACAGTCAACGATATGGACCATATCACCCAGGCCCCTGCCAGAGTAAGTTCACCCAGATAAACATCGATGTGGGTGCAGAAGGTTGTTGGTTCAATCCCTGCATCAGGCTATGGCTTTAGATGTTCACATTATAAGCTGGTGACTGTAAGATACCAGCAGCGATGCTTCTTTATCATCATTAGTCTGAACACTGATAGAAATAAGCTGATGGACAGAGACTGTCCCTGACTCTAGCTTAGTCAGATAAACAGATGCTCGGAGGGTGGTTGTTTGCTGGTTCAGATCCTAACCCATGTATCTCACTCAGATATTACAGTAGTTAGGTTGCACACAGTATGTGAGTGACTCAACACCACAGTTTCAAAATAGTTCCCATGTAACAGTCCAGCTCTCAGTGGTTTCCTCCCTCATAACGCCCTGCTCGTATCTCCGTGGAAGTCGGGGGCGGGGGATGCTATATATTTTTTTGACCAGGCCCCACCTTCTCAGAGAACGATAAAAAACGAATACAATGTTATACAAATCAGGCTATCTAATGCGGCAATGAACAAGCTAAGGAGACTGCAGATGGTACAAAATAAAGCAGCTAGGATTGCACTTCGTTGTGATCATAAAACAAATGTGTCAGCCATGCACAGCTCCTTGGCTTGGTCATTTGTAAAAAAAATAGACTACTCTACTCACTTCTTATGTTTATGTGGAATATTCTTGACACTAAAGACCCCTTATCTCTGTATGAAAATGTATCTCTAAGTCATAACAGGCACACATACTCAACTAGACATGCTACGGCAGGAGGTTTCACACTTCCAGTAGTTAGAACAAATGCGATGAAAAGAACTGTCATGTTTAGAGGTCATGTTAAAGGTCATGTTTAGAGGTATGCAGGAATGGAACACCCTTCCCACACATATTACACAAAAGAAAAGCAAAAAAACATTTTAAATTCTTTGTAAAACAGCACTTACTACTGTGATAATGCTATGTATGTGTGCACGTATATATGTATATATATATATGTATGTATGTATATGTGTATATATATATATATATGGAGCATATTGAAGCATGTACATGACTAATATATATGGTGATGGTAATAGTTACATATATAATTATATATATAAGATATGGTAATGGTATATAGGTATACATAATATGTGATGTAGTTTTATGTATATTCTACACATCTGTAATGGTATGTAGGTAATTCTGATGTATGCAATATCTTGAAAGATACAGTATATATGTATGTAATATCCGAAATTGTACCGTTTGTACAGAATGTAAATTGTGTATGATACCTTGAAACTATACAAATTGTTTGACCGCAGGAAGAATAGCTGCAGCTCTGCTGTAGCTAATGGGGATCTTAAATAAAGACAAAGACAAAGGCTATCAATGATACATGAACAAAGCCCTCTGTAAAAAAACAACAACCTTCAGAATATAGTTAGGAATAAAAGTGGAAAGTCTGATGTCTACAGTGCTGCTGGAGATCTCGGGCTCAGAGTACGTGAAAGAGAAGACGGCCTTTTTACTCTTTTCAGCTGCCATGTCTCACCTTCATTTATGAAGATGATCTTGCCGAACACAAAGGTAGCTGTTGCATAAACCACAGAGATGCTCACAAGTCATTTTTTGCAAGTCTCAAGTCTTTGATCTAGAGTCCAAGTCAAGTCTCGAGTCTTTGATCTAGAGTCCAAGTCAAGTCTCAAGGCTTTGATCTAGAGTCCAAGTCAAGTCTCGAGGCTTTGATCTAGAGTCCAAATCAAGTCTCAAGGCTTTGATCTAGAGTCCAAGTCAAGTCTCAAATCTTTGACCTAGAGTCCATGTCAAGTCTCGAGGCTTTGATCTAGAGTCCAAGTCAAGTCTCAAGTCTTTGACCTAGAGTCCAAGTCAAGTCTCAAGTCTTTGATCTAGAGTCCAAGTCAAGTCTCAAGTCTTTGATCTAGAGTCCAAGTCACGTCTCAAGTCTTTGATCTAGAGTCCAAGTCAAGTCTCAAATCTTTGAGCTGGAGTCCAAGTCAAGTCTCAAGTCTTTGGTCACAAGTCCAAGTCAAGTCTCAACTTTCTTATGGAAGTGTGTTCTATTATCTGCTGGATGCCATCCGGTCTGCTTAGAACACTGCATTGCTAAAACGAAGGAATTCAAAGCATGTACTGTATTATCCTCACTCTATCTATTAGCATCAGCATTGATTAGTTGACATTATTATTAATAGACCTTTACTTAATGTTAATACACACAAAAATAAAGATTGTTCACAAGTCCCAAATCTCAAGTCCAAGAAGTCAAGTCGCAAGTCTTTGAGGACAAGTCTCAAGTCACTGTGTGCAACTCAAGTCCAAGTCCCCATCTCTGCCACAGACCTTAATTCAGGCATTTAACCTAAATCCCCTCGACTTTGAGACGAGGGAACCAGGAAGTGCTAACGTCTGGGTCTTAGGACTCATTCTAGACAGTTCACAGTTACAAATGACCATGTTTTATTGTGACAGTAGTTTTTTCTTCATGTTTATAAAAAGCTGAAGTTGCCTTGGGAATGTTGAAGCTGTATGACTAACACATGGCAAACTCCGCCCACCGGGCACGCTGCAGGCGGACGAATGAAGCGCTCCTCTGAGTGAACATGCCGAACAGACAGAGTCCATAACTAAGACTAGATTCTTCTTCATACCACGGAGACTCAAGACAAACTGTTCAAACTGTCCATTTCAGTTCAAATCCAACATTCACTGAATCGTTCAGTCAGCTCTTCAGCGTCAGTTCTTCCATCGGATTTGCTGTGAGAGAAAAAGACCAAATCTTCTGTCAGTCTGTTTGCCGCCGACGTCAAGATCACATTGAAACCATGACTGTATGACGGCTCCGCAAAAGTGAAGCCAAAACATTTAGACCACCCCCTGGTGGCTGGCTGTAGTATAGGTCAGAAATCCTGCCCCCTCCGTGTTAGCGGATGGGACATGAGCCAAACCACTGACCTAAAAATATGGACAGAGCTATCCCATTGATTTTGGTCTCCCTTTTGGCTGTCGCCATCTTGATTTTTCATCAGCAGAGTGGGAGGGAATGGGTTGAGTCCTTGCGCAGCTCACCTGAGATGGGGGTTTCCCAGAGCCGCAGCTCCGCCTGCTATTGGTCCGTGATCGGCAAGCTGCGTGATCACTGGACAGGCGATCTGTCAATCACCCCCTTTTCTATCATCTATTTTACACATAAAAAATGACCCCCCTACAGTTGTTATGAAAAGGTGAAATTAGCTATATAGACCAAAACCGTGCTTTGTTCCTCACTGGAAAGACGTTTAAACCTGTTACAAAGTCAGGCATTTTAACATGGGGGGGTTGCCTACTGCCCCCGACCCCCAAGTGGCCATTCGAGGAACTACAGCTTTTCACTTCACTTCAGCGTCATCATGATTGACAGCTGTGACAGCCGCTCTCAAACCTCCGTCAGACGGCGGGATGTTGAGGGGGCGTGTCCTGTGGGCCGTCGCCCCGCCGCCCGACTCTGCTGCATAGACTCCGCCTCCAAATGACGTCCACACGCGCAAGATATTTTGGGTTCACTTTTGCATAGCGGTAAGTTGTAAGTTGTATGTATGTAAGTTGGGGTAACAACAGCAACTACCCGCCCCCCCCCCCCTCACCGTGTTGCCGAGCAGCTCGTCGATCTTCCTCTCCTCCGCTGAGCCTCGTGCCACTTTCCCTCTGTATCCTAGCAACAGCTGCCGGTCCTTTAGGTCTCGATACGTCTGATTGAGAGACGCCAATCAATCATCTCATCATGACAGTCAAATACTGAGCCAATAAATATAGTATCAAAGTCATATGAGTGTAGTATCCATCTAATATCAGTGTAATATCAATGTAATATCAATCTATATTATAATTAAGCAATATAGCATGAGAGCCAGTGTGTTGTGGCAAATATATCCCGCTGATCTGAAGCAGCGGGATATATGCCACAACACACGCAGCTCGAGTGCTATATTGCTTTTATAAAACGGTTTCCAAGTATGATAATATAATAATAATAGTAATACTATAAGTCCGACTGCCATGGCATTCTGGTAGAGTCAGTTGAAACACTACTGTAAGGCGGGACCGCAAGAACGTGCGGGTGATTTGATTGGATCGTTCTGGAGACTGAAGTTGACATTGGCCAATCCTGGCGCTTGCTGAGAAGCTGAGAGCTTTCTGCAAAGCCCGACACGCAGCTCGAGTGCAGCGCTGCATTCTCAGCGTTTGCTGAGAAGCTGAGAGCTTTCTGGAAAGCCTGACACCAACTAACGTTACGGGGTTAAATGCGGGGTTAACAGCCTTTTTTTTGCAAAGAAGACATTAGCCCGCGTCTATTCTTGTACAAAACATAATTTTCTGCGAAGTATTAGTAAAGTTATAAGCGAAGATCGATTCACAAGGATCTGACAGCTGTCTCCGCCATTTGTTTTTTCTACATTGTCATTTGAGGTAACCAAAGGCTTTTAGTAAGAGAGTTGCCATGGCAACTCAATAACCCATGGCCATGGGTTATTGGAGTGGGTTACTGGATTTATACAATGGCTGTGAACCAATCAGATTGCTTGATTTGAGAGAGCCGTTTTATAATATACTGTAATACGAGTACAATATGAATGTAGTCTCAACCTAGAATCAGAATCAGAATCACTTTTATTGCCACAGTATGCAAGTTACATACAAGGAATTTGTCTTAGTGTCTGTATGCAGCGTAGCGGTCACATCAATATACAGAGATAAGAAGTAGGAAGATAACTAAAGACAATCACAAAGTTGCAAGGGCAATCAAATCGAGTAAATATATACAATATGTACATGAGTGGTGAAGTGTTCTGTGGATAATAAATATGAATTTACGTTGAATTTACATGAGTTAAATAGACGTTAAATATATAAAATAATAATATACTGTAAAGTGTAAAAATGTGAGTGTAATATGAGTGTAGTATCAATCTAATATGATTGTAATATTAATGCAATATGATTGTGAGGGTAATATGAGGGTCCCCCACCACCCCATGTTGTCGTCATCATGCTCTCCCTCTGTCTCTTTAGTCTGAATGCAGCAGAGTGAACATGAAATAAATAATATTTCTTATATATTAATTATATAATAATTACATTATAATATCAGCAGTAAACAAACAAGTGGCGTTTCATGCCATGATGTTCAGGAAGGGATTTCTAACCATTTCTGGTCTGAACAGCAATGATTATTATGTCTATCAAGAAACATTGACTCATCTCTTGTACTACTGTTATACTTCTATCATCTGAGTGAGGCTGCCCAAAAACCTGCCATTCAAAGTCACTGCTGTCACTTCCTCATGATGACGCTCACTGTGAATGAAAGCTGAGTGCAATAAATCACTGATGATGTCACTACTGGCATGATGATGTCACTACTGACATGACTTTTTCAAAGTGGAGAGAACGCACATCGTCGAGTCTCAGTGAGGTGCTGGTGAAACTGCACACTGGCTCTAGATGCAAAGACGTTTTAAGATGTATTTGCTGGTGGTGACATCATCAGTGACTGACATCACAATTGCTCGAGTGACTGATCAGTGACTGTTGACAGTCATCATGTCATAGTCATAACAGTTACGATTATAGGAATACTACTGGTAAGATAGTGGGGGGGGGGACATTTTGAGAATATTTGAATATTGGGTATTTTGATGACTGTCTTGGAGTGTAATATAATGAGTGTAGTATGAGTGCAGGAAACTCACGTTGATGACGATGTCGTGACATTTGTGTTTGTGAGCCAGACTGATCTTCAGCTCTGCATCGTCCACCAGACCCACGTACTGCTGCAGCACCTGACAGGAACATGCTCATGTTAACCAGACCCACGTACTGCTGCAGCACCTGACAGGAACATGCTCATGTTAACCAGACCCACGTACTGCTGCAGCACCTGACAGGAACATGATCATGTTAACCAGACCCACGTACTGCTGCAGCACCTGACAGGAACATGCTCATGTTAACCAGACCCACGTACTGCTGCAGCACCTGACAGGAACATGATCATGTTAACCAGACCCACGTACTGCTGCAGCACCTGACAGGAACATGCTCATGTTAACCAGACCCACGTACTGCTGCAGCACCTGACAGGAACATGATCATGTTAACCAGACCCACGTACTGCTGCAGCACCTGACAGGAACATGCTCATGTTAACCAGACCCACGTACTGCTGCAGCACCTGACAGGAACATGATCATGTTAACCAGACCCACGTACTGCTGCAGCACCTGACAGGAACATGCTCATGTTAACCAGACCCACGTACTGATGCAGCACCTGACAGGAACATGCTCATATCAGACCCACGTACTGCTGCAGCACCTGACAGGAACATGCTCATATTAACCAGACCCACGTACTGCTGCAGCACCTGACAGGAACGTGCTCATATCAGACCCACGTACTGCTGCAGCACCTGACAGGAACATGCTCATATTAACCAGACCCACGTACTGCTGCAGCACCTGACAGGAACATGCTCATATCAGACCCACGTACTGCTGCAGCACCTGACAGGAACATGCTCATGTTAACCAGACCCACGTACTGCTGCAGCACCTGACAGGAACATGCTCATATCAGACCCACGTACTGCTGCAGCACCGGACAGGAACATGCTCATATCAGACCCACGTACTGCTGCAGCACCTGACAGGAACATGCTCATATCAGACCCACGTACTGCTGCAGCACCTGACAGGAACATGCTCATGTTAACCAGGCCCACGTACTGCTGCAGCACCTGACAGGAACATGCTCATGTTAACCAGACCCACGTACTGCTGCAGCACCTGACAGGAACATGCTCATGTTAACCAGACCCACGTACTGCTGCAGCACCTGACAGGAACATGCTCATATCAGACCCACGTACTGCTGCAGCACCTGACAGGAACATGCTCATATCAGACCCACGTACTGCTGCAGCACCTGACAGGAACATGCTCATATCAGACCCACGTACTGCTGCAGCACCTGACAGGAACATGCTCATATCAGACCCACGTACTGCTGCAGCACCTGACAGGAACATGCTCATATCAGACCCACGTACTGCTGCAGCACCTGACAGGAACATGCTCATGTTAACCAGACCCACGTACTGCTGCAGCACCTGACAGGAACATGCTCATATTAATTATGCCCATTCTCCTCCCTCCCCTTGTCCCCATTCACACATCATGTTCTCACTCTCTTCACTCCCCCTTTATGACATCTCTGATGATGTCACAATGAAAATGTAATTAAAATATCGATGTAGCTCCTTCCCCCTTCACACTGCACTCTGGTGGGTCCCCCTACTGTAAGCGCACTCCCCGAGTTTGAAGGACAGATATACAGACATACAGATGGTCCTGCCTTTAATAGATAGATAGATAGAATTCATACTACGACTACTAATACTACTCCTACTACTACTACTACTATAGCTAATTTCACTGTTCATGACAACTGTACGGGGCTGGATTTTTATATAACTCACCTCTTTACACAGTCTATAGCTTCAGGGGACATTCACACCAAAAGCGTTTTTTTTTCAGTCAGAACGCTATGAAAATCATGTTGAGAGCGCTTCCATTGTGCACAAAACACAGCGCACGGAGCGTTTTTTTTCTGCTCTGTTTGTTTTCCCCTGTAGTCGCGTGCAGCACAGATCAGAACACAATGACCACACGGACGGTAGCCAGCTGGTTTTGTCTGTTTGATGTTGTTCAGTGTCAACATAAAAGCCAGATTATTGCCAATTCTGGCAGAAGCGGAGGTTGGAGGATCCCTCGGGAGGAGAGAAGGTAGGAGGAGTCGAAATGACGAGGAGCACTTTTCCTCTAATGTTCAACTTTTCAGCTTGAAAACGCCCACAGCGCTCCTCTAAAAACAAAAGACGCCACCAGCGCTTAAACGCCAGGTGCGTTCATTAAAAGAGGAGCACGTTTAGCGCGTCCTTACATAGAGAATGAATTGCAGAAAGACGCTGGCAGCTCCAAAAACGCTTTTGGTCTGAATGTCCCCTTACACGGTCTATAGCGGACCAATAGCAGGCGCTGCTGCAGCTCTGCCTGGCAAAAAGAAAAGAAAAAGATGGTGATGGTGAAAACGCCAAACTCAAGGCTTCAAAACAGACAAAAACAAACCAATGGGTGATGTCACGGTGACTACATCCATATTTATATACAGTCTCATACCTGGACAGGAGGCGGGGCCAGAGGGCTCGTACCTGGACAGGCGGTGGGGCTTACCTGGACAGGGGCGTTGTTCTTGTGCAGGACGTCCACGACACGCTGGAAGCTGATTGGACTCTTCTTGCGGCTGAAGCCCAGCCAGTTCCTGCTGCTGAACAGAGCGTCCACATCTAGCCACGCCTTCTGCTTCGCCCGCGCCGCCAACGCCGTCACAAAGTACTGTTTCTCTGGTATCTGCTCTCACAGGACAAGAGTTACTGTTAATGACATCACAAAGTACTGTTTCTCTGGTATCTGCTCTCAAAGGACAAGAGTTACTGTTAATGACGTCACAAAGTAGTGTTTCTCTGCTCTCACAGGACAAGAGTTACTGTTAATGACGTCACAAAGTACTGTTTCTCTGCTCTCACAGGACAAGAGTTACTGTTAATGACGTCACAAAGTACTGCTTCTCTGCTCTCACAGGACAAGAGTTACTGTTAATGACGTCACAAAGTACTGCTTCTCTGCTCTCACAGGACAAGAGTTACTGTTAATGACATCACAAAGTACTGTTTCTCTGGTATCTGCTCTCACAGGACAGCAGCTGTTAAAGGGCTTTTCCACTGACACCTTTGGCCGCGCCATGCCATGCCATTCCATGCTGATTTTGGTTTAGATTACATTCTTTTATGTGCCGACCTGCAACACTAGCGTAAATGTATGTTTTGTCTGTAAGGGAAGTCAATGTTAACCGGTGTGTCCAACTCTGTTCTCCCATTAGCTGGTGTTTCCCGTAGCGGTTCCCTTCGCAGGCGGATTTCAGTTTGGCCATGGTTAGGCGTAGCGGTGCCTGGATCTGGAAATCTGCACTCCACTGAGTGCACTTTTCTAGTTATTATTATTATTATACTATTATTATCATCCTGAGTTTCAGTTGAGAGCTTTATTTTCCATAACGGTCTGAATTTTGAGACTAAATGTTAGAGATATTGAAATGAAGTCGGCTCTCACCCTGAAGGTCTGACGGATGTTCACTGGACTGCTGTAGGTTCCCTGGAGAGAGAGAGTCACACAGACAGACAGAACGACAGACAGACAGACAGTATCAGTCAGTACTTTGTATCTGCCTCCATCTAGGGGTAGAAGCAGAGAATACAGCAAGTTCAGCATTCAAACTGTCCCAGGCACTGTCTGTAAGACAGAGGGGCGGAGCCCCATGCACCTTCCAGAGCTAATGTCCAATCCAATGTCCACCTTCTAGACTCATGGTGAGGACAACAGACTGCAGCATGGCTATAAGCTGCTGACAGATGGCTATGTTTCTATATAACATATAATGCTACACACATTCTCATACAAAAATGTTTGTAAATAAGGATGGCTACATAATTTTGGTATTTCTTACATTGGAAGGCCTTCTTTTGTGGGTTTTCAGCCATTAACCCACTAAGCAGTTACTGTAAGTGAATTAATTATAGAAGCGGTTTAGAACCTTCAAACTGTGCCTAAATATGCGTTGCTTATTTACCTTACAATATTTAGTGTATGCCGAGATGTATAGTGCATCATCGCCTCCCTATTCATTACATGCCTTCGTCATGTTTTACAGTCAAGTTGTTAACTTTTGCCAGTAAACAAGGCAACATGAAACTGCATGTTTTTGAATGGAGTTTGGTTGCACAAGAGGTGAACGGAGAGACAACGGAATATTCACATAATCTGTTTCCACTGCACATGGTCGCATTTATCGATACGCTAACTTTAACTTTCCCACCTCCCCCAAGCGTAAAGCGTTTTTTTTTAAGAATTTTCATTTCATGCATTTCCACCCTGGTTTCTTATGCGCAGATTGAACATTTGCATACAAACAGGTGGATGGAAACCTGCCGAATGTGTCTTCTGAGAACTAAACAAAGGTTGACTAATTAGAGAGAAATGGAAGATCAGAAATAGGTCTGTAAAGATTAAAGATGTCTGTATCGAGGATCTGAACTGGTCTAAAGCGGTCTGAAGTGGCCCCACCTCGGTCTCTTGGTAGTGGTAGAAGCAGCAGTAGTACAGGGTGGTGATGAGAGGCATGTTGAGGATAGAAGCTCGTCTGGGAAACTTCTGGAAGATGTCCACTTTCCCACCGCTCTCCGCCTGCACGTCGCTCACCTGGCAGAACAACAACAGCGTTTACACCGGGATCAAACTGGGCGGCTTTCAACTGCTCGCTGACAGCAGGAGAGACTTCTCACCTCGATGATGATCTGACGCTCCAGCAGGGTGAAGTGGTCCTGAACATGGACAGCATCTTCTGGCGAAAATGGAAGACTGCGAACAAACCGGTACATCTAATGGTTACTGAGCTGGCTGTGTGTGTGTGTGTGTGTGTGTGTGTGTGTGTGTGTGTGTGTGTGTGTGTGTGTGTGTGTGTGTGTGTGCGCGCGCGCGCGTGGGTGCGTGCGCACGTGCGTATCAGGTTGGGAAGTAACAGAATACATGTATTTAGAATACAGTATTTCAAATACTGTGGGGGCACGGTGGCTCAGTGGTAGAGCTGTCGCCTCGCAGTCAGAAGGTCCTGAGTTCGATTCTCGCCTGGGACACTGTGGGCGCTGTGGTTGTGTTCCCCCCCATATCTTCAGTGCCTACTGCCCAGGTGGGTTATCTCGTCGTAAGGGCCTTTCTGTCTGTGTGGAGTTTGCATGTTCCCCCGTGCTCCCCCAGGGGGGTTCCTCCGTATATAACCCCCCCCACTAAAAAAAAAAAACATGCAGAAGATCAGATCGTCATCGTCATCCGACCAGTGACGACAACATCCGAAGTCGGTCCCCGGGCGCTGTACGAGAAAGCGACCACTGCTCCTGGCCTGCCCCCCGGAGGAAAGGACAAAGCCAGGATGGGTTAAATGCAGAGGACAAATTTCACCGGCCACCGTCAGCATGTGTGTGTTGTGGCCCTCCGTGCATGTGTTGTAGTGTGTTGTGTGACAATAAAGACGGGCTGCCGTCTGAAAATCGTTTTTAAATACAACTATTCCATTACAATTACAGTTGGTGGTATTTTGAATACAGTTACTGTCTTAAACAAAATAGATTACTTTAAGGGATTACCGTTTTGTTTTATTTGCTCTAAAATTCATTTGAAATTCATTTCCCATAAACAGATTTAAAAAATGTGCCACACACCACAAGAGAACGGCAATGTGGGAGGAGACACACAGGCCGGAGGAGACACACAGGCCGGAGGAGACACACAGGCCGGAGGAGACACACAGGCCGGAGGACACACGTAGGAATGCATTTTTGACATGGAACAATGTGGAGGAGCGTGGGAGTTGGTATATGCATATATATGGATGTATACATTTGTTTATGAATGATTTGGGGGCAGGACTCGATAAGCCTAGGCTTCTTCCAGGCCCTTTTCAAACAGTTCGCCTTTTCTTTATGTTGGAGTTTACGTATTTTCCTTTTGCTGAAGTCTATTGGACTGTTATGTTTACTGGTTTTTTCATTTTACGTATTGTTTTAACTGTTTGAAATAAATCGTTTCAATCAATCAATCAATCAATCAAGAACATTTGACTGACAATCATGCTGAAGAAGACGTTGATATTTCACACCACCATTCATCTTGGTGCCCTGCGTGCTCTCTCCTTGCTCTCTCGCTTCCTATGATAAAATTGCCTAGGTGGACGGGCGGTTAGCAGGTGGGTAACGGGCGGTCAACCCACAACAGCCACATGGGAGGCCATTCAGAGTTGAGTAGTTGCAGTATATTAAGGTAGTGTAAAGTAGTTTGAACTTCGCATAGTAGTTTATTTTAAGATAGTAAGTGGTTTTGAAATACCTGACGCAGCTCTTCAGGAAGTCCCTCCTCTTGCTCTCGTCTGTAACACTGAGGTGTTCTTTATACTGAAGCAGCTGCCGGTCGCCATGGAGACAAAGCACAAAGTGACATCAGCCTGATCCAGTACTGGTGTGTACTCTACAGTGTACCGTTGATGTGTACTATGCAAGTGTGCCACTACTACATTCTATTACGAGATGTCCCGTTATGTGTATTACGGGTGTGTGTACTGATACACTGTGTATGTACTACATACCGCCATGTCCTCTGTCCTGCCCAGAGCCCTGCACAGAGGAAGAGGAAGAGGAGGAGAGGAAGGAACAATTGTTATAGATATTGGCCCAGGCCTTTATTTAGCTCAGGTGCAGAGAGTACCAGGCCTTTATTGGAAGCAAATTTCACAATGGAGTGGATGACGTCACACTCTGACTGACATCGCACATCAGGTCGCAGCTATTGCAAATTCGCGCTTGTTTGTTACTGCAATGCATTATGACAATTATGGTAATTGATATGGCAATTGATATGTGTGTGTGTGTGTGTGTGTGTGTGTGTGTGTGTGTATAGAAATATAAGATGTAGACCTGAACAGCTCCAGCAGCAGTTTCTGCTCTTTAGTTTCCTTCAGGTAGTGGATGAGATGTCTGAGAGCCGTCTGCCTGGACTCCAGTTCCCGAAACAACACCTCTGTACGGAAACACACAGGTGTCAAACAACCACTGAAACACACAGGGGTCAAACAACCACTGAAACACACAGGTGTCAAACAACCACTCAAACACACAGGGGTCAAACAACCACTCAAACACACAGGTGTCAAACAACCACTCAAACACACAGGTGTCAAACAACCACTCAAACACACAGGTGTCAAACAACCACTCAAACACACAGGGGTCAAACAACCACTCAAACACACAGGGGTCAAACAACCACTCAAACACACAGGGGTCAAAAAACCACTGAAACACACAGGGGTCAAACAACCACTCAAACACACAGGTGTCAAACAACCACTCAAACACACAGGGGTCAAACAACCACTCAAACACACAGGTGTCAAACAACCACTCAAACACACAGGTGTCAAACAACCACTCAAACACACAGGTGTCAAACAACCACTGAAACACACAGGTGTCAAACAACCACTCAAACACACAGGTGTCAAACGACGACTAAACTGAAACCGATTAAAGGAAATACAGTGAACAACTGCTTATATGGATCAAAAAGCTTGGGACAGAATCATTCCTATACACATAGAGTGCAAAGTTGTGCCCTCTTCTGGGTTAGGCATACGAACCAAGGGATTTTCCGCCATTCATTTTTCCATATTAAAACATAATTAAAAGAAATATATATAGTTTTGGTCCGAGTGAAATGTTCTATGGTATCTTCTGATTCTAAATATAGCTGAATTGATTGGTTTGACGAAGTAAAACTAGTATTTTATAAGCTTTTTCATTTTTATTTTAAACATCTGAGCAAAAGATATTTCAAATATTTGGGCGTGACTTTGGCACACTATACAGTTTAAATAATTTGCTTATAATTTAGTAATCAGTACTCCACATACAGTGTTCATTTTGGGTGTTTTCATACAGAACATATGGAAAAATATGCTTAAAACTACAGTATTTTCTTTTTTACAGTCTGTCACTGGATTTGCCTCGACACATGTTAGACACCACTCCAGATAGTGTGATGTGTTTTAAGAGGCTAAACGTGGGAAGCTATCCCCTCAGTCATGAGGCTGGGCTGTCTAATAGGGAATCCTTCCCTACATGTAACTCCTGGAAGACAAGCCGCCTTCAGGACTTTGCTTTTCCCAGTTCCAATTGGCCGCTTGTGCCTCCGCCTCTTGGAGTCGATGGCTTCCACAGGGCACATTGTGTCCCGGCGCTTCTGGACGCAGACCCAGTGCCGCGCTGCCTTCCGGGCCTTGGATTTTGCCCAGACAAAAACCTGCAAGCACACAGGCTGGGCCTAGCTCTCCGTCGGTGGGGGGAGCCAGCCGCTTGACACAGGGCAATGCCATTGTATACTATAGAGACTATAAATAAATTGTGAGCTCCATGGCTTGGTACATAGTATTACTGCCGCTTATTGCAGGGGGATGCTGGGGTGATACTGCGCCCAAACCCTGCATTCTGCCCTATGATACGGTCTGAGTACCAAGCCAGTCAGTGTGTGGAACTGCAGCCTTTCCACCCCCACAGCACGGTGAAGCAGGCAGGTGGCCTCAGAGCAGTGGACATGGCCTGATAGACTGCGCCTCTGCGACTACGACTGGATCTAGAGTGGACCTTGGCCCAGAGTGATGTCTGTCTTCAAAGCTAGCCTTATAAGCTGGACAGGAGAGACTGCTCTCCACCCATTTACAGCCGGCTTCAGCATCTGGCGGGGCCCGCTAAGCCTCGGTGACATCCTGCACTGCATTTCATATCTAGTTCATTATTGAGCACAGAGGTGACTCTGGTGGTGGTGAAGTCATTCGAACTCAACTGGCACTTCAGGCTCCCGCAGGAGCAGCTGGGTCTGCTTGGTTTCCTCTAGGGGTGTGTCTTACAGAGGTCATCCCATACATATGAAAGATGTAGGAGAGAGTCGACACATTAGATAATGGTTGGTTACGTTGTAACCCAGACGATCTGAGTGGAGACTCTCTCAAGATAAGCTCCGCTCCAAAACTGTTCATATCAAGGTTAAGCAAAGGGGCTGGTGCCTGGACTGGGGCTTATATAGCCTGGGGCCAATCAGGACGCCGCCCTCAATCACCCACAGGTGAAGTGATTCACCAACAGGTGAGGTGATTATGTGTCTTAAAGAGCTATTCAACGTCAGCTGCCGCTACTCAGGATATATCCCATACATATGAAACATGTAGGAGAGAGTCTCCACGCAGATAACCAACCGTTTCATGATGTTTCAGATTAAGTTTGATATCTCGGCGTAAAGAAAATCTTTGCAACTTGTCTCACCTTTACTGAGCGACTTCTTTAGGTAGATGAGAACCTGAAATGAACGGAGAGTAAAACACTGAGAAACTTACAGCAGATAACACACGGTTATACTGGACAGATTGTTGTTAATAAAGTCGTTTGTCTAATTCTACGCGTGCACTTTATATTCACTTTCCAATGTAAAGTGAATATAAATTGTTGAATTGTTAATAAATTGTTGAATTGTTAAAGTGAATATATTGTGGATGTTTGTAAAGTGAATATAAAGTGTGAATGCTTTGTTTTTCTTAATAAAATTGTTTGAAAAGTGAATATAACGTGTGAATATAAAGTGTGAATTTTTAGTTATTGTTAATAAAGTTGTTTGTAAAGTGAATATAAAGTGTGAATGTTTAGTTGTCATTGTTAATAAAGTTGTTTGTAAATTGAATATAGCGTGTTTACGGCGGTGATGACGTTCCCGTCGTGCGCGCCGACAGCCTGGTCCAGCAGCAGCAGCTTGTCCTGCAGAGAGCGAAACTTCTCCAGAGCAAACACCTGGCACACAGGGAAAATACTATAGTTATTACTGTCATCCTACTACAGTCAAATCATTTGTCAACAGTAAGAGATTCACATTAGCACTTTTGGCCGGTTTCGGTTGCTCTTAGGCTAGAAATGTTTGCTTGACCTTGCAGCATGGTTGGCATTTGGCACAACCTTTATGATACAGCAGCTGCCGAAAAGGAGTTCTGTGAATCTGCACTCGATTGCTCTTCCCCATCGACCAGGATGTGTCTCAGTGAACTGAATTTGAATTGTGAGAACTGCATAAAGTTTCAGAGCAACTTAATTCAATTTTATAATATTACATTCAGTTTAAAGTGTATTGGAATTCAGCTTCAAATGAATAAATTTAAAAAAATTATTATGCTATTCAGATTCAGTTTTTCAATGCAATTATTCAAAATTAGCTACCGGACAGGTTTCTGCAGACGCGTCTTACCTTTCCTTGTTGCACTCTCTGTTAAGAGTGAGACAGGTTTCTGCAGACGCGTCTTACCTTTCCTTGTTGCATTCTCTGTTAAGAGTGAGACAGGTTTCTGCAGACGCGTCTTACCTTTCCTTGTTGCATTCTCTGTTAAGAGTGAGACAGGTTTCTGCAGACGCGTCTTACCTTTCCTTGTTGCATTCTCTGTTAAGAGTGAGACAGGTTTCTGCAGACGCGTCTTACCTTTCCTTGTTGCATTCTCTGGATGGTCTCCTCAGATGACCAATCACTGATGTAATCCTGACATCACAACAAAATGACATCATCATTAATGGACAAGGAGTGGCTTCACCTTATTTAGTTCAGTTTAACACTCTTATATTCAGATTATCACTCCGATATTCAGATTACAGTCTGATATTCAGATTATCACTCTGATATTCAGATTGCAGTCTGATAGTCACCTTGTATTCAGATTTGGGTTTGCGGAGCTCTGGAGCGTAATGCCTGACAGACGAGTCACTGAGCGCTAAAACACAAAAACACCAATGTCAGTCATACACTCACATGGTCAATATACTTAATATACAAAGAAAATACTTGTATACTCATCCACAAAATATTACTGATCTTACTGATATTACTGATAGGACTGATGAGTACTGATCGTACTCATAATAAAAAATATTGCTATACTCACACTCTGAGAAAGACTGGAAGCCTCCAACTTTAGCTTTACCTGGAGAGAGAACATCACAATACTGAATATTAAACAGTCTATCTGTCTGTATAATATATAATATTATATAATATATACTGTATAGCAGGAGTTCACAAATGTTTTGGGGCCAGGGACCATAACACCGATTAAGCATGTACTCTTCGATGCCACTGGAACCATTTGTATTCTAAAACTATTCAACCTAAATACTTCAGACCTGTTTCATAGTGATCAACAGAAACACATTTCAATTTGAATCATGTTAACGCCACTTGTACTTTTAAACGACAGGGTCATTTAATTCAAATTGCATTTGGACTCAGACAGCATTTATATAGCCTACTCTTCAAGTAATTGATCGTCAAATCTTTCTGAAAATCAACAGTAGCAAGACTGGCATCGTCCAACACACATTTAAAATGACCAGTCTAAAGCTAACTTTCAGTAAGTGCCTCAACTTTGAAAATGGCCATGCCAGTTTTTCCCTCGCCAAAATTTAGCCTAATTTTTATTATTCGTTATTTATCGAGTATCCAGAGTGCCGCCGCGGAGACCCGTGTTCAATTCCTGGCAGCGGTACTTCCGGCTTGGTCAGACGTTCCTGCAGACACAATTGGCCGTGTCTGTGGGTGGGAACCCAGTCGGGTATGAGTCCTGGGTGCTGCACTAGGGCCCCTCTGGTCTGTCGGGGCGGCGAATTGGGGGGAATAGCGTGATCCTCCCACGCACGCTATGTCCTGCCGGTGAAACTCCTCGCTATCAGGTGAAAAGAAGTGGCTGGCGACTGCACATGTATCGGAGGTCATCGGAGTAACGCCCGGGACAGCAGGGGGAATTGGCCAAGTACAAGTGGGGAGAAAATCCAAAATGGAGAGTTGCTCTTACCTTTGAAGAGTGAGCTGAGAGAGTAGCCAGAGTTGCTCTTTGGAAGCGAAGGTGCCGTGTTGATCTTAGGGAAACTCTGCTCTCTGGATGCCGTCTCTCTGACCGACCAGGCGATACCTGAGAGACACAAGACGCTCCACATATTAAGCCTGGGCTGACACCTGCTGGTCGGTGCTGGCAGATGCTCTTGTCCGACCAAATTCCCATTGGTCGACAATCACTGGTGTTACTTTCATAAGGATGATGCGGTACAGCCTGGGACAGCGATTCCCAACCTGTGGGCCGCAAAACGCAAGTGGGCCACCAAATCACTACACTGCTTTTTGTTTTTTTACATTCTACAAATTGAAAAACTCATGTTTCAGATGCTGTGTTAGTGAGTGTGCAAAATAAGAAGTGCTCCGAGAACGCATTATTTGGCCTCCGTATTTTTTATGGCGTCGGAGGTGGGTGGCGAAAAGTGTTGACATTTTCAAGTAGGCCCTGAGTTGGAAAAGGTTGAGAACCGCTGGGCTATCGGTGGATGCTGGCTCTGAGTTTGTTGTGTTATCATTTCAGTATAAAATAATTAGGTAAAAAATAATTTAATATGCTGCAAATAGCTTTTTGTTTATTTATAATTTATTTAGGCTATCAGGTAGAGTGCACTCAGTGCACCGTGGCCAATTTAGTTAAACTGCTGATAACATGCAAATTATGTTGATATTTTTTCCCCGTCCACAAATCGATTGGTTGAAGAGTAGAGACTTTCAGTTTTCTTTGGTTGACTACAGCCTTAAAGAACAGTTTATATATCCGAGTCTGGCTGTCTTCGATTGACAATTATTTTTGATTAATTTGTGGATTATTATCTCAATTAATCGATCAGTTTTTTGGTCTATAAAATGTTGGTGGAAAATGTGGATTAGTGTTTCCCAAAGCCCAAGATGACATCCTCAAATGTCTTGTTTTGTCCACAACCTTTACAAGGAGTAGACATCAGAAATATTATTCACATTTAACATGCTCCAATCAGAGAATTTTAACTTTTTCTTTTTAAAAAATTACTCAAACGATTAATCGATTATCAAAATAGTGGCGATTAATTCATTTAATTGCTAATTAATTAAATAATTTATTAATAGATGAATTGATCAATTGATTAATGGATTAATTGATTAACAGGTCTACGCTGAACAACAGTGAAAGGCTCCTCACTTCCGATTGGCTCTCCGCTCCAGCTGACCTTCTCCACATCTTCATCATCCTCCTCTTCCTCCACCAGGCT
Organism: Poromitra crassiceps; assembly: GCF_964638095.1. Taxonomy (NCBI): domain Eukaryota; kingdom Metazoa; phylum Chordata; class Actinopteri; order Beryciformes; family Melamphaidae; genus Poromitra; species Poromitra crassiceps. The sequence continues at coordinate 11,613,562 of NC_139630.1, forward strand.
GCGGATGCTGTTCACTGCCTGCTTAGACTCTTTGAGCTGACACGCACGCACGCAGGCAACACACACACACACACACACACACACACACACACACACACACACACACACACACACACACACACACACACACAGCCACATGACCTTGCAATAAAATCGCTATTGCATGTGGTAATTGTTTCAATTGTTGGGTCTAAAATAAAGAACCTGGTCTTCTACCTGCCACAGAGAGAAGAGATGAAGATGGTCTCACCTGGGTGTACTCATCATCTTCATCATCGAAGGTGAAGGCTTTGAACTTGGAGCTGTTCCAGTAGTCTTCCTCATCTGCTTTACTCTTCATCATCTGGAAGCAGACAGCCAGACAGTTTCACTGAGGAGTCAATGTTGCCAACTTGGCAACTTTGTCACTAGATTTACAGTAGCTACTTTCAGACCCCCCTGGGGACATAATTTTCGAAAAAGCGACTAGCAACAAATCTGACTTTTTCTGACCTATGACCAATGTTAATGTGTCAATGTTAATGTGTTGAATCCCAAAGCATTTGGTAAGAAATTGGTATGGTGGTTTTCTCTACTTGCTTATCTAATCCAGAGAGATCTGGATTAGAAATCTGGATTAGACTTCACTCACCACGCCTTAACGTTATTCACCAACCCTCCATCATCGCTCTGCTGCCTGTCTGAACCTTACATTATTACCTCAACCTGTGTGCCCTTATAAATAATGTGGTTCAAAATAAAGGGGTTAAATTAAACCTTTTCCCCCTCGTGTTCTTTATTAAAAATAGGTAGTTGAAAATGATTAATAGGCTAATTATCAATAGACTGATATTTTTATATCGATATTTTTTTCCCCGCTATATCACCCAGCCCTATACACAAATTACAGTATTTCATACACAATTTTAAGTAAGCTACCGGTATATAAGCATAATAAATCCTTCTTATATAGATCTATAAATAGAACATAAATACCATATTGTATAGAAATAAACTGTAATAAAATTGATTAAAACAACGATAAGAATGCCTCCATATGCCACATGACGTCAGCTCAGTTGAATCATTACAGCTGTTGTTTTGGCTCTTGACGTTGCATTTACAGCGTTTGACCACTGAGCAGCCAGCAGGTGTCGCCAGCGCACGTTTCCAACCATGGACAACACAGTGAATCATTTCCTGAAGATTGGCTCAAAAGCTTCAGTCAAAAGCCTCGTCTCTCCAACACTCTATAGTTAGCAGTGTGCAGCTAGCTGCTCTGTTTCTGCTAGAGCCACAGGCTTGTCTGACAGCAGCCGCAGAGAGCTAGCTAACAGGCTAACAATCTGACATCAGCAGGGAGCTAGCTAAGCAGGCTAACAATCTGACAGCAGCAGCAGATAGCTAGCTAACAATCTAATAACAGGCTAGCTAGCAGGCTAACAGATCTGTCAGCATGTGGACTGAAGACTGCAGTGGACCAGACTCTGCAGGTTTGCTGCCTGCTGTTTAAACGCAGGAGCGAGCAGAGCAGCTGTTTGTTTACCTTTTCCAGCTCCTCTTCCCGTCAGTCAGCTGCTTGCTCGGCTTGCTGTGCGCGCACAGTGCGCAGTGGCTGTTGGGAGTTGTAGTGAAAACGTGACCTGCCGCAGAGACAGCTGACTAAAGACTACAGACCGCCCAGGGTACAGACCGTACTGACAGACTGACTACGGTCTGTTGTTGCAGGGAGCTGCCATTTAACTGATAGATAGACTGACTGACTGACTGACTGATCTGTTGCCGTCCTGTTGACTGTCCGTGGTGGGATCATCACTTCTATCAGAAACGGGTGTGGGTAACCGTTCCAAAAGAAAATAAATAGGCCTAACATAAAAATAAAGAGAACAAAAGTATTTTAATGTATGTGTCCGTGTCCAGGGGGGGGGGGGGGGGGGTACGGACCCCACTCACTCACTCACTCACTCACTCACCCCACTTGTGGGTCTCATAGGCAGATGGCAGTTGGGTAGAAGCTGTCCCGTACGGGAGGTTCTGGTGTTGCCAGACATCAGTCTTCTGTTATGTTGGGTTTTAGGCCGTGGCCTAAGAGGCCTATTTCTGCTTCTCTGCATCTCCCATAGGCTTCAATAGAACCGTACTGGCCCCATAGATCGTTGGTATGATGTCATGTCTCTTCCTTCTTTACAGGTTCCTTGTTACCCTACCCCCTGTGGTGTCCGGTGACAGACAGTTCCAGAACGGGACGCTGCTGCCATGTGACGGGCTATACACCTCAGGGTTTAATCTAACTTTAAATCAGAATATCAAACAGTTTAATCTTTCATTCAGAATCTCAGTTTGATCTGAGTTTTTAAGTGTTTTAATTATGCGAGTGTTTCAGCGTTTCTCAGGGAAATAACTTTAGCAGAAAGTTAGCAGCTGCTGCCTCACGCTCTGAAGTCAATTTAGGATCAGTCTGTTCCTGCTGCAGTCTGACAGTGATAGTTGCTGGTTGCTAGCCGTTAGCCAACATGGCTAAATGGGGACAAGGAGACCCACGCTGGATCGTGGAGGAAAGAGCAGATGCAACTAATGTCAACAACTGGCACTGGTGATTATTATTATTTATTATTATTATTAGGGGTCCAAGCACGAAGTGCGTGGATCCCTATTGTATCTGTTCCGTTTATTATTATTATTATTATTATTCCGCCCTAAAACAGCATGCACGTCAAAAACTGTAAGGGCTACAGTAGCCAGACCTTGCACATAGGTTGGAAATGTGCCCCACTACTCAGAGACAAAAAAATTGCCATATTGGCCAGATGGTGGCGCTATAACAGACCCTTTTGCGTATTGACCCATAACTGCTGAACCGTGAGGCGTAGAATCAAAATTCCACATCTGCTGGATTCCCTGGATCAATACGCATCTATCCATATAGACCACGCCCATTTAAGTCTGCTAGATTTTCCGCCATATTGGACTTTCTCAAAAAAAAAAAAAACGAACTCGTCCTAGGCCATTTGCCCGAATAAGCCCAAACTTTTTGTGTGTCATCTCTGGACTTCCCTGATCTAAAATTGTATAAAGAATTTGGATACGTGCAACCGTCTTGAAATGATAAATGTTTAAACTTTTGATAAACAAACTCGTCCTAGGCCATTTGCCCGAATGAGCCCAAACTTTTTCTGTGTCATCTCTGGACTTCCCTGATCTAAAGACTTACAAAGAATTTGGATACGTGAAACCGTCTTGAAATGATAAATGTTTAAACTTTGACACTATGTCATCACCGATGACCGTCTTGTGACATCACTGATGATGTCATCTATGATGTCATCTATGATGTCATCCTTCCTCTACATAACATCGCACACACACACACACACATGCACACACACACACACACACATGCACACACATATACACCTATACACACACACACACACGCCACACACACATACACACACACACACACACACACACACATATACACATACACACACACACACATATACTCACACATATACACACACATATATACACACACACATATACACACTTACACACATATACACTAACACTACTATTACTACTGCTACTACTGCTTGAACCCGGTCAGGTCACCAAATCTCAACCAAACTTTGTGCACTTGTGCACATACCAACTCTGACTAAATGTGCAATTCAGTGTCTATATTATCTGACATACACCCCCCAAGTCACCGGAAGCTTGGACCCCGCATCGCCGCTTGCGGCTATATTTATGATTATTATTATTAATATTATGATTATTATGATTATTATTATTATTATTATCATCATCATCCTATTATTATTGTTTAGTATTATTATTATTATTATTATTATGATTATGATTAATGTTGTTGTGAAAGGGGATATAAATAAACTGTTAGTTAATGCTTGATGAGCATTAATAAGCATTAGTTCATGCCCAATGAACTAACCCTTAGTTCATGCTTAACTCTAACCCTATAACCATTAACTAACCCTTACCCTAACCGTACCTAGGTAACATGAACACCATTAGTGAATTATTACTAGACACATTAGTTAAGTGTTAATTAAGCATTAACTAACCCTTAATTTAGTGACCCTTATTGTAAAGTGTTACCATTATTGTTGGTGTATTTAATCCAAAACCCTGGAGTTGTCTCCAGTAACAGGTTGATCTATTACAGCAAACTAACAGCTTTAATGGAATTAAAGTTAAGGGTTTATTCAGATGTTCACAGAATCTCTGTTACTTAATGGATTGCAGTGTCTTTTGTGCAGGTTTACAGGTTATTAATGAGCTCTTAATGGAAAGTTCCTTTCATTTTCATATTATAAAGTCAGCAGTAAATTAAGGCAGTTTAAAGGCCTTTTCAGTCTCCCTTAACGAACCTGACAGCAGGTCAAACCTCCAGAAGACTCTAGAATGGTGTGTGTGTGTGTGTGTGTGTGTGTGTGTGTGTGTGTGTGTGTGTGTGTGTGTGTGTGTGTGTGTGTGTGTGTGTGTGTGTGTGTGTGTTATTTTGGGACAGCAGTCCACAGTCAGCAGTGAAGCAGATGGGAGATATTTATAAACCTGACTGACTACAGAACAGTTCTCACGTGGAGAATGGTAGAGTTCTATATGTTCAGCCCACACCAGCTCTCAGCCAGACTCAGACCAAGACCAAGATCAAACCCAGACTAGGTCTATCTCCACACTTCATTTAGCTCTGCTACCCACTATCATTCTGGTATAGAGACAGTCCGCATGTCTGGGAATGCCCACAAAATGTTAAACGGCTGGCGCGCGAGCGGGGTAAAACCACCCATATATCTCATGGGCTGACTCACCAAAAGACGGTGCTGTGGCTCTAAACTACAGGTTTGGGGGTTCTAGAGCAGAACACAAGACGTCTGCTCAGATGTGCGTTTACTGCGGTGGTTAAATCCCCGATCGTGTCTGCCTGGGCTGGGCTATCAGCTAAATTCTAACTTTGCTGAATGGATAGAACGGGGTTTTTTTACCCTACCCTGACCACGCCCCCAGCCAGGCTGAGCCAGCTAAACCAGCGTCTATGACGAGACGTGGCCTCAACCTATAGGGGGGGAAACACAGTCTTGTTTGTATTTCCTTAAACCAATCACAATCGTCTTGGGCGGGGCTAAGCTCAGGATGCAGCGACGGTACTCTTGCAAAGTAACGGCTGAGGGGGGGGGGGGAGGGGATTTGTATAGGTGTCTTGGTGGAACGTGTGGGGCCGAGTCCTGGCATTAAAATAGCTACATAAAACAGTAAAAGCCGCATGTCTTATTATGTGATACGACTGATACAAAAAGACAAACAGAACTTGACAGGTGAAGCCTACCTGGACTAGCTCTGGAGGAGGACTTTTTAAAACCAGACCATTTAATATCTGTAGGCTATGTGGCTCTTGCAGAACGTGATCAAACTGATCAAAACCAATGGGTCAGTGTCAGCTAGAGTCAAAAGATGTGCCAAATCAACTCTGAATGACGATGGCGTGTCATAAAACGGATCCAGATCAGGCATGAGGGTCCTATGAGACAGAGTCTGTGTTCCAAGGTGTGTTCGCAAGTTGTTGTGGCCCTGCGACCATTTTCAACATGTAGGCCGCTAGCTTGGAGGTGGTTGTTGTTTTCACGTAGCGACGGAGACCGAAAACAGAGAATTGCATAAAATGTCAAAATGTCCATAGACATTTTGAAAAATCCTTATCTAACGAGTTTTAAGGCTGATCTACTGAATCGTGAGTGGCCATAAAACATTTCACTTGGAGCAGAAACAAAAAATAAAAAGCGGGGGGTGGGTAGGGGGATGGGGGATCGAATTTTCTATAACCCCCCTACCCTGTCTTTATTTTTGGTTTGAAGCCATTTATTAAGCCTGTGCCAAGCTGATGCAGTAGCAGAGTGGAAGGCTTTGCTACCAAAGGAGCTTTTGGTTTTTGGGACAGCGAGAGTAATTACACAGTTCGATCTGAGGTTTTAAGTAGGCTAGATGTGAATATGCGCAGAAGTTTGGATAGATAGGGTGGGGTGTCTCTCACCCCTCTCTTTCTGAGTGTCTCTCACCCCCCTCTCTCTCTCTGACTGTCCCTCACCGCTCTCTCTCTCACACACACATACCTCTCCCTCTGACCTCTCACTCAGGACGGAGCGTGATGTTAGCGGCTGGTCGGAGGAGACTCTGCGGCGCCTCCTGCTGGACGTGGCCGTGTCTGGCGCAGAGGGCGTGTGTCAGGTGACAGAGCTCTGCAAGCTGGAGGGAGAAGCTTCCATCAACAACCGCAAAGGCAAGCTCATCTACTTGTACGAGTGGACCCTGAAGGCCTCATGGCTCGGAACAACCCAGACCGGCATCAAATACAAAGGCAGCCTGGAAGTCCCCAACCTGTCTGACGAGAACGACTCCGACGACCTGGACGTAAGCCCCGCCTCCCTGACGGCTGTGTCCTTTTCTAACCATCATGCAACGGGGCAAGCAAGGCGCTGGACGCTGGTCGAATCTGTGCAGAATTTGCTCATCTCAAACAAGCCTATTACCATCATTATCTAGTCCCCCCAGGATTTCGCAGTTTTGCGATAAAAAATGTGTGATTTTGCAGTGGCTTTTCTCAAAGTTCAAAATCATGTTTTATGTGATTTTTTTTGCGCTAAAATTGCAGGAACTGGCAAAAACTGCAAGTTGAGGAACTTGTTTTGTCATTTTTGCGAGAATTTTGAAAATTTGCAAGCCCCCGCAAATATTGTGGAGATTGGTTGAATTTGCATACATTTTTGCGATCGCGAAATCACAATTTCCTGAAGAGATGGTTATCATTAGATCATTAGCTTTGGCCTTTTCACTGTGAATGTATTACTCACTTTCTATTATGTAGGGCAATGTTTCTCAAATGGGGCTACATGTACCCCTAGGGGTATGTGGAGGTACTACAGGGGGTACATGAGAGAAATAGGAAAATGGAAAACTGTGGGAATAAAAGAATACATTTGCTCAGGAGGCAATAAGTTATATTCTTCAAAAGGTGGGTTATCATTCATTCATTGCATCATATGCTATAGTTTTCTCTTGTCGTTTTCTAAGCAAAAAGTTGTAGTCGGGTAAAGGGGCTACTTGGATTCAGAAATCAGGGAAAGGGGGTACTGAAGGCAAAAAAGTTTGAGAACCACTGATGTAGGGGGTATAGCCTACTATAGTTTATGACATTATGTAGGGCAGTGGTTCTCAAACCTTTTCACAGCAAGGTCCCCTAACCCGATACAAATTAAACCACAGACCCCCATTTCATAAGCTTTTCTCCCAGGGTCCCCATCTGACAAGATTTTAGCTTTACGAAACCCATGACCAAAACAGTCATACATTCTTCTGTCATTGTGTTACTCGTGGATGGAATTAGTGAAAATAAATTATTACCAATTTTGTTGGGGACCCCCTCAAGGACCCCGGGCCCCACTTTGAGAACCACTGATGTAGGGTTTCCGCTTCTTCATTAGGCGCGGACTGCATAATCGGGCACGTCGGGCAAATGCCCGGTGGCCTGGCCTGGCCTGCAAAAAAAAAAAAAAAAAAAGGGTGCCCGCAGTCAGGCCACTCAGTGAACAGCAGGCCAGGCGCCACCTACTGGTTTACTAGTGGTTTTATTACTTTATTCAGGGTTAAAATTGGACTCGGCCCAAATTGGGCTTCAAACGGCCCAAATCTGGCTTCAAACTGCCCAAATTGGGCTTCAAACGGCCCAAATTGGGCTTCAAAACGGCCCAAATCTGGCTTCAAACAACCCAAATTGGGCTTTAAATGGCCCAAATTGGGCTTCAAACGGCCAAAACATTTCGCGCGTCGGCCCGTATTGACCTGGCCTGCTTGGTATCTAATGCCCAGCCTGAATTATGATCCCAGTCCGCCCCTGTAGTCACTATAGTCATCAGAACTGTAATCACTGTAACTGAGCTGTGTGTTTCTGTCAGATCTGTGACAGATCTGTGACAGCTGTGTGTGTCTGTGCGTGTTTCTGTCAGATCTCAGTTTCTCTCTCTCTGTGTGTTTCTGTCAGATCTCAGTGTCTCTGTGTAAGGACCAACCCAACACGCCACTCCTCCAGCTGATGAAGAAAGATGGAGTGCAGAAGGTGCGGAAGGTTCTGGGAGAATACGTCACCCTGCTCAAATCAGGTCTGCTCCTCACACAGTATGCATCAGGTCTGCTCCTCACCCAGCATGCATCAGGTCTGCTCCTCACACAGCAGGCATCAGGTCTGCTCCTCACACAGCAGGCATCAGGTCTGACTGCGCCTCACACAGCATGCATCAGGTCTGCTCCTCACACAGCATGCATCAGGTCTGCTCCTCACACAGCATGCATCAGGTCTGCTCCTCACACAGCATGCATCAGGTCTGCTCCTCACACAGCATGCATCAGGTCTGCTCCTCACACAGCATGCATCAGGTCCTCACCCAGCATGCATCAGGTCTGCTCCTCACCCAGCATGCATCAGGTCTGCGCCTCACACAGCATGCATCAGGTCTGCTCCTCACCCAGCATGCATCAGGTCTGCTCCTCACCCAGCATGCATCAGGTCTGCTCCTCACACAGCAGGCATCAGGTCTGCTCCTCACCCAGCATGCATCAGGTCTGCTCCTCACCCAGCATGCATCAGGTCTGCTCCTCACCCAGTATGCATCAGGTCTGCTCCTCACACAGCATGCATCAGGTCTGCTCCTCACACAGCATGCATCAGGTCTGCTCCTCACCCAGTATGCATCAGGTCTGCTCCTCACACAGCATGCATCAGGTCTGCTCCTCACACAGCATGCATCAGGTCTGCTCCTCACCCAGCATGCATCAGGTCTGCTCCTCACCCAGCATGCATTAGGGTGTGCTCCTCACCCAGCATGCATCAGGTCTGCTCCTCACACAGCATGCATCAGGTCTGCTCCTCACCCAGCATGCATCAGGTCTGCTCCTCACCCAGCATGCATCAGGTCTGCTCCTCACACAGCATGCATCAGGTCTGCTCCTTACACAGCATGCATCAGGTCTGCTCCTCACCCAGCATGCATCAGGTCTGCTCCTTACACAGCAGGCATCAGGTCTGCTCCTCACCCAGCATGCATCAGGTCTGCTCCTCACCCAGCATGCATCAGGTCTGCTCCTCACCCAGCATGCATCAGGTCCTCACCCAGCATGCATCAGGTCTGCTCCTTACCCAGCATGCATTAGGGTGTGCTCCTCACCCAGCATGCATCAGGTCTGCTCCTCACACAGCATGCATCAGGTCTGCTCCTCACACAGCAGGCATCAGGTCTGCTCCTCACACAGCATGCATCAGGTCTGCTCCTCACCCAGCATGCATCAGGTCTGCTCCTCACACAGCATGCATCAGGTCTGCTCCTCACCCAGCATGCATCAGGTCTGCTCCTTACCCAGCATGCATTAGGGTGTGCTCCTCACCCAGCATGCATCAGGTCTGCTCCTCACACAGCATGCATCAGGTCTGCTCCTCACCCAGCATGCATCAGGTCTGCTCCTCACCCAGCATGCATCAGGTCTGCTCCTCACACAGCATGCATCAGGTCTGCTCCTCACACAGCATGCATCAGGTCTGCTCCTCACACAGCATGCATCAGGTCTGCTCCTCACACAGCAGGCATCAGGTCCTCACCCAGCATGCATCAGGTCTGCTCCTCACCCAGCATGCATCGGGTCTGCTCCTTACCCAGCATGCATTAGGGTGTGCTCCTCACCCAGCATGCATCAGGTCTGCTCCTCACACAGCATGCATCAGGACACAGCCAGCACTTCATAATGTTCATAATAAGGATCATATATAGAGTGCCAAAGTCATGCGTTCTTCCAGGTTAGCCATACGAACCAGGGATTTTAATAAATTTACTTGGTCAAACCAAGCGATTCGTATTAAAAACATAAAAAAAAAAAAAAAGCGTGATGTCACTCATTTTTGGATTCACTCATCAATAGGAGTGTGGCCATCACCACCTTGGCATTCTTGTGCACCTCGCATGAGACCAGGGGTTTCCCAGAGCTGCAGCCCCGTCTGCTATTGGTCTGTGATCGGCAAGCTGCATGATCACTGGACAGGTGACCTGTCAGTCATGCCCAAAGAGTATTTGCTATTGTCTATTTTACTCTAAACGGGTGAGTTATATAAAAATCTACCCCCCGTACAGTTGTTATGAAAGCTGAAATTAGCTAGAGAGACCAACCTCCAAGCTGCGGGTGAACAAGGAATGACTCCCTTTTGGAGCCAGCCTCAAGTGGCCATTTGAGGAACTACAGCTTTCAGTATCACTTCCATGGCTTCCTCTGTCAAATCCCGAGCTAGCCCACTTGTTTGACCAAGTAAAACTATTTTTATAAGCATTTTACGAAACTTAGATGGAAAAATGAATGGCGGAAAATGCCTTGGTTCATATGCATAACCCGGAAAAGGGCGTGACTTTGGCACTCTATAGCTGGAGCTTAACATAATGTTGGTTGTGACCTCTGACCTGGTTGCAGAGTTCAGTCAGGGGATGATCCTGCCCACAGCTGACCAGAAGCAGCCTCAGCCGGCCAATCAGAACCAGGCCAAGACCAACAGAACCCAGGTGGGCTATCAGTAAAACCAGGTGGGCTCTCAGTAAAACCAGGTGGGCTATCAGTAAAACCAGGTGGGCTATCAGTAAAACCAGGTGGGCTATCAGTAAAAACCATGTGGGCTATCAGTCAAACCAGGTGGACTATCAGTAAAACCATGTGGGCTCTCAGTAAAACCAGGTGGGCTCTCAGTAAAACCAGGTGGACTGCTGGGCTCTCAGTAAAACCAGGTGGGCTCTCAGTAAAACCAGGTGGACTGCTGGGCTCTCAGTAAAACCAGGTGGACTGCTGGGCTCTCAGTAAAACCAGGTGGACTGCTGGGCTCTCAGTAAAACCAGGTGGACTGCTGGGCTCTCAGTGAAACCAGGTGGGCTCTCAGTAAAACCAGATGGGCTCTCAGTAAAACCATGTGGGCTCTCAGTAAAACCAGGTGGGCTATCAGTAAAACCAGGTGGGCTATCAGTAAAACCGGGTGGGCTCTCAGTAAAACCGGGTGGGCTATCAGTTAAACCGGGTGGGCTCTCAGTAAAACCGGGTGGGCTCTCAGTAAAACCAGGTGGGCTATCAGTTAAACCGGGTGGGCTCTCAGTAAAACCAGGTGGGCCCTCAGTAAAACCAGGTGGGCTTTCAGTAAAACCAGGTGGGCTATCAGTAAAACCAGGTGGGCTATCAGTTAAACCGGGTGGACTAGCAGTAAAACCAGGTGGGCTACCAGTAAAACCAGGTAGTAGACCTTAATCCCTGTGTGTTGGGTTCCTCTACAGATCAGCTCCGCCCCCTGCCGTGTCTCTAGCCCTTCCCCCAGCTCCACTCCCAGCACCGCCTCCAGCTGTACGGGGGTTCGAATCCCAACAAGCAGCTTCTCTCTGAAGGAAACCTTCCTGACGTCGCCCGATGAGCTTTACAAGACCTTCACTAACCAGGAGGTACAGACCAGACACAGACCAAACACAGACTACAGACGGGCGTCTGGGTAGTGTAGCGGTAGATTCCAAGTCTACCAACGCGAGGGGCGCAGGTTCGCATCCTCGTGTTACCTCCGGCTTGGTCGGGCGTCCATACAGGCATGATTGGCTGGTGTCTGCAGGAGGGAAGCTGGAAGCATGGTGCTAGTCTCGGCTCTCTCCAGATCACCAGAGGGTGGAACAGCGACCAGGGCAGCAGAGGGAAAAATTGGCCAAGTACAATTGGGGAGAAAATGGGGGGGGAATCTGGAAGAAAAAAACACAGACCACCGACCAGATACAGCAGTAATAGAGCTTTTTCACAGCAACCGATTTGAGGAGGCAAAGCAGGAAATAAAGCAGGTGTAACCAATACCATTAATGACGCTTCTATTCCATGTAGGTGTTCCAGTCAGGGCCCTCATTAATGTTATTGGTTACACCTGCTTTACCTCCTGCCTTACCACCTCAAAACGGTTGCTGTGAAAAGGGCCTATAGTTCTACTCCTATAGTAATACTAGGTGAATGTGTAGTTTGTGCAGGTGTTCACCCACACGGCGGCGGTGGTGGAGGATCGGCGTGGAGGAAAGTTCCGGCTGCTGGACGGGAACGTGAGCGGAGAGTTCACACAGCTGGTGAGAACCTTCAGAGCACCTTCTGCCTGCCGAGTGAGACTCAGCTGGCTGCTCTAACCTCGCTCTGTTCCTCAGGTTCCTCCAGAGAAGATCGTGATGAGCTGGAGGTTCAAGACCTGGCCGAGCGGTACGTGGTCCCGCCGCACTTCGAGCCGGCCTGGGCTGAGTCCCTCTATGACTCTGACCGCCCAGCTAACTAAGCCAAAAACATTTCTAGGTTCTGTTGAAGCTTGATGACAGAGTGATGTAGATGTTCTTGTGCTTCTCCATCAGAGCATCACGCCACGGTCAGTCTGGACCTGATGGACCTAGGAGGTGAGACGGAGCTGAGGATGGAGTGTCGAGGAGTTCCCTCCGCCGAGGAGGAGCACACTAAGGAGGGCTGGAGGAGATATTACTTTGGAGCCATCAAGCAGACGTTTGGATACGGAGCACAATACTGACATCAAGCAGATGTTTGGATATGGAGCGTGTCTCTACTGACATCAATCAGACATTTGGATATGGAGCGCGACTCCATGCAGCGACACTACTGTATGGAGGATAATGATTAAGGAAACATTTCATTACATTTCAAACGACTCTGTGGGTCCTCCATACTACTGAGACTTTGTCAGACTGACATTTGTTTTCAATGGAAACAAACTGAGAGAGCGCCAACAGATGGAGGCAGTGTTGGGTCATTATATTTACATTATTATTGTTTACTTGAAGAATTAGATGGCCAAGTGCCAGTGTGATGTCAGAGTGAAAACTGAACAGAATAAAAAGTCAAAACAGAAAACATGAGTTAGCGTGTTTCTGTCTCTTAGCTCGTTGCCTAGGGCTTCCAGTCCTTATCCACCGAGGCGAGGACACAGTTTAGAAGATTAGGACGGAGAAATGTTCTCCGACACCTATTCAATCGGTCATCTTCGGCCGGCACGTTCCTTCTTGGATCCATCGGCTTCCTCCTTGGTGATCGTTTGGTAGTTCAGTTGGACATACAACACGACAAAACAATAGAAAGGGGAATTCCCATTGTCCACAACCATCTCACAGCATTTAGCCAGATGCCATAGCCTTTGTCAAAATGGTTCCTTAAGTCGTGTGTTTCTAGTTCCAGCTTAGAGATCTTACAGAGACTGACCTGTTCTTCTTCTTCGACGTTTAATGGCGGTTGGCATCCAAAGTGTTGCATTACCACCAACCACTGTATTCAAACTGAACTGAACTAACTCAGCAGCTTTGTGAATAGGTTTTAAGAGGAAACTTTTTTTGGGCATTTCTGCCTTTATTTAGATAGGACAGTAGGCAGACAGGAAAGGTGGGATGACATGATGCGGCGAGGGACCTCGGGTTGGATTCGAACCCGCGCCGGCCGCACGAAGGACCAAGCCTCCGTGGTATGCGTGCTACCAGGTGAGCCACGAGGACGCACTAGAGCAGTGGTTCTCAACTGGTGTAGCCTCAGGACCCACTATTTTCCTTGTCATGAAGTCGCGACCCAAATTTCGGATTTTTTTTTAAACCACTCAAATTTATTGCACAGAAAATAGCGCATTAATTTAATACACAATGCCTTCATGCACTGTTATAAACCTCAAATGAACAAAAAAGTGCAACAGAAGTGCAACTAGGGCTAAAAACCAATTGAAATAAGGCAGACTTGAATTACAGGCCTATATGTTTTTAAATTTAAACAAGTCAAACTGGTCAGGCTCAGAAAGTCTTATTTGAACTCTATGAAATATGAAATAAAAGGCAGACTTATCTTGAATTACATGCCTATATGTTTTTAAACAAGTTAATAATACTAATAATACTAATAATAAAACAAGTTAACCTGGTCATGCTAATCCAGTTTCAGTAGTCTGAATTTAACTAATATGAAATAAAAAGGAATCACAGGCAGGCTATATGCTTTTTAGTTAAACTGGTCATAACTTTTAATTAAACTGGGGCCATGCTAATCCAGTTTCAATCATCTGAATTGAACTAAAATTAAATATGAAATGAAAAGGCAGACTTCTCTTGAATTACAGGCAGAGCATATGCTTCAGCTTGTTAAACAAGTAACACTGGTCAGGCTAATCCAGTTTCAATAATCTGAATTTAACTCAAATGAAATATGAAAAAAAAAAGAAAAGAAAAAAATTGGCCAATGTCCGCGACCCAATCAAAACGGCCCCGCGACCCACCTTTGGGTCGCGACCCACCAGTTGAGAAACGCTGCACTAGAGGAAACTCTTAGCTAGAACCCTTTAGTGCTATTCATGAGTCCTCCTGTTTTGTGAATACAGCCCCAGATTAAGGACTCATTCCTGCGGTACTCAGCTGCTGCAGGGAAAGAATCACTGAAAAGAAGAGGATGTCTTTGATTGATTTCTTTATTGTCCCCCACCGGGTGGGGGGGGGGGGTGGGGGGGGGGGGGGGGGTTGGGATCGGTCCCACACTGTAACGTTGACTTTGTGCCACTAGGGGGGCGGCAATGAGAATGAATGGACTGACCCAAGGGTGGAAGTACATCACTGGTGGGGGAACATGTTTACTATTAGCTTGTTCTTACAGGAGGCGTTGGTCACATTCAACTCAAAGCTTTTGGACTTTTTCATTCAGTCTGCAGAAAACTAGTCTCAACACCAGACCCATGAGAGTTCTTACGCTGATACAAGACGTTACTGCATGCATGCTGCAGAGATCTATGCGGGGCGCAACGGTTCAACGTAATATTCGAGTCTGGGGAGAGACTAGTTAGAAAACAGACACAAAGATCACTTTAAAATAATATATAATATTATAGTAGACAATATAGTTTCATTTTACACCAAATCTCACAATGATCCACAACAAGAGCTACACATGAAAACTCATGGAAAACTAATAAGTAAAAAGTAAATGCTGGCATTTGATTCCATCTGAGGAGTACGAATAAAACTGGTTTCGTATTTGCATTCATAGATCACATAATAGTCTTAAAAAGTTCAAACACAAACAATGAAACGACACGACTATTCTGTCACAATAAAACATCAAATATAAAACAGGAGGAGCTGCCGGGCTTCACACGGTGAGAAGATTTCAGATCTTCTGAAACCAAATGGACGGAGAAACCTGCTTCATGTCTGTCTGTCTGTCTGCTGTTGAGATCAGAAGACTTCCTCCTCTTCAGCTTCGCAGCCATACTCTGGAACACCAAACATCAATCAATCAATCAATCAATCAATCAGATATCAATGCATAGGTAGCTGTAGATAATGAATATAGATTTATTGGATATTTAAAGAGCATCGTGCAGGTTGGAGACCATTACTGTGTTGGAGGGGTATATAGCAATGGGATTTTCAAAAAAAGAAAAAAGACTAGAACGACCGCAACGCGGGCTTATGCCTCCGCCATTAGTTCATTCTTGTGCCCAAGTCGACGTTTGAGCCAAATTGGCAGAAATTCCATCAAGCCGTTCTTGAGATATCGCTTTAACGAACTTGGGAATGGCATTCGTGAGGTCACAGTGACCTTGACCTTTGACCACGAAAATCTAATCAGTTCATCCTTGAGTTAATGTTTGAGGCAAATTTGATGAAACTCCGTCAAGGCATTTCTGAGATGTTGCGCTAACAAGCTTGAAAATGGCGTTCGAGAGGTCACAGTGACCTTGGCCTTTGACCTTTGACCACCAAAATCTAATCAGATCATCCTTGAGTCCAGGTCGATGTTTCAGACAAGTTTGATTAAATTCCGTCAAGGCATTCCTGAGATATCGCGTTAACAAGCTTGAAAATGGCGTTCAAGAGGTCACAGTGACCTTGACCTTTGACCACCAAAATCTAATCAGATCATCCTTGAGTCTAATCGATGTTTGAGGCAAATTTGCTGAAATTCCGTCAAGGCGTTCCTCAGATATCGCGTTAACAAACATCGTACGGACGTACGGACGTACGTACGGATGTACAGACGGACAACCCGCATCCATAATGCCTCCGGCCTGGCTATCGCCGGCGGAGGCATAAAAATACATAGCTGCATCTAGACTGTTTTTGTAAAGCAGCTGGCCAAATGGAACTGCCAGCTGGGCCATCACCTGTCGCTGGGCGTATTTTCGCACTAATCATCAGCCCAAAATCTAAATTCATTCAAAGAAATTCAGCCTGCACCATGCTCTTTAAGCAGTATCACACTCAAGGTCGCGCTGTTGTACTGTAGGAAACACTGAGGGGAGGAGCCTCTGCTGCTACATCACTTCCTGTTTACACTGAAGACGCTGGCTAGACGCTGCGGCTTCACAGCGGCGACGACAAGATCAAATAGAATAACGCTAGTGTTTTCTACTTTGGTTCTGCAGCTGTTGAAGCTTCCTGGGCTATGTTCAATCTGTTAAACGTTTTGCACCGTGTGTTACGTTTTCTTGGTTGATCAGGTTTCCTCGAAACAGTTTACAACAGGCTTTGAGGTATGTTGCCTCTTGTTTCGTGGGCATGTCAGAGGTGTTACCCAATCGGCAGCGACGTGCATAGTATAAACCCTGCCGCTTAAAGAGGCAGTGCACACAGTGGATGTGAATGCTTGTGTCACACAACAGGGTGTTCAACACGCATCGCCGTTTCCATTGGCTGTTTGCTACGTGTTGGCGGGGCTGAACTCAACCCAGGTCTTACTACTATTTTTAACCAATCAGCAGTCAAGAGTCACACCTAATCAACCAATCTGTTGCTGTTTCTTCTAATCACCATCGGCTGTCACTGCCGATTTTCTGCTGCGCATGCACAAGCGGGTCTGCCATCTTGGACAGCTACGTACGCCACACTCACACACACAGCAGCTACGTACGCCACACTCTGAACCACTTGACAAACCACATTAGAGTTGAGTTTGACACTACCTGATTTTCCTCCCCTGCCCGACTTGCACAGCACATGTGCAATATTTGAACTCCAAAAACATTAGCGATCTAAAAGTCCACTAGTCGTGATGCTAAGTTTCGCTATGTTCAACTCCATTGAGTTATGCTAAAAGTGTTAGCCATCTAAAAGTTTGCTAGTCGTGATGCTAAGTTTCGCTATGTTCAACTCCATTGAGTTATGCTAAAAGTGTTAGCCATCTAAAAGTCCACTAGCCGTGATGCTAATTTTTGCTATGTTCATCTTATTCTATAAAGTCGGCTAGCATTTCTACAAAAAAAAAAACGTCCACTAATCGGGCAGTGTCAAACTCAACTCTAATGTGGTTTGGCGTAGATAGCTGTCCAAGATGCTGGACCTGCTCAAGCACAACGCAGATGGGGCAGCGACACAAATCAGATGAGCTCCTGCTCATTCCTGCTAAACCTGCTGGAGCGCAACCAAATATCAAACTAGTGTATGTACTCTGTGTGTGTGTGTGTGTGTGTGTGTGTGTGTGTGTGTACTGTGTGTGTGTGTGTGTGTGTGTGTGTGTGTGTGTGTACTGTGTGTGCTCCTCTCACCATTTGCTCCTATGAGCTGCAGAGCACTGACACACTGCTCCTCTACCTCCTCTTCCTCCTCCTCCTCCTCTTCGTACACCACAGGCCCCGCCTCCACCGTGACTGGCCCCGGGGCGGGGGGCGGGGCTGGGGGTTCAGGGGACGGAGCTTGGCGTTCGGGGGACGGAGCTTGGGGTTCGGGGGGCGGGGCTGTTTCAGCGGGAACCGTCGCCGCGGCGACTCTGATTTCTGCCTGTAGGAGGAAACACAATATCTGTTTACTTATATCAGGAGAGAGAGAGACAGAGAGACAGAGGGAGAGAGAGAGAGAGAGAGAGACACACACAGAGAGAGAGAGAGAGAGAGAGAGAGAGAGACACACACACAGAGAGACAGAGGGAGAGAGAGAGAGAGAGAGACACACAGAGAGAGAGAGAGATGATGTTATCATGTTGACTGGGCTTTGATCTGGATTCTTCTTCTGGAGGAGTTCGCTCACCTTGGAAGTTGCTCTCTTCTTCTTTGGTGTGGCGGATATGAATGGGCGGAGCCTGAAAGAAGGTTGATAAAGTCAGATGATACACACTTTATATAAAGTTACTGGCCTCCATAGTCTTCAGTCACTGTGTCACTGCGTATTAAAACACTGTATTAAAAGTACTACTGTCATCATCATCATGTTCCACCACTTATCTAGATATAATCTCTCCACCTAGCCCTCGGTCTGCCCCCTGGTCTCCTCCCAGCTGGACGTGCCTGGAACACCTCCCTAGGGAGGCGACCAGGTGGCATCCTCACCAGATGCCCGAACCACCTCAGCTGGCTCCTTTCTACGCGAGGGAGCAGCGGCTCTACTCCGAGTACCTCACAGATGACTGAGCTTCTCACCATATCCCTAAGGGAAATGCCAGCCACCCTCCAGAGAAATCCCATTTACTTGCTTGTCTGATTCAGAGAGGTCTGATGATCACAGAGCTTACCACACACACAATACAGCCCCCCCTCCCTCAGCTGAGAGCAGGCAGGGACAGGATAATAGGCTCCACCTGTAATAGCTACCAGCATACGCCGAAACTGGCAGGTGTGGGTGGAGTCAGCATGTAATATTAAAATGGGCTACACCGTGCCGTGGGTAGTAGTTCATGATGGCAGTTAACTCAGGGCTTGTGCCCTTTTTCTATCCATAAAAAAATCGATTCAGTTTTTGAAGCCATGAGAGAAGGAGAAGGTTTATTTTCTTTATTTTGTTTTGCCTTAGCCTATATATTGATATGCAAATTCGTGTATGATGTCATTTGCCAACGTCTAGCGACTTTCTGAGAAGCCAATTTAGCTACTTTCCATGGAAAAGAGTTGGCAACACTGGATCCAACAGGCTGCAACAGTAGCTAATGTTAACTTAGTACTAGTCCACTAACATCAACAAACCATCCACCACAACACAGAGTCCACCAAAAGTCCACCTAAGAGAACAAAAAACAAAACGTTTTATCTAGTGAAGCCCTTCTGGCCAAAACCGACATCGGGGGAGAAACTAGACTTACTACTTACTACGTACTTTAGATTGTAATTTTAGCAGGTAGCTTGTTGTGTTAGCTTTTACCATGAAACTGTCTGCAGAAGAGGTAATACCACTGTTGTTACCAGAATAAATGGCTGGTTGGAGCCAAAAGTGACCCACAAAATGACTGTGACAGATGTATTGTGATATTGTGGTCTTAGCTGGATGATCTTAGATAACGTTAGCTTGCTTGCTAATGCAGACAAATTGCTATCTAGCTAACATAGCTAGCCAATGTATCATTATCCTGTGCAGAAAATGTCCACTAATCCACCCAGAGACCTGGGGCTGATCTGTCTCAGTGCTGTTTGCAAATTACGTAATCAGCTAATGTTACGAAGCAACAAATCTGGGAACCCAGAGTCTATTTTTATTTGAAAAATGGACTCTGGGACAGCCCTACCTTTTTCCCCCCGGCTTCCTGTACAGCGCGCCTCTCCTGCCACCGTCACTTCCTTTTCCGCAAGTACAAGTACTTTTCCGTTAACGTTATTAGCGAATAGCCGAAACGGATGTGGACGGTGGCAGGAGAGGCGCGCTGTACAGATCCATGCCCTCACTGTTTTGCCCGCTGCTCCTGACGCGAGCGACAGGTAAAGTCATTTCTAATTCTTACACATAGTAACCTTCAACACACTGTATTAGCACAACGGTTCAGTATACTGTTAGCTATAGCAGACTAACCCTTGCATTGATGTTGTTGCAGTTTCTCACCCTAACTGACCTACGTTGGAAGATAACACCAAACCAATGGAGAACACCCATTATCTCCCCACCTCTTGCCCATGATGCTGGCGGTGGCTGCCAGGTCCAGCTTGATCTTGTTGTTCTTCAGCTCCCAGTTGCTCTTGGGGTCCTGGTTGCTCTTGGGGGTCCTCTTGCGTCGGTTGAGTCTCTTGCGTTGCGTTGCGGGGGGGTCCGTGGGGGTGGGGGATCTGGTGGGGCTGGTGCTGGGGCTGCCCCCCCGGCTGTTCAGGTCCCTCAGCACGTCGTAGTTGATCTTACTGGAGATCTTCTTCTGCTCCAGCATCTTCTCGATGGCCTCGCCTGCCGTCAACGCTTGGATTGGCGCGCGCTTCTGCTTGGACTTTTTGGACTGAAAACCGGTCAGGAAGAGAGAGGTCAACCTCCCACAGACCACACAATAAATCAAGGCTACATCACAGATCATCCCCGCACCCCCCCCCCCCCCCCCCCCTCCACCCCCCCCAACTGTACTTGTCCAATTCCCCCTGCTGTCCCAGTCGTTGCTCCACCCCCTCTGCCGATCTGGGGAAAGTTGTAGAATAGTGCTGGGTATTGGCAAGGAACTCACGATACGATACGTATCACGATACATGGGTCGCGCTACATTTGTATCACGATACATTGCGATGCAATACATATTGCGATATATTGCAATACTCGACGTAATTTACTGAAAATTAAATTCGCTGTGTACCACCCAGGTAGTGTAATAATATATACATCACTTTATATTGATAACTTAGTGGACAAATTGAGTCAAAACTACTGAGTGTTGAGTGTGTTACTGAACGCACTGAAATAAAAAGTTTTCTTATTGTGTCACTGAACACACGGCTGTGCAAAAAAATGTATATGGCGATGTTTTTCTGAAATGTCGATACAGTATTGCGGAAAAAAGTATTACGATATATTGCTGCTGTATCGATAGTGATGTGCAATCGATTTATTGCACAGCACTATTGTAGAATAGCACATGCTTCCTCTGATACATGTGCAGTCGCCAGCCACTTCTTTTCACCTGACAGTGAGGAGTTTCACTGGCAGGACGTAGCGCGTGGAGGGATCATGCTATTCCCTCCAGTCCCCCCCCTCCCCCCGAACAGGCGCCCCGACAGACCAGAGGAGGCGCTAGTGCAGCGACCATGACTCATAGCCCACCGGCTTCCCATCCACAGCCATGGCCAATTGTGTCTGTATGGACGGCCCGACCAAGACGGAGGTAACACGGTAGCCTGGGTAAACCCATCCCCCACGTGACCTGCTCTCAGACCTGTTCTCAGTCACTAGTGACTGGGAACTGAGAGAGCAGGTCACGTGGGGGCTGGGTTTACCTAGGCTAGTAACACGGGGGCTCAAACCTGTGACCCTCATGTTGGTAGACAGGGAATCGTACTCACCTTCTCTTTATAGGTCCCTTGCTCTTTCTCTTTTTTGATCCTTTCTTCTTTTTCTAAAAACAGACAGACCAACAGACAGGATGACAGATCACAGGTTAGTACTGATCACTGCCACTCTAAAAGCTGCATCCTATCCACCTTATTTCTAGCGGCCATGATGCCTCTGCGTTTTTCTTCCGGTGTGATCCTCCCAGCCTTGTCGCTGACAGCTTGACACCCGTCCGGGCGAACGGAGCAAATCACTAATCAGGTCCAGCTTGGCAGAAATCTCATCGATAAATATCCCTTTAAGAGCGCAGTGCTATGTTACATGGCAGTAAAACGCCACTAAATGACCAAATTGATTTAACTTTTAACCATTTCGAGTAACACTTTTTCCATACGGACCCCCAGCGTTGGTTAGTTGTTTATAACGTGACTATATTTATAACTTTTATAACGTGCTTCCGGTTTATAATTCAGGTCTGCAGCATAGGTCTGCAGCAGAGGAAAGGAAATGGCCAAGCTGCAACAATAAGTCACGTTAAACCGGAACTTGTACCCACAATTATTTGTACAGTGGGGCATTCAAAAATAAGGTGGATAAGACAGGAGCAGATCAGTTTAAGACAGGACAGACAGTCTAAAGCTGCAAAGCACCAAACTTGATTCCGCAAAATGTGTTAGGTCTCTGTATGCCAGGAGGCTTGTGTCCTACAGTGCCGGGAGCCCACCCATGTTAGCAAAAGCATTCGCTTGCAATCACCACACAGAGCCTGGATGTTTCATTTTGGATCAAGCATGAGCAGAATAGAGAGCCGCAGGGATGATGTATTTTTGTAGTCAGAACGCGATGCTTCAAATAAGGTCTCTGGGCAAGGCAAGCTTAATCAAACGCGAACCAGAGTTCAGTCGGATAATCTTCACACCACTTTCATGAGTTTTGTAGCGTAACTGCGAGCCCTAGAATTAAAAAGCTCGAGCTAAGCTAATCCAGAACTACACACTGTCGCATAGGCTTCCACGTCACGTCACCACTCAACCTGGACTGTTGTTGATGTGTGCACTGATTACCCCGGGCTGAACGGGGCTGAACCAGGTGAGGGAAAGAGAATTTCCGTGTTCGTCCTTTGAAGTGATGATGACGTTATTGACGTATATATCCCCATCGACTCAACAGTGTAGTCTCATTTAGCCGTTTGCTAGCTAGCCGCCCTTTTAACGGCACGTAAAAGCTTAAAAACTCATAAAAGTGGTCCTCGTGTGTGAAGATGATATTACTAAACACTGGTTCGCGTTTGATTAAGCCAGCGTTGCCCAGAGAGATTGTTAGAAGCATCGCGCCAAAAACCCATTCAAAACTCCCACAGGCGAAAACAGTGAAGAACCAGGAGTGTTAGCATCGATGATTTCCGGACTTGTTCCTGCGTCTCTCTATTTGTATATGGTTTATTCCAGCTCAGGGAGTATGAAATGGAGGAGGCGGCTGAATGGCAGTACGACCGGACAGAGCTTCCTCTGGTTGTACTGAATCTAAATCCCCAGACAAATGTGTCGTGAAAGCCAGTGGTTAGTCCAACAGCTAGCGGCTGTGCTGCCTGACACAGACAACACAAACGCTATGACCAGTGAGAGCTTCCTCCTCATAGCTGTTGTGTTGTGTCAGTTAGCACGAGCTAACTTGTGCGAACAGCTGGCTTTCCCCGGCATGTTTATCTGGTAATTTACTCGCGCGAGTTAAGAAATAAAACAAGCGCGAGTAAACACATGATGATCCCAAGCGAGTAGCGGGAGGCGAAGACTCACTCCGCGCTACTGCACATGCTACAGTAACAGCTGATCTGAAGGTTGAGATGTTTGGTGTGAACACACGCTAACAGCTGATCTGAAGGTTTAGATGTGAAGCTTCCTCTGACCTCTCTGCTCTCTCAGGTATTCCTCATTCTGCTTCATCCACAGAGCCGTTTTCACCTCAACCTCGTTCTCATTCAGGATGTACTGTGGGAGCAAAATATAGACAGATAGATATATAGATAGATAGACTCCGGCTGTACTGTGGGATAGAAGGCATGAATTACAAACAGGAAGTGTGTGTTTAAGCTGCGAACCGACCTTATTGATCTCCTGGTCGTCAATACCATCCAGGTCCAGCTCCCCGCTTTCTGGCTCCTCATCTGCAGACAGATAAAGGCCCAATTATACTCCATTTCCATACGAAAATCACTGCCCACATACTTCCATGAGTCTTTCA
The DNA here is from genome assembly GCF_964638095.1 of Poromitra crassiceps. Taxonomy (NCBI): domain Eukaryota; kingdom Metazoa; phylum Chordata; class Actinopteri; order Beryciformes; family Melamphaidae; genus Poromitra; species Poromitra crassiceps. The sequence continues at coordinate 11,637,072 of NC_139630.1, forward strand.
CGTTGGTATCATGTTAAGCAATACATTCACCAGTGGGCAGTAGAGAGCCAAATGTGTGAGTGTGTGTGGTTCTGCTCCGTTTCATGCGTATCCGTAATCTTTCAGAGGACAGACAGAAATATGCACAAACTTAACGCAGAGTACGGACAGAAGGCTCTGTCCTAGGACAATCTCAAATGCAGACCTTTACAGGAGAACGGGCAAATGTGATAAAAAAACAGAAGGTGGATATGGATCGGACATGTTTGCAGAATGGACCCAAGTGCTATCTCAAGGGTGGCCATGAGATGGACACCACCTGGAAAAAGAAAACGAGGCCGACCCACCGAGACATGGAGAAGATCTGTGGAGAAGGAAATGAAACAACTGGGGCCAAGTGCAGCATTGGGCAGCAGACAGGCAGCATTGGCGTTCGTTGGTAAAGACCTTATGTGCTATCGAGCACTTAGAGGATTAAGTAAGTAGTAAGTAGTATTCATTTATTATTGCTTATCATTGAAATTATAAACAGCCAGAGCAGTAGAGTTTAGGGCAGAGAACTGCCCTAAACCCTAACCTGCAGACAGACAAGGGTTAACCTTAAACCTTAATGCTAACCTGCAGACAGACCAACCAGCAGTGAGAAAGTCAAGTCAAGTCAAGTCAAGTTTATTTGTATAGCCCTAATTCACAAGCATGTTCCAGAGGGCTTCACAGAAAATATGTCTAGCTAATTCTAGCTGACACAACAGTAGCAAATTACAGTAGTAATGATAACACATTGAACAACTGATAGAGAAATATAGAAAATATAGAAATATAGGAGAGAGCGGAGGAGAGAGCAGGAGAAGGGAGGGAGAGCAGGGGGAATGTGAGAGAGGAGAGAGCAGGAAAGTGATGAGGTGGGGAGGGAATGGGAAATGTTGGGGAGTAGAGGAGGTGGGGAAGGAGCAGGGGAAGGGGGTAAGTCAGTGTTTTATCTCTCTTCTAAGCCTTCCTGTTTTGTAAACTGCGGCTCTGTGCAGTGTGCAGGCTTTTAGCGGAGGAATACGGTAGTTGTACGGTTGGGAGAAAAAGCAGTGCCGAATGCGACGACTGTTTGGCGGAAAAGTAAAGCGCTGAAAATTGTCAAAATAGAGCGTGCATGTACACAGATATCGATTTGTTTAGGTGGCCGTTGTTTTAGGTGGCTAGATTACGTTTTAGTTCTTGACCCCGTGTAGTAGAGAGACAGAGGTCTGGAGGCTGTTGCTTGGAGTGCTGGGTCTCGATAAACGGTGCGCTCAGCATCCAGATCACTGTACCTATTTCAGTTAGTGCATGCAACTAGCTGATAGGACCCCACTTCAAACAAACCAAACTATCCCTTTAACTTGCCATTTTTTGTGTGAGTGTAGCTAGATTACAATGCAGTAGCTAGCAAGTTTGGTAGTCACAGTTGATTAGCTTGCTATCAAGGGAAAAATGCTATTTTCTCAGCAACTGAGCAACACTAGCTAGCTAACTACTAGTGTTGCAGTCACTCCGCAGCGTTGAAATCGTTACGTGATGTGAAAAGGTAGAAGCTACCAGCAGTTAGCATGCTAAGAGCCGGCAGGCTCACTTCAGCGTTGCTATTGGTGGTGCGAATGCAAACGGGGGGGGGGGGGGGGGGGGGGGGGAGCCCTTGAAAGTATGTACTGTAGTTCTCGGGGAGCTCCCCAGTGGTGCAGTTCTTCTCAGGGAGTACTGTTCTACTGTACTGTACTGTACTCACAACTGTTTGGTCCCAAAGCACCTACTGACTCCTAGAAGGTCTGGACCTTCTGCATGGGTTCAAACGTTAACACGAGTGTGTATGTGTTCTCACCAGCCTCCTTGGCCTCATGGTCTGCAGACTGCTTGAAGGTGTTTGCTGTCTGGAGGTCAGGGTGAAAGGTCGTCTGGAGGTCGGGCTCCAGCTTGCCCAGGATGACGTTCAGGGGAGCGGGGTTGGGGCCAGGCTCCGCCCCCCCGGCCTCGGGTGTGGTGGTGTGCAGCAGCTTCTTGCCCCCCTCCTCCTGGAGCACCTGACAGTAGGGAGGCACGTACCATATTGGATTTTTTCTGCTGATATCTGACATTTCAACTCTTTTTTTTCCAACCGTTTTCTCCCCAGTTGTGCTTGTCCAATTCCCCCTGCTGTCTCGGTCGTTGCTCCACCCCTTCTGCCGATCTGGACAAAGTTGTAGACCAGCACATGCTTCCTCCGATACATGTGCAGGTGCCAGCCACTTCTTTTCACCTGACAGTGAGGAGTTTTACTGGCAGGACGTAGCACGTGGGAGGATCACGCTATTGCCCCCCAGTTCCCCTCCCCCTGAACAGGCGCTCGGACCGACCAGAGGAGGCGCTAGTGCAGCGACCAGGGCTCATACCATACCGTCTGGGTAGTGTAGAGTCTACACTACCCAGACGCTACCCCATCTTCGACTCTTTTGGCCAATTGCCGATGCCGATAATATATGCAACTAGGGGTGTCACGATACACTCAGTTCACGATACGATACGATACACGATATTGGGTTCACGATAACGATACGATACGATATTTTAACAATATTTTTTTGTGATCGATTTGTAAGTTGAGGGGGCATCCTCCACGCTAATTTGAGTAATTTCACCATTTTCATCCTGCGTGTCTGTAACGTCCCTCGTCTGTTCAAACAAAGCAATGAAAAGGAGAGCGAGCATGCAATCAGATGCAGATCAGTGCCACCATGTTCAGCTTCTTTTTCTCGCGATATGAGATTTCATCTCAACGATACATATTGTCACGTTTTGATATCGCGATATATCGTGACATCCCTATATGCGACAACAAAAATCGACCTAATTTCAGAGAACATCAAGTCTCTCTTGTCGTGGAATGAACACATTATTGCCTACTCTGGCAGATGCAGACATACTGTAAATATAATGCTTTTCAAAATGGACTCATTCAATGGGCAACATAAGAAAACTACTTCAACTTAGCTTATGTAAAACATGCCATATTTTTGTATTACTATTATTATTTATGGGCATTTTCTTTCAAACAAAACTGTAAGATTCATCCTACTTTGTTTTCGGGCCAATGCCGATATTTCATTTTAAAGCCTTTATCGTCCGATACTGATGACATGCCGATATCATGGCGCATCCCTACCTGACACAGGAAGTCCTGGGTCAGGTGCTGCGCTGCGGCCTGAAGCTCCGCCTCCTCGCCCTGAAGCTCTGGCTCCTTGTTCTCCGGGGGGTCAGAGGTCAGGGCCTCGTCCTCCTGCGGGTCTGGAAACAGAGGTCAAAGGTCAACGCTAAGCCAGCTTCTGATTGGCTGAACTGTCACCAGCCAGTGTGATTCATGACGAAAACTGTGACGAAAAATGTTTGTCAGCGACCTTTTTTCCATGACTAAGATGAGACGTTGAGCTAAAAATAGATCGTTGACGATAAAAACTATGATGAAATGTACGTTTTTGTTGTCGTTGACGAGACGAGACGAGACTAAAATGTGGTGGGCTATCGGACAGACGCATCTCTCTTTATCTGTCCATTGTTCAGTTTCCAGTAGGAAACTGAGGACAGTTTTGTTGCTGCTAGACTGGCCCTTTAAGGCCCTTGGGTTGCTAACTTGATGCTCTGGATCGGGAGGCTGTAGGTTCGAACCCCGGTCCGGACCAGACAGAGTACAGACCAAGCGAGTAGCTCCAGCGCTGAAAAATGAAGCCAATGCAGAAACGCTTTAAACATGCATTCTTTCTAATGGCCAGCAGGGGGCGACTCCACTGGCTGCAAAACCATTGTATCGAAGTGAATGGGGAAATGACCCTACTTCTCACTTGATTTATGACCTTAGTAAACACGTTCCTAATGAGTTTATGTCTCAATCACTAGTTTCAAGTCTTCTTCAATACAGCTGATGTTCATTTAGTCAATTATGATCCCATTTAGAGTCAAATAGTCGATAAAGCAGACTATGCTTTGGGGCGTGATTGACAGGTCGTCTGTCCAGTGATCGCAGCTCGCTGATCACGGACCATGGCTTCAAAACGTGAGTCCACAAACCAATGGGTGATGTCACAGAGGCTACGTCCATATTGTTTGACAGTCTATGATGTCATATTAGTCTCACTGGCCAGCCTCCTCTCCCTTCTGTGACAGGAGTCTGGCTGCACGGAAACAGGCAACTGGGATAAGCCCTCCCCTGCTCTACAGCTGCTCCCCATTGGAATGGAATCTCGACGCTGCCCGCTAGGACAGCGTCGAAGAAAATGTGATGTTTTTTGGATTTGTATCCATATTTAGAAGAATATTTAATTTTAAATTAACATTAGGATTATACTGTTGTGATGTCATTATTCAGTATCTTCTCCTTTTTTCACTCACTTTCATGTAAGCACCTGCTCTCCCTTTAGTCGTTTTACACTACAACAGACAGCAACACAGGCATAAACACTGAACTTATTATTATTATTATGGAAAACCAGATTATGATGAAAATCAAACACTGTAATGTAACAAACAAGGAAAAATGAAATAAAAAAGCTTCTCCCGGGCCAGTCATAGATCTTTGACCCCCAACCAAAAAAAAAAAAAAAAAAAAAAAGAATTATATCAAACTCTGGCGGGCCGGATCAAAATTCAAACGGGCCGTATCCGGCCCGCGGGCGGCCAGTTGAATAGGCCTGGTCTATGCCATAGACTCTATAGGTTGAGGCCACGTCTCGTCATAGACGCTGGTTTAGCTGGCTCAGCCTGGCTGGGGGCGTGGTCAGGGTGGGGTAAAAACCCCTGTTCTCTCCATTCAGCAAAGTTAGAATTTAGCTGATAGCCCAGCCCAGGCAGACACGATCGGGGATTTAACCACCGCAGTAAATGCACATCTGAGCAGACGTCTTGTGTTCTGCTCTAGAACCCCCAAACCTGTAGTTTAGAGCCGCAGCACTGTCTTTTGGTGAGTCAGCCCATGAGATATAGGGCGGTTTTACCCCACTCGCAGCCAACGTCAGCTGCAGCCAGAGCCATCTATATGGCTCTGGCTGCAGCATGAGCGGTTTCTCTTTCATCACGGGGCTTTTTCCTGCTGTTTTCCTGACCTGTCTCTAATCTGGAGAGCACTGTCGCCACCTAATGGGTCTGTAAAATAGGTTATACACCTTCAATAGCTACCATATTTTTATAGGAGATGTAATAGGCTTTGATCCACGTCCCACCGTCAAAAAACGCAATTGACGACAATCGTCGTCATTGGCACTCTACGTCACTAATCGAATTGACGACGATTGTCGTCATTGGCACTCAATGAGTTAACATTTTGTGGGCGTTCCCAGACATGCGGACTGTCTCTATGGTACAGACCTATTGTTTGACAGTCTATGCCATAGACTCTATGGTACAGACCTATTGTTTGACAGTCTATGATACTGTACTGACCTATCTCTTTGGCGTAGGCGGCGTAGATCCCTCTCAGCTTGGGTCGACTGTTCTCCAGCTCCGTCTCGATCTCATCTCTGTAGCAGCTGATCTCTCCTGATGGAAGGAACACTTTAATGAGTGTTTATTACCGTAAATTCCGGACTATAAGCCGCGGCTTTTTTCCCGTTTTTTGGCCTTTTTTGCCCCCTGCGGCTTATATAACGGTGCGTCTTATCTATGGATTTTTTCCAAAAAAAAAAAAAAAATCTCTCTTTTTTAGCACTCTTTCTAACTATAAATCCACTTCTGTTTTAATTTCCTCTCTTGCCCTCTTTTAACAACATAACATAACATAACATAACACAACACAGGTAAGCAGAAAGAAAAAGACGAAGCAATCACGCCATGAATGAGGAAATGACTCACCTGCTGGAGGCTGGAGATACACGCTTGGGCTAAACTTTTACTCCGTGAAACACTATCGATTAAGTCCGACATCGCTCAGAGGTTTTGAGCAGCTTGAAAACAAGTTTGAAAACGTGCAGAAGTCCATCCACTCACTCACTAAAGAAACTAAGGCAACCGTGAACAGAGTTTATAATGCGGAAAAGCGCATCCGTGCACTGGAGGACAAAAACAACACAGTGAGTCCGAAAATGGATAAAATGCAAAATCGAAACCCTGCACACGCAGGTTGATGACTTAATCAGCAGGAGTAAAAGAAATAACATTCGCCTGATCAATGTAAAAGAGGAGCTGAGATTGGTGACATGGACGCTTTTGTGGCAAAATCCTGTGTTACATCCTGGACCTGAAGGAAGGCGAGAAACCACCAGAGGTGGACAGGGCACACCGGGCGCCTCGGCCACGTCCAGACCCCGGCCTGCCACCGAGGGCCATCTTCATCTGCCTACTCCGCTGGCCCGACCGTCAACTCATCCTCCAGGCTGCGGGGAAGAAGCCCCTCACCTGGGAGGGTACGCGCTTTTTCGTCGGCAGGACCTCTCCGCGTTGGTGCAACAGAAACGCGCAACATACAACAGCATCATCGAGTCAATGGATATCGCTTTGGCGTACTGAACCCAGCGAGACTCGTCATAACCAGACCGGACTATCTTCTTTCTAACTATAAATCCACTTCTGTTTTAATTTCCTCTCTTGCCCTCTTTTCACCACACCGCGGACACTGTGTGCCCAGCGGCGGAACAAGAGCTCAAAGTGAAACTGCCGAATATCTTTTGAGTTGGACTGGTCAATAGTACTGTGAGTAACTAAAATAAAAAAATAAAAAACGGAATTCTCTCTTCTTTAGCACTCTTTCTAACTATAAATCCACTTCTGTTTTAATTTCCTCTCTTGCCCTCTTTTCACCACACCGCGGACACTGTGTGCACTGTAAAAAAAACAAAAAATACCACAATGTGTGATTTTGTCTGGGGATTAGTGACCTGACTTTTGTTTTGTTGAAATGTTAATAAATGGGAGCTTCCCCAAACAGCCTCTCTTTCCCGACAATCCCCTCTGTGCACGAAGACTTACATATGGTAATTAAACATCAAAACACCCGCGGCTTATAGACCGGTGCGGCTTATAGAAGAAAAAAATAGTCACCTTTGAAGGTGCGGCTTATAGACCGGTGCGTCTTATAGTCCGGAATTTACGGTAATTCAGGTTTAATAATTTAAATAAATGATTGCGGCTTTATAGTTGTGTAATCAATCAAATGAATTGACTCTGAATCAAACTGAATTTAGGCCGTCTGAATGACCTATCTGTGTCTGAAACTAGGAAGGATCCTGATGTTGTAGTGTCCTTCATAGTGTCCTAAAACGATTCCTCTAGTGTCCTCCATAGTGTCCTAAAGCGTCCTTCGCAGTGTCCTAAATGTTTCCTCTAGCATTCTTAGCAGTGTCGCAAATGTTTCCTCTAGCATTCTTAGCAGTGTCCTAAATGGTTCCTTGTGGTGAAATAGGAACTGACCTTCCACCTCGTCCAGCTTCTTGGCCAGCTCCTGCTCCAGCTGCAGTGGGCGGGGACAAATAGAAGAAGGTACATGATTGGTTTACAGTGGCGTGAGTGATGATGTGAGCAGCCAATGGAGAGAGAGCGACCTACGTGTTGCATCTTGGTCTTGGTCTGTCCGGCGGTGAAGGAGGGCGGGTCACACTCTTGCTCCAGGTCCACACGCTGGAACTCATCGATGGTCAGCTGACTGGTGGGTGTGTCCTCAAACTCTGTCAACCTGCCAGCACAGAGCACATGGTCAGCTGACTGACAGGTGCGCTCACGTTACAGAGGAATAGAGTGCCAAAGTCACACCCTCTTCTGGGTTAGGCATACGAACCAAGGGATTTCATCCGCCATTAATTTTTCCAGACATTTCATAAAATGCTTATATATATATATATATTTTTTTTTTCTTTTTGTACACATTGTTTTATGATTAACTATTTAGAACCAGGAGAGATCATAGAACATTTTGCTCAGACCAAAACTAAAATATAAAACTTGTTTTTTTATGTTTGTTTTTTTTCCGGTCCGAGTTTAACCAAAGTTTATGATACTTAGAGGTTTTGTTCAGCAAGATAATCATAAATAAACACCACTTTTATGATTTTGGGAGCGTTTTCTGCGGATCGTGATTTCTGGTGATCACATTTACGCTTCAAAAACCATAAAGTGGTGTTTATTTGTGAAGATGATCTTGCTGAACAAAACCTTTAAAGTGGAACTGAACCCGTAGTGGCGCGTGGGTCAGAGTCCGTCTGAGATGACAGGTTGAGAGGCGGGTCATAGTAGCATGTCGATGATTTGATTTGACAATTTTGGGGGCTGGCTGTGGCATTGGCCAATCCTGGCGTGTTCCACCCCCAAATCGAGTGGGATTCAGCGTGTTGTCGTGCTACGCGAGTGGGATCCGCCGAGTACCAGGCAGCCAGCTACTTCTGTCTGGAACGAGCGGACAATCCGATGCATGGGTGCTGCCCGCGGGCCTGGAATCTCCGAGGGGCGACCCCTGACAACAGGCTCTTAGGCCATTATCGCTATTGCGGTAAATACAATATTCCTGGAATGCGAGTTTTAACGAGCCAGTTCAATTTCTTTGCATTAGGCATTACCGTTTTCTTTATTGTGTATATCAACATACAATTAGCCAAGTTAGTAGTTAGTTTATGGGATAGGAATTCTGCCAGATGACAGGCACTAGGCGCCATTTTCTCCTTCATTTGGAAGAGAAAATTATCCTGAAATGAAGATTTGATTGACAGCTGCCATGTCGTGATATGATTGGTTGAAATGGGGTAGACATTTGATAGTAGTAGGTGACGTCAGCAAACTGTAGATTACTGTTATGAATGAAATCTTGAAAAATGAACATTTGATGTGAAAAAGTGTGAAAGACTAAAGAAATTTGATTTTTGTGATTTTTTTTTGGCATACATTATTAAATAGGTGCACTGCATACCCAGGTATTTGAACTAAAAGAAAAGAAAAGTCATTTTTGGGTTTGAGTTTTGCTAACTTCCGGGTTGGCCTACACAAATGCGTCCCTGCGGTAGCCTGCTGTTGTGATGGAACTAGTTTTAGAGTCCAGAGAACAGAAAAGCATTCAATAATGTGAGGCGAGGGAGGTTCAGTCCAGCCAATCAGCTGACAGCTCTCACCTCTTCCTCAGAGTGGCCTGGCAAACCTTCACCACACCGATCACCTCCTTCACCGTACGCCGAAACTCATGCATCCTGGCTGCTACCAGGAGAGCTGGAGAGAGAGAGAGTGAGAGAGAGAGAGAGAGAGAGAGAGAGAGTGAGAGAGAGCGAGAGATAGAGGAAATGTTATCACAATTCATGTAGGTTAGTAGCAGTGTTGTTGGGGTTGCTAACTTGCTACGGTAACAGCAGCCATGTTGTTGTGGTTGCTATGGTAACAGCAGCCATGTTGTTGTGGTTGCTATGGTAAGAGCAGACATGTTTGTGTGTGTGTGTGTGTGTGTGTGTGCGTGTGTGTGTGTGTGCGCGTGTGCGTGTGTGTGTGTGCGCGCATGCGTGTGTGTGTGTGTTGAGGGTACCGGCTCCACAGAGTCCAGAGGGCCGGCGGCCGGTGTGCATCCAGTCCCTCTTCATCCTCTGCAGCAGCCGCAGGGCCGTCATGGACACCTCGTGAGTCTTGTCTCCAAACTCCAACATGTGGGCGAAGCGAGGGATGTACAGGCAGGGGTCTGCAGAGAGAGAGACCAGCAGAGAGAGAGACCAGAACAGTATTATAGCTGCTACTTCTTCTGCAGAGAGAGAGACCAGAACAGTATTATAGCTGCTACTTCTTCTGCAGAGAGAGAGACCAGAACAGTATTATAGCTGCTACTTCTACCAGAGCTTTCTACTCCATTACTCTTGTACTCTTCTTAACACATTGACTGCCAGCCTTTTTTCAATGCTGTAGGTAGGTTCTGCCAGTTTTTTTTTTGAGGATTCTAGGCTCATTTTACAAGAGCCGAGGATTCTTTTCTGTTAGGACTTCGTGAACACCAATCATCTAAAAAGAACTAATAGAATGTGTGCTTTCTCTGTCTAAAAGAGTTAGTTTGTAGAGTTAGTAGTTATGTAAGCATTAGCAGTTGAATACAGCATGGTTTCAGCGTCAGAAAAAATATTCAGAGATAAACGGCTTTTTGTGAAATTCGATAGAACAGTCACTTTAACCATTCATTTTTGGCATCAGTAAGACCTAAACAATAGTTTTGAACAGTAATTTCCTCCATAACAGCAGGAAACTTCCCTCTGCTTCCAACGCCTCCCTCCGTGGGCGTTCTTCTTGGCTGCAGCGCCGTGTCACAAGCACTTTCCTACCTGTGCAAATGCACTTTCTCATACTCTCGACCTCTCAAATAAATTTCTGAATAGAAATTAAATTACTCTAAATTAGAGCGAAAAAGAAACAAAAAAGAATGGGTTGAAAATCCCATTCTAAAAGCCTTTTATGGCTGTTTCCAATTTGGTGCTATTTTGCAAGGCAAAATGGCCTGCTGCACCACAAGCTTCACCAGTCTCACTGCTTTGCTGCTGCTGTGCGGCTGTGAGCCTGTCTGCGCGGCCGCTCTTTGAGGAAGTCTGGTTGGACTCGCTCGCTTCTTGGAGTTTTGGTTGAGAGCTTTGATAAAGCTTTTGCGATTCTGGTCATATTTATGCTGCGTGTTTCAAAGTGTGTTCCATCCGTAATATATTATGCAAATTTGCAATCCCGCACTGCCAGCAATCAGCGCGAAAACGAAAGCGTTTTCGCCAATCCATTTTCATGAGAATGGCTTCGTCACACTGCTTTTTGCTTGCCTTCCTCCTTCCTTGTCGCCACTTAGTGGGTCGGTGGAATGGGTTGTACACGTTGTACACGTCCAATACTTATATAAGAGATGTAAAAGGGTTAGATGCACATCCCACCGTCAAAAAAAAAAAATCGATTCTGACGACGTGTTAACACGTCGTTGGCAGTCAACAGCTGGATTCTGAAAACGTGTTAACACGTCGTTGGCAGTGAACGTGTTAACTACATCGCGCACTGC
>NC_139630.1:11653019-11733019 GCF_964638095.1 Poromitra crassiceps
GAGACAGACATACAGACAGACAGGCAGGCAGGCAGGCAGGCAGACTGGTGTGTTTGGTGTCCCTCCTCAGACAGACAGACTGGTGTGTTTGGTGGCCCTCCTCAGACAGACAGACAGACACACACACAGGCAGACAGTTTGATGTTTGCTGCAGCCCTCTCATGGCTGCCACGCTGCACTGTGTGTTTCTTATGGGGTGAGTTGACTGAAGCTTCATGACAGAACAGAGATTGGTTGAGTCCATCTCGAGGCTTTGTTCTCTGCCCTGTCTTGTGTTTGTGGGTCAGACCGTGTGAACAAGCCAAACACTTTGGCTGTGACTTTAGATGCTGAGCTTAAAGGGGCACCTCACTGAAAAACGACGCATATCCAAAAACTGGCACTGGATCATTGGGTTGTATTAATTGCAAGTCTTCTGATGATATCACTGACATCGACTTGACTCAAATCAACTCTCTATAACTGTCGGAAGTAACTTCATGCTAAACCAGTGTCTATTAAAACCAGACTAAAACATCGTCTCTTTTCACAAGCTTTTAGTTGGATTGAAAATGTGTGGTTAAGCTTTTAGTTTTAAAATGTGTGGTTAAGCTTTTAGTTAGATTTAAAATGTGTGGTTAAGCTTTTAGGTTTAAAATGTGTGGTTAAGCTTTTAGGTTTAAAATGTGTGGTTAAGCTTTTAGGTTTAAAATGTGTGGTTAAGCTTTTAGTTGGATTTAAAATGTGTGGTTAAGCTTTTAGTTAGATGTAAAATGTGTGGTTAAGCTTTTAGTTGGATTTAGAATGGGTGGTTAAGCTTTTAGTTAGATTTAAAATGTGTGGTTAAGCTTTTAGTTAGATTTAAAATGTGTGGTTAAGCTTTTAGTTGGATTTAGAATGGGTGGTTAAGCTTTTAGTTGGCTTTAGAATGGGTGGTTAAGCTTTTAGTTAGATTTAAAATGTGTGGTTAAGCTTTTAGTTAGATTTAAAATGTGTGGTTAAGCTTTTAGTTAGATTTAAAATGTGTGGTTAAGCTTTTAGTTGGATTTAGAATGGGTGGTTAACGGTTAAACTATTATTTTAGGATCAGTATTATCACTATTATTCCCCCTTTAATAATAATATACATTATGTTATTCTTTCTACTGTAATACCTTTGTATCTTCTGTTGGTATCTCTTTATCTGGTTTTCATATGTAGGCTAATACCTTAAGTATCTTGTGTTTTATGATCTTTGCCTATTTTTTTGCCCTTTTATTTGAGTTCATATGAAATGTGCTACATAATAACCTCGACTTGACTGTCACCAAACTTCACCTGAGCAGGTAAACTGACCCAACCGTTGTTTGCAGACTCTGCTTGGTCTGCTGGGAGCTTGCTGGGGGAGCGAAGGCCGAGACTAAACTCCGTGCTGAAGGTAGGAGTCTTATTAGATGAAGGTAGATGACACCACTAAGCTCAACAAAGCAGCGCAGACTTTTCTTCTTGAGACAACTGAGGAGATGTGGTATATCTAGGAATGGTATGGAGCAGCAATCTTGAATCTAAATTGATGAAATATCATATTGGTGATTTTATCATCACTTGACCTTTTTCAGGCCCAGAAATCACAATTTTCAAATTTCATTGTTTTATTTTCTCCGAGTGTAGGAACCCTGACTTTCCTGGTTAGGTTTTTATTTTGTGTGATATTTATGGGTGTAACATACGCATATTTGTACCGAACTGTTTAGGTACCGTACGAGGCTTTAAGCCCCCCTCCAATCAGTTTTTCTACCAATGTAACAGTTGGTGGTGTTGGTGGTGGTGTTCTATCAACTCCTGTATAGTCGCACGCTACCTGATTCTGCGCCAAAGATCTCGCATTGATAAGAACTGAAGGCTGATGGGTTGTTCCACTGCAACATCATGGCGGCAGCACTGTTGTCAAAAAAAGCACAAGAGCTTCATCTCTTGCCTTCAATACTCTGCTGCTGCTCTTAACAGCCCGAGAACTGGCTACGTTAGCTTAGCTGCAAGCCACATTATTACTGTTATACCAACAACCGGCCAACAGATTTCAAAGCTGATGGGCCTATTGGAAAGAGCGTGACTCGAAATGGTTAACAGTTGAAACCAAAGTCCTCATTTGTGGGGGCTTTCAGGTCTCACTGAAGAGGCAGTTGGGAAGAAGCGGTCTATGTGTCGAGAGGTTCTGTTACTGCCAGATATTGGTCTTCTGCCATGGGGGAGGGCCCTGAAGAGTTTATGACCTGGGTGGGTGGGGTCGGCCATGATTTTCCGAGACCGCTTTAGCATCCTGGCAGCGTGTAGGTCATGAAGGGATGGCAGGCTGCACCCAACCACCTTTTCTAAATGAACAATTAAAATATATTTTTTTAAATTAAGGATATTGCTACAGTACCTTTTTGCTGTATCAAAAAAGTACTGAACGGTGACACCATTCACACTGTGAATTTTGTAAACTGTTTACACCCCTAGTGATATTCTGTAAGCTCCACTGAAGTTGGATAACGGATATATTGCTTCATCCTGACGTTTTTCTCAGGTGTCCCCAAAGCGCTTATCCAATCAGAGTGCCGGGACCGCTACCTGTGGATCCACGTTTCTTCAGCTGGACCTCCGCCTCGGTTTGAGGCTGTAGGTGGGTTCACACATCTGACCTTAACTTAACAAATGTGAGCTTAACTTAACACATTTGACCTTAACTTAAAGTGATGATCTAGAAGACTTCAGTTTCGTTCTCTTTGGCGACACCTATGTTTGTTCGGTCATAGTAACCAGCTAGCATGTTGGAACTGAAAAAAGTAGCTTGTTATCCTACTTCACACAAGACTTGTCGGGAACCTACACAGTAGCGTTTGAGCAAGTCTATTGTGTTAGCTCCGCCTCTCCTCTCTGGGGTGTCGACACAGACACCCAGTTCATAAATGCTGGAATGCTTCCATCAATGGGCCACAGGCTCAATTACCATTGTGTTAACTCCGTATGCGATAGCGACTTAGTTAACCAACATCGATTTACATGAACATCTTTTAAGATTATAACTTTAACGTAACACATCTGACCCATCTATGGTCCGGCTCAGTGAGAGAAGGTGCTGGAATCTGCTTGAACTGTGCCAGAGCCTGACGACGAACCACCAACATTTCTGATGTCAGAAATTCATCCGCTTGTCCGACGACCGGTCGGGACCAGATCAGTCCTCGCTCGCCCCTGTGATGATCAGTCCTCGCTCGCCCCTGTGATGGGCATCTTTTTGTATTTTTTCCGATAACCGGTGCTAAAACTATACTTTTAAAATGGTGCCGGACGGTGCCTGAACCGATACATTTAACAATTTAAAGTGGATTTAAAGAGGATTTCAAATGGCGGAGCACCGGAGGGCGGATATTTCACTCTGGAGCTTGGGCGTGGCACTCTGCGTTGCAATTCGGTACCAGTTGTAAAGGGTTAGGCTACACAAATCTGTATGTGTTAATGTTTGTCTCACTAATGCTGCCCTATAGTGTATGGCTGTGGTTCTTCTTTTTCACGTCAAGGACCCCTAAACTCTCACAAATTAGTTCACGGACCCCCATTTGATCCCAGGATCCCCCATCTGATAGGATTTTAGCTTTTAAATGTTTTATTACAGAAAGTGGATGAAACCATAGAAAAAATAGTTATACGTTCTGTCATGTTACTTATGGATGGAATTATGGTAGACATAAATTCTCTCCCTTTTTACTGAGGACCCCCTGGAACCCCCTCCAGGACCCCTGGGGGTCCCCGGACCCCACTTTGAGAACCACTGGTCTATGGTGTTTGGTGTAAAGTGTCTTTGAGTTGCTGAAAAGCGCTATATCTATTATTGTTTAGTATGATTATTGTTAAAGCTGTGCTCCGCCCTGATCAGGTGGAGGCAGGACCCACTCCATCAGTGACCAGCTGGCCTCCCGCTGTGGTTACACCATCAGCACCTTTAGGATGGATGGCTCCACCACCTTCAGAGCCTCCTACTACTCCTGCTACACCCAGAACCAGGTAGGCCTCTTACTGCTGCTGCTACACCCAGAACCAGGTAGGCCTCTTACTGCTGCTGCTACACCCAGAACTAGGTTCTCCTACTACTCCTGCTGCACCCAAAACAAGGGTTGACAACGTAAACGCAATGCAACAGGGCAAATTAACGTATGTGCCGAATCAGAAGATGCTCAATTGATTGAGCAAAACATTTGGATCAAGTGTATATAAATCAAACATTAACACATTTTAAATGCATTTTGCTCAGCCCTAACTTCAGCATCGAGCCAGTATCCTTATATGCTATTGCTACCAGCCCTAAGTCTATCTTTAGGATTTCACGGAAGTTCAAACTGAAGTTCAAACTCCTTGCTGACTGTTTTGGCAGAATGACAAGGTGTTCACCTTCAACATAAACGTGATAACGACGGACTTCTCGGGCCGGTGGGTCAGCCAGTCCGTGAGCACGGCCTGCTCTCCAGCCAAACCCTGGACTCACAGAGAAGTCATCTGTGAGGAGGACTACATGGAGGTGAGCACAGACGCAACACTGAGATGACGTCTAGGTAGGGCAGCAATAGATTCCTTGCCTAGTATGCCTGCCAGTGCCTACCACCACGAGGGTGGCAGGTTCAATCCCCCGTGTTACCTCCGGCTCGGTCAAGACATTCCTACATACTAGAGGTCGACCGATATTGCTTTTTCAATGGCCGATGCCGATCTTTAGAGAGCAGGGCGGCCGATGGCCGATATATAATGCTGATTATTTTTATTTTTTTCATTCGATAAAATACGATTAAAATAAACTTCTCAAAAGTTTGGAAACGTTATTTTGCTCGATTATTTCTCCCCTTTAATAATACCAATTGGTATTGTATTTTATATAGTTGGAAAGCCTGATTAGTCACCTTTACAACGGGGTACAACTTGTAAGGATTGTGCATTCGTGGAACGAGAAACACACAGCTAAACGTGTGGGTAGCGCCCCCAAAAAATGTGCAATATTCTTCTGTTGGTATTTTTTTTTTAAGAAATCTAGTAGCCTAGATTTCCATTATCCATTCATGCACATTGAAAATCGAATATAACATTATACTGTAGGCCTACATCTAATATAAGATGTTATCTTAGCCAGTACAGTGACTGGTAGGCTATAGCGAGAGAGCAGTATGTCAGAGAACTCATTCATGCACTGTTCTATACATTAACAATAATAATGTAACTGTTTAGATTTGCTGTCATTTGATGGGAGAAGTGTGTTTGCAGAAGATGGTGGTGACTGAGGAAACGTAACGTTACAGTAGGCTCATGGGTGCATGAGAAGACTCACATTCAGTGGCGGACTGCATAATCGGGCACGTCGGGCAAATGCCCGGTGGCCTGGCCTGGCCTGGCCGATGCCGATTAATTAAAAATGCCAATAATCGGCCCCAATTAATCGGCCGGCCGATTAATCGGTCGACCTCTACTACATACACAATTGCCCGTGTCTGCAGGTGGGAAGCCGGTGGGGTACGAGCAGGGGCGGACTGGGATCATAATTCAGGCCGGGCATTAGTTACCAAGCAGGCCAGGCCGACATGGGCCGATGCGCGCTTGCCGGCCCAATTTGGGCCGTTTGAAGCCCAATTTGGGTCGTTTGAAGCAGTATTTAGTGAATATAATGCTAACGCGATGATACTTGTTACCTATTTGTTCACTAATAGAAACATCAACATTGCCTAGATAACTGCAAGTATAATATGAAGTAAAACCAAAAACATGCCTCTGTACAAACGCTTCACAGCAAACTTTATTTAAGGAAGAGTGATCGGATCGGGCATACTGCGTTATTCTCCACAGGCTTAAGAACTACACGTCATAACAATAATAATAAACATTGACATATTCTCAGTTTCATTAAACATCTTCCTGTTTAAGCAAGCCCCTAACATTAAAGACATGGTAGTGTGTTCTGCTCAAGCCCCAACCTTTCTGAAAAATTAGGCCAACAATGGTTTTAGTCTCTATAGCCTATAGCCAAGTGTTGAGCAATGCAAGGCTCCAACACAAGAGTCCAGAAATGAATGAGTGACATCACGGTGGCTCTGTCCATATTTTCATACCGTCTATGGTTCCGAGCTTCTGAGTCCAATTTTACAATGAGATGCACCCACTTTAACCCTGAAGTGTAATTATTACTTCAGACTAACTAATAAAGTAATAAAACCACTAGTAAACCAGTAGGCGGCGCCTGGCCTGCTGTTCAGTGAGTGGCCTGACTGCGGGCACACACACAAAAATAATAATAATTTGCAGGCCAGGCCACCGGGCATCGGCCCGACGTGCCCGATTATGCAGTCTGTGTCTGGGTACGAGTCCTGCACTAGCTGGTCAGTCAGGGTGCCTATTCGGGGGAAGGGGAACTGGGGGGGATTATTATCGTGATCCTTCCACGCGTTACTTCCTTTCTGGTGAAACTCACTGCCAGGTGAAAAGAAGTGGCTGGCAACTGCACATGTATCGGAGGAAGCATGTGCTGGGTGGGGCTCGGGTACATGTTGACCTCTCTGTGCTCCGATAGGTCAGTGTGAACAGAGACGTGACGTGTGAAGGCCAGCAGGGCACCTGGCAAGCTGCTTCCTCTATGGTAAAACCACACTTCACATGGCTCCACTCTTACAGAGAAAGAGGACTACTAATAGAAGATGGCTGTTCAAATGTTGAGATGTTTGGTGTGACTGTGCAGGCTCAGAGTGGTTCCTCGGCCTGGCAGCTGAAGTTTAAGGAGGGTGGAGATCAGACGGCTGCCATGTCGCCCGCTGAGGCCCAGAGAGCGGGCTACAGTCTGACCGCCACCTCCACCCGCGTCGTGTTCCGCTCTCCCTACAGACAACAGACATCCACTCAAAACAAGATGGTGATGGTGAGTATCGGTCCAAACCTACTTCCTGAAGAGAGAAGATGAATTTCTGGTCTGACTGAAGCCGTAGTTAAATAGTGTTTTCTACCACTATTTGAGCACTTTTTTTTTTTTTTATAGCAGTGGAATTTTTCATTTAGTTTCTTTATGAAGTTAATTTAGAACAATGTTTGGAATATTTTTGTTTTGGTTAAACTTAGAACAATGTTTGGAATATTTTTGTGTTGGTTAAACAAACTCGTTTGATTTTTGAAGCTTTGAAGAACGAAAAGTTCTTGGAAGGTGGGGTTGGACCCGACCAATTATTCAGTGCCTGCAGCTTTTAATATTGAAAAGCAAAAGTCAGAAGGAGCTGATGCACACCTTCAATCTCTTGAAGGCAGGTGCGTCGGAGATGCAGTACATATTGAAATGCAGACACGGGTTGAATTTCTGTATGAATTCTGAATGCAAGAGGCTGTGCTTCTCCACCACAAGTTACAAAGAGCAGAACGGCTTCATTTCCTGGATCACAAAAAAAAAATCCAAAATGAAGGAGGTCAGAGGTCAGGGCCCCTATGCTCCATCGGCCCTAAGTGTTCTCCTCAGGTCGGTGGGGCCTAACAAGGTGGGCGGAGCCTAATGGTGTTCTCCCCTCAGGTGGCCGGGATCCCGGTTGAGGTCATCGAGGCATCTCTGTTCTTCAAGCAGAAACTGACGGTGGTTATGATTGACGTCTCCATGGCCTGCACAGTCAGTAGGTTCTCTGACACAGTCAGTAGGTTCTCCTACACAAATGTGTACACTTGGATCAATCTAAACCTAGACTGTTTTCTGATTGGTGTGTGGCTGTTTTCTGACTGGTGTGGTTCTGGTTTGACCTCAGACACGGGCTCGTTTGATGGCACCCGGCTGCTGTGGGACATCCCGCGGATCATGACTCCTCTGGTCGGGGGCGACGGGTTCGAGAGTCTGAGCATCAGCATGGGGGTGGAGGGCCGGTTTCTGGACCAGCCCACCGCCGCAGCCAGAGGCTTCACTCTGGTTCTCAATGGAGACCTGGTCCAGATTGGAGTCCCTTTTGGGGCGGAGGGCGGCTACAAGAGGGTGAGTCTCTGTACTCTGAACCACAGCCCGATTCTTCAGCTAACGTCATGGTTCCTCTTAACTACCTCAAACTTTCATCTTATTTCTTTTTCAATATTTTATTTTGCAATTTTCAGAACATGGGAACGGGCTCAGACAAAAAAACACAAATAAAAATGTACGTCAACATTCCAATGTTTCCACTAACAGCCGTGTCAAGTGCTTGTAAGACTTGTGCGTGGGATCCCACGTAAGGGGTCCATAAAAAGTCAGCCGGGCGAGTCCCCCGTTGCTCCTAACCTCATCTGTAGGCCAGACACGGGTCCCAAATAATTGAGAATTTCTTAAGCGAATTGGTCCTCAGGAACCGGAGTCTCCATACGTATAACCGAGACCATGTCAGTCAGCCACAGCTGAAAAGAAGGTGGAGAGGAACTTCCACTACTTTAGAATGAGTCTCTTGGCGACAGTCATCCCCTGTGTCAGAGACTGTTGCACAGCCGTAGGGAGGAGCAGAGAGGATTCCAAGTAGTCGAAGATGGAGAGTTCTGCCTCCGGCTGAAGGGTTATTTTATAGGCCTTAAGAGTACCAGTCAAATATTTTGGCCCAGAATCCAGATAGCAAAGGGCAAGACCAAAAAGCATGGGATAGTGTACCCTCCAACACCTGACACTTATCACAATGTGGGGACAGAAGGGTAGATCTTGTACAACCTAGACTTGGAGTAATGAAGACGGCGAGTCACTTCAAATTGGATCAGCTGGTGTCTGCTGTTAATTGAGCAGAGTCGGACGACAGACGGACTCCTGTCCCATATCATTTCAGACAAGACAACACCAATTAACTCCTGCCATGCCTCCCTAATCCTCTCAGTGGGGGCCCTGATGCAATCATCAGACACACAAATCTAGAAATAAGATGCCTGGAGTGAGGAGGGGGGGTTAAGAAAACATAAAAAAAAAACATGTTCATTTGGGAGAACTTCAAAGTCACAAATCTTGGATCGAACATAGTCTGACTGGTTTCGATCAAAGGATGCAAAATGACCATCTATGTATAGGTCTGATGGAAACCAGCCCCCTCTCACTCCAGACGTGGTCGTTTTTATCTGACCATGGAGATAGATTGATTAAAGAATGATTAAAACAAATTTGTGTGAGACAGAAACATCTGGTAGACTCAAAGCCCTCCTAACTTGGTTTAGAATTCTGACTGAATTTTTCTTTTTCACAACAAAACGTTTGTAAAGTCCCAGGCTGCTCTAGCTTAGAAAATGGCATGGCTGGCACAGAGCAGGTCTCCATTTTCAGCCACAGGGGGCCCCACGAATTACTTTCATCTTATTTTTTAACTGAAATTGGCTGAGTTAGGAAATAGCATACAAGTAATATAAAAAGGTTATAAAACTCAGTTAAAGTAAGTGTGCTATTGTGCTAATGCATCAAATGTTAAAAGTCAAAGTTAATTCAAACTTGACCCATTATTGTTTATAACAGACTACTAGGGATGTTCATTTTGAAAATTTTCCAAAATCAATAATCGGTGAAAATTAACGATCAATTATCGATCATATTAATACTTAGAAAATTTTCTTTTTTTTTTTACAAAATGAATGCCTATGGCAGAAAATACGAAAGACAACGTGTTCTCCTCAATGTGTCCCCTCTCCAACACTGCTGTCCCCGGCACATGCCGGTGTGAATTTCCCATGTTTAAAACAGTTTTGTTGGCACAAAGGCCCGTGCCCAGCCAGAAAACTAGACTATATGAAGCTCCACCTCACGTTAGTTGGCTGTGCAATGGAGTGGGGCGAGGAGGAACGAATTCCACCCAAACCTAGTCCAATTTTTTTTTTTTTTTTTTAATTAAAAAATCGATCCAAATGCCACAGGATCGATTCCAATCCTTAACGATCAATTATCGATTTTCGATAATTGATGAACATCCCTACAGACTACCATAATTTATTTTTCGGGCAAGTGAACATGACCTTTAGGCCTGGATCTGTATTTGTCCGATGGGCAAGTGCCTTTGAGACCTTAGTGTAAACCACTGCTATGGTTGCAACCATTACCAGTGCTAGCGAGTTGTTTGCTTTGCTATTGATTTATTTTATTTTCTCCATTGTTTGGTCTATAGCAGGGGTGGCCAAACTACGGCCCGCTGCCCATTTTTTTTAAGTGGCCCGCCATGAATTTAGAATACTTGAGTACCCTGACGTCTTTTTTTTTTTTTTACATTTTTAATACTGAATGTTGGGTGAGATTATCTGTCTTAACCTGCTGGCACAGGAAAAGAGAATTTTAAAACATACAGAAATACCAATTGTAATAGGTGAGCACATCAATAAACTGTAATATACTTATTTAGGTAGAAATTAAATGTTTGATGGCACAAGGGTTTTCTGGTCTATCCCCCCCCCCTGCTTTCAGTCTAAACAGGTTGGAAACTGCCGCGCGTAGTATTGTTTGGCCCGCGACTCCTTATATGTTCCTGTATGCGGCCCACAACCAGAAAGGTTTGGACACCCCTGATCTTTAGTGTCAGAAAATGTCGAATGTTTCCCAAAGCCCAAGATGATGTCGTCATTTGAGTCAAGAAACCAGCAAAATTCACATTTAACAAGCTGGAATCAGAGAATTTTGACTTAATCAAACGGATCAATCGATTATCAAAATTGTTTGGCGGTTAATTTTAATAGTTCTATCCGGTAGCTAGATGTCTCCACCTACTGCATTTCACATCTTTCAGTAGTCTGGTATTCTTTGTGTTTTGCACCTTGTTTTGCAGAGCTTGGCGTTTGCACCTTGTTTTGCAGAGTTTGTGATTTACATGTTTTGCAGAGTGTGGTGGAGAACAACGTGTACAAGGAGATGTACGTCATCTTCCTCCTCTACGAGCACGTCTTCTCTGTGCTGCACGAAGACGGCAGCAGCACGGACACCAGACACCGGCTGCTCAGGGTGGTGGACACGCCTCTGCGCTGCCAAGGCCCCTTCACTGTCGACCGTACGTTTTCCAATCTAGCAGCTAGAGAACAAAGTTTATAATAAAAAATTAAATGCGTGCAGAGGAGGCGTCTGGATCTTCCATATTTCTATGACCGCTGAACCCGCTAGTTGTAACTTTCTGCAACCAGTTCGGCGCCGCCCACAAAATACGTAATTGCCGTTTACAAACATAAAAAGGGTCTATTAGAACAGTGGTTTATTAAAGTTTATTAGGCTATACCAGTACTTTATTTAACTTTTAGAACAGTACTTTGACTTTATTATGAAAGTACTTTATTTAACTATTATAACGGTACTTTATTTAACGTTATAAGTACTTTATTTAACTATTATATTTGCATTTATTGTATTATTTAACTTGTAACAGATTTTTTTTTTTTAGAGAATGAGTCTTTCAGAGACTAAGTGATGGCCATGAGTGTTTTTCTGTCTACTTTCAGAGACTGTGAGTGATGATGGTGTATTCAGTGTGTATCTGGGGAACGTCCCGGTGGACGTGGCATTGGAGGAGTTGGAGCTCAATGGGAAGCAGCTGTCCATAGCGGAGGCGGCCGAGCGCGGCCTGAGCGTCAGCCATGTTGTTCACGCCAACAACAGCCGAGCCTACACGCTGAGCGTCCCGTTTGACGATGCATTCGTGCACAGGGTGGTGAGCGCTTTGCAGACTGCATTCACAATCATTGACTTTCACCACCACCGATGACGTCACAACAATTCTTATAGTTTTTTATTTTTCATTAGGGTTTGTTTATTTCGTTTTAAAATTTTGTTTTGTTTCAATTCAGTTTAGTTCAGTTAGTTTCTAGAGTGGGTTTGCTCGTTTCAGTTTAGTTTGTATTGTCTAACAATGTTTTAGCTTTAGTTTTTTATTCGTTTTGAGTACTAGTATTTTTTTATTATAATATAGGGGGGTATTTGTCAGGGGAAGATGATAAGTTGAGAATAGGTATTACAAGACAAGCAGTTGACTCCGTCATGTAGACATCCTAGTCTAAATAAACATGTTTGCTTGTTGTGTTGACACATTTGAGTCAGACATTTTCTGTTTTTTTTTGGTTAAGTTAGTTTTGTAGGGACTGTTTTCTTTTTTCTAAAGTCTAGTTTTAGTTTATTTCAGTTAACTAAAATGTTTTTCCACACCTAGTTTTAGGTTTTAGTTTTAGTTAACTATAAACTTGCGTCCGACTAACGATAAGCCAATACTCTTGTTTTGGAACAGTACCTGGGGGAAGGCACGGTGCAGTACTCCCTTGATATCAACTACACATTAAGCATCATGCCCCAGAGAGACTCGTACTACCATCACACATTTATAATGGCACAAGTACACAATGCATGTAAGTACATTTCTGTTATGTTTGTTGCACTCTGGCTTGATAAAGCACTGATTTTTCTTTTTTTTATAATATACTATATTAATTTGAAATCACTGTTTGTAGACAAAGGTCTCAGCTACTGTATGTGACCATATAAAGGAACAGTATTTTTTATTATGATTTGTTTTCTAAAAATAAGCAATAAGCATATTTTTTTGACTTCATAACTTGATTTGGGTCAAGTCCATCAGACAATAAAAACCACATTTTTAATATCAGCCCTGAAAGGGTTTAAAGAATTTAAAATAAATAAGTACTGTAAAATAAGTTGCACTGTTCTGAAAAAGCAAGTCTTCAATTCCTAGTTTTCGGTTTTCAATATTGAATATAAAATGTTCTTATAGTCGAAGAAGGCATCCTTAGATGCACATGAGTTAGTGCTTTAACAAATCGACAGCATTGGCTGAACGAATAGTAACTATTATTTTGAAAATTAATATAAATCTGCATTTGACAGTGTGGACAAACAAATTATTAGGCAATGCTTCTTTTCCATGCGTCAACCCTGACAACTTGACAAAATGTTGCATGTAAAATTCAAATGTAGATTTGAGAATGGTGGTTTAGACTTACTTTATTTTATTCACTTATGATGTATTTATTTTGTAATTTTATTTTCTGTTTTCTGTTTTATAATATATAATTATATTTGATCACTTATCACTTATTTGTCGTCTTCTCTGTTTTTTTAAACTTATGTAGTTTTTAGTCTAGCTTTTACTTCTATTTTATTGCTTTTAAATCTATTTAATTATATTTCATTGTCATTTTGTTTAATCTATAGCTTTTTTAATAGTTTTTATTCCACTCTTACTGTGAGATGTATTTGTTGTCTCATTGTTTTTATGGTCTACACTTGTTCTACTGTAATTGTCACTTGTTTGTCGTCTGTGAAACACTTTGAACTGCACTAACCTGTATGAAAGGCGCTATAGAAATGAAGTGTGATTTGATCTGTGGCAGTTCCTCCCTCGCTGCGGGCGGAGTGCGCTGACGACGGCATCAGCTTTACCATGGCGAAGCAGCCGCGGCTGGAGAGTCTGTGGGAGGTGGGCGTGGGGGCGGAGCCTCTGACGGCAGAGCTGGCCTCCCAGAGAGGCTACACGTTACGCAACGAGAGCCAGACCATGACGCTGATAGTTCCTGTCCTCTCAATCGGCTACACCTACCAGGTAGGACTTCACCAGTCTATCAGGTAGGACTTCACCAGTCCCCCAGGGGTAGGACCCCACCAGACTTCACCAGTCTATCAGCTACACCTACCGGTTAGGACTTCACCAGTTTTATCAGACAGCTACACCTACCAGGTAGAACTTCACCAGTCTTATCAGCTACACCTACCAGGTAGGCTGGTAGGTGTAGTCACCTCACCAGTCAGATTTCAGACCATAGTAAGACATGTTTCAGATAGTCCCCTACAGACCTCAGACAGACATGTTTCAGAGGAGTGAGTAATGCTAACGTTAGTTAATCTCTTCCAGGACATCAACCTGCTGGACTTTCATGGAACGTTCAATCTGCTCGTGAGAGACTCCAAGACTCTGGAGGTCCTGACCTCCACCTCAAAGCACTGTCTCTTTAAAACGGAGGACATGATTGGTAATGTTGTGCTCACTGTTTCACAAAATGTATTTTGAGTTGGCTAACTATTCGGTACCAAATGTTATAAATGTCCATCCATCCGTTTTGATGGGCAGAAAGTTGAAATCTTTCTGGACCGAAGGATTCCTCACCACAAACGAGAGGTGTGTTTTTTTTTATAGCATTGACTTTCCAATAACAGCCCAATCGAGAGAAATCAGTAATTCTGTCAAGTTTTCTGACTGATTGGGATCGATGTGCTGATTTAAAGCTTGGAACTTTCCGGTACAGCCAGGCCCGTAGCCAGGGTTTGAGAAATACCGAGGTCATTTTCGCGCGCGTGGGGGGCCCAGGGGGCGCCCCCCCGGATAGAAAATTGTGTCAATTTTAAAGTAAAATGCTTCAATCTGGTGCACTTTGAAAGCAAAATGAAGAGGCTAGATCTATAAAGAACTACAGACATCATGTTAGATTAATATCCTCTTTACTGTGCTGTTGCTTTAAAATTATACCAAAAATAAATGTCTCCCCATATAATATAATTTATATTCTGCATACAGGTCACACTCACATGGCAGAATACTGCTCAATTAAATATAATGGCCCATCTACACAAACATCACTTACAGGGGAGTTACTTACCTATTCACTTCAATAGAACTGTCCCCAAAGTCTAGCCCCAATCTAGCCTCAATGCAAAATCTGAATGTTGTGAGTTATCTCTCTTCCTTCTATAGCACACAGAGAGGAAGCAAATTGTTGCATTTCCGATCAACTGTCGCATTAAAACATCAATGACCGATGAATAGATCTGGGGACCGGAGCTATTTTTCAACCACAAAAAAAAAAAAAAAAAAAAAAATTGTGTGGAAAATACCGAGGTCATGACCTCGGTATCCTCAATGGTAGCTACGGGCCTGGGTACAGCCCTACAAACTATAGCAGTGTCTGATGATTTGACGACAGTAGGCCTACACGAGGATTCAAATGTTGGGTTGTTAACGTAACAAATGAGCTTGACTGGAGAGCCCCCCCCCCCCCCCCCTCTGTGCTGTTAGCTTGCTCTGCAGATGGGATCATGACGGTGGTGACCACGCCCACTACAACCTGGCCCATCATCCAGCCGGGCCGAACCACCCTGCTGGACCGGACCTGTGGCCCCAAACAGACCGACCGCTCCAGGGTCCTGTTTGAGTTCAGCGTGGACTCCTGTGGCACGAGAGCAATAGTAGGACCACACTAATAATTATTTAATGATGGTAATACATTTTATTATTTGGAGGCACCTTTCAGGACACCCAATGTAGCCATACAATCTTCTTATAATAAGAATGAGGAGTGTCTGAGCAGAATTTTGTTCAGCCACAGCCATTCGTGCGATCAGGCTGAAACTTTCATGAAGTGTAAAGAGCACCCCTGCAGGTGACTGAAAGATCCAGATTTTTTAATGAGTTAATTGCCCTAATTGCCTAATTCATCAGACGAAGACCAGCGAGATTGAAACGCATTGTTTTGTTGCCTGTGTTTGATTGAAGATGTACATTGTTGGAAAATGTTTTCAGTGCACTTTTTCAGTACAGTACAATTTAATACTTCTGTATTAAATTGTGCTCTTAAATATCCAAGAAGCTCCCTTTTTTCTTGATTATTCTAGGCCCTAGGCCTACTTCCTGTTTGCTATGGCTAATACAATAACAAGACAGGAAATAAAGTCCAAACTGTTCCCTAGCAACAGAATTCCCGTGAAATTGTTGATAGACTGCGAAGTCGTTTTGTTTTTAATTGATTTTAATTAATTTTTACAGGTGGGAGAGTCCTATATGCTTTATGAGAACGAGATTCTCTACGACAGACGGCTGGTCAATGACGGACCTGCCTCCATCTCCAGAGAGTCTCAATTCAAGTAAGGAATGAACCTGGACCTTCATCATATACTTCAACACAATATCTAGATTGGGCATCCGAGTAGTGCAGCGGTAGATTCCCTGCCTACCAACACGTGGGGAGCAGGTTCGCGTCCCAGTGTTGTTGCCTCCGGCTTGGTTGGCCATCCATGCAGGCACGATTGGCTGCGTCTGTGGTAGGGGTGGGAATCGTGGAGTAACTCACGATACGATATGGTCACGATACTTGGCCCTCGATAACGATATTATCACGATACAGCGATTCTGCGATAATCGATATATTGGAAGAAATTTAACCTACGATACATCACGATATCTGTAACTGAAGAGAAAAAAATACCCCTAAAAGGCAAGAAGCAGGTATTATGTATTTATTAGCAGAATTGACATGAACTCTGAGTTCACTCACTCATACCATTTTCGATACCACGGAGGAAAAGTTACACATTAAGTCTTTTTATTATTATTATTATTATTAAAACACGGAAACCTATATAACCTACCTATATAATTTCTAAAAGTAAATATTAATGATCAAACATTTCCATTCATGTAGCCTACAGTATTTGTTTTTGTTTCAACTACAAACATAAACGTCAACTTGAAACTATGTTTCAACTACCACACACAGCATAATATTTTAGCCTGTTTATTATTATTATTTTTTTAATAAACATATCGATACTTGGTGCCAGTGTATCGATAACGTATCGCAAGTGGAAATATCGCGATACCGTGAGTATCGATATTTTGTCCCACCCCTAGTTTGTGGGTGGGAAGCCGGATTAGGTGTACAGGTCGTCCAGCATGTCAACTTTGAAGTTTCCTGCAATTTGTACCCATTTGAATTTGATTTGGTCGTAACTACAACAGCCTGCTGACTTTTCATGTTATTTCTTTAGTTCTTTTTAAAGTTGAAACTGTCTTTGCGAGCTGTATTTCGAGGTTTTTAGCTTTGCAGCCAATGACTTCCGGGTTGAAGGCTAAAAATCAATAAGGGGAGTAGAACAAACACAGTATTTTCATAGGATTTGTTGACGGTAATACATACATGCATTCTAAGCATCAGCCTTATCCTTTGAGCAATTTGCACTTTCTTGATTGAAATGAGTGTTCTAATAAATTCCAGTTTGCACTTTTACAACGCTAACTAACGTTACCGGTGCTCCCATGTTGTTAATGTTGAAACCAGACAGCGTCTCCGCTCTTAACATGTTGACTCCGTCCGTACAGTCCCTAGCATCAAACAATGCGGTATGCATACTTGAAAACATGTCTTGTTATGTAGAAAGTCAAAGTGTAGAACTGTTTGACAGCGGAAGACAGTACAATCTCTCGTCTTGCCAAACCAGACTGACTGACTTCCACCAAAAACACATGCATCAATACCATAAGTGACTGTGAATTCAGTCTAATCGCAACACAAAAACATACTGTAATGAAAAAATACCCGGCGTCTATTTACCAAAACATGTAGCCAGCCCCGCCACATGTATTTTGGACTCAGTGTTTATTTGGAAGTTTTACGGTATATTTGATTTTCCTACAGGCTGACTGTGAGGTGCTTCTATCCCCTGGGTTCAACGGGTACAGTGTTTGTGGACGGGCTCTTCAAACCGGAAGGGCCAGGGTTCGGTTCCTTCAACCAGAACTCTCAAGGTCCAAATCTGCAGCTAGAAATATCTGAATGCAATTCTGTTTTGAGGATAGAATTTTAAAGTCTGTTTTTCTGTACATGTAGATGCAGCAGTTAGCCAACCTGGTCACGAGTGTCCGCACCATCAAGATTCTGCTGACGAACTCGCCACCCCACAACTCAGTGCCCCGCATCAGGTTTCTGCTAACCAACTCGCCGCCCCGCATCAAGTTTCTACTAACCATCTCGCCAACCCACAACTCGGCCCCCCGCGTAAGGTTTCTGCTAACCATCTCGCCACCCCACAACTCAGCCCCCCGCATAAGGTTTCTGCTAACCATCTCGCCACCCCACAACTCAGCCCCCCGCATAAGGTTTCTGCTAACCATCTCGCCACCCCACAACTCAGCCCCCCGCATAAGGTTTCTGCTAACCAACTCACCGCCCCACAACTGAGTGCCCCACACAAAGTTTCTGCTAACCAACTCGCCACCCCACAACTGAGTGCCCCACACAAAGTTTCTGCTAACCAACTCGCCGCCCCACAACAGAGTGCCCCACACAAAGTTTCTGCTAACCAACTCGCCGCCCCACAACTGAGTGCCCCACACAAAGTTTCTGCTAACCAACTCGCCGCCCCACAACTCGGTGCCCCACATCAAGTTTCTGCTAACCAACTCGCCACCCCACAACTCGGCGCCCCACATCAAGTTTCTGCTAACCAACTCGCCACCCCACAACTCAGCGCCCCACATCATCAAGTTTCTGCTGACCAACTCGCCACCGCGCAACTCAGCGCCCTGCATCGTCAAGTTTCTGCTGACCAACTCGCCGCCCTGCAACTCAGCGCCCTGCATCGTCAAGTTTCTGCTGACCAACTCGCCGCCCTGCAACTCAGCGCCCTGCATCGTCAAGTTTCTGCTGACCAACTCGCTACCGCGCAACTCGGCGCCCCTCATAAAGTTTCTGAACCCGCTACCCCACAACTCAGTGCCCCGCATCGTCAAGTTTCTGCAAACGAACTCGCCGCCCCACAACTCTGGACCCCGCAACGTCAGGTTTCTGCAAACGAACTCGCCACCCCGCAACGTCAGGTTTCTGCAAACGAACTCGCCGCCCCACAACGCTGGACCCCGCAACGTCAGGTTTCTGCAAACGAACTCGCCACCTCACAACTCAGTGCTCCACAGCGTCAGGTTTCTGATAACAAATTCACCGGCCCACCACTCGGTGCCCCGCCTCATCAAGTTTCTGCTAATGAACCCGCCGCCCCACAACTCAGCGTCCCGTATCGTCAACTTTCTGCTAACGAACTCGACTCGTTTTTTGCCCAGAGGGACCCTGCTGCCAGCAGCGGCCCGTGGTATCCCAGCATGCCTCTGCCTCGGCCGGGACTCGGCGCCCTTCATCATCAAGTTTCTTCTAACCAACTCGCCACCCCACAACTCGGCGCCCCTCATAAAGTTTCTGAACCCGCTACCCCACAACTCAGTGCCCCGCATCGTCAAGTTTCTGCAAACGAACTCGCCGCCCCACAACTCTGGACCCCGCAACGTCAGGTTTCTGCAAACGAACTCGCCACCCCGCAACGTCAGGTTTCTGCAAACGAACTCGCCGCCCCACAACTCTGGACCCCGCAAAGTCAGGTTTCTGCAAACGAACTCGCCACCCCACAACTCAGTGCTCCACAGCGTCAAGTTTCTGATAACAAATTCACCGGCCCACCACTCGGTGCCCCGCCTCATCAAGTTTCTGCTAATGAACCCGCCGCCCCACAACTCAGCGTCCCGTATCGTCAACTTTCTGCTAACGAACTCGACTCGTTTTTTGCCCAGAGGGACCCTGCTGCCAGCAGCGGCCCGTGGTATCCCAGCATGCCTCTGCCGGGACCCAGCCGCTTCTCCATGCCAGGAGGATACCGGCTACTTCATGGTTCCCGTGATCCTGTTCCCCAACACCATCGCGCTTCTCTTCAGGGACAACGGCTTCTGGGTCGCCATCAACCCGGCTCTCGTCAGTATGATCCTTTTAAAATCAGCTATACGCCGACCTCTCAACGTCGCCCAATTCAGAAAACGCCACTTCAATACAGTGCAGACCCAGTAAAAACGCCACTTCACTATGGTCCGGTGGGAGTTCCCGGGCGGGACAAGAAGTATGTTCCCGTTGCTTCTGACTATGGCACACCCAGAAACAGAGAGGTCCAAACTGTCCCAGAACGGTTTGGTCCAGTTCAGAGCAGGAGGCCAAAGCACATCAGAATTAAACCTCCTAGCAGGTTTGCTGCCAGTCAACAGCCGGGTTCATTGGGTTCCCCAGGAAGGCGGCAGCACGGTCCCGACCGTCTCACCCCCCGGAGTGCTCAGAGCAACGTCCCCCAAGAAGGATGGCATGGAGCTGAGCCACATGTTCCTCTAACTGTCCAAGTTAAATCCGATCCTTCTCCAGGTAATGCCATACATCAGTCCTTTTGAAGTTAGTTTTTAAAAACTATTTTACATAGACGGATTTCTTTTGCATCTTTTGTTTTTGTGTTTTCCTTTTTTGGGTGTGCATGTCCTTAGGGTGAAAAGTTTTGTATATACATTTTGTATATTTGTACATGATTGGGATTGATCAATGGCATTTGTATACTGTAGACTTGGGCTACAGTATGTCTGGTGTTTTCTATCACTAACTGAAAAATGGTTTTGCTTGTTGGTAATATCAAAATGATTTTGAGTGTGTGATTATAGATATTGTATGTTTAGTTTAGGCAATCTGGAATGAAGTGAACTGTTGTTTTGGATCATGGCCACACCTCCAACACAGCTGTGGACTATTAAGCAATTATGGGCTGTATTTAAATGCCCCCTCCAGTCAGTTTTCCTACCTGTATAACCGTTGGTGTTTTATGAAAACATTCTAGTATGTTCGTATATTGGTAAAAACAACACGAGTGCTTTGTCTCACTTGCCTCCAATACTTTGTCTGCGCTACAGAGGAAGTTGCACTGGAAACAGTATTGCCTCTAATGTTAGTTTAGCTGCAAGCCACTATTACTTGCTAAAACCGGCCAACAAATTTCAAAGCTGATGGGCTTAATGAATAGTTAACTATTGGTCATTGAGTGGCGTTTTGAGCGAACATTGTTGCAGCAGCAGGGAGCGGGCTTAGCTAACGTAGCAAACGGCTACCAAGCTAGTTAATATACTAACGTTGGCTCGTCCTCAGTCAGAATCAAATTGAAATGACGTATCACTATTGCGTTCCATTGAGTTATGTCATGATTCCATTTTAGCAACAGCTATTTTTTTTTTACTTTAAGCAAAAAGGTAGGTTATTTGTAGAGATTTTTTTTGCTAACGTGTGGCTAATCAACGTGGTCAGGACTCAAACGTATAAAATATCTTAAAAATGACAAAATACACTGGAGGGGGGCTTTACGCACTATTATGATTGTGTCTTGAGAAAGGTCCTTGTGACCGAAATGTAGACTCTTGATAACAAATCGATGCAGATGTGATTAGTGGGAATTTACTTTTTTCTTTGAACGTTCTTCTCCAGGTAATGCCATACAGCAGTCCTTTAAGCAGTACCCAGACCTGGTGAGTGGGGAATCTGAGCAAGAACCTGGGCAGAACGTTCTTGGTCCGGCCACACAGGGTCAGGAGGTCTCTGCACCTGCTGCTACCTGGTCTGATTTCCCACCCGGCCAGAGAAAACCCGCGGCAAACAAACTCACGCAACAGACGATCAGAGTGTGGCCGGGACAAAACGTTCAGCAAGTACAAAACCACGGACACATCTCAAGCCTCAGTCCTGACTTCAACCAGCAACTGGCCCAACTGGACAAGCGTCCAACCGCCTCCAAGGACCAGGGTCACGTGACTGGTGACGTTAGCTCTGGCCCGGCTCAGAATGCTGACTCAAATCCCTACGAAAGATTCTCTAAACATGGAAGTCCACCCAACATTGTGAGTAGTTTGAGTATTTTTTTTTTTTTTTTTTTTTTAAGTAAACATTTTCTGATTCCAGCTTGTTAATTCCAACTTGTTGTTGTTTTCTGGTTTCTTTACTCCTATATGACCGTAAACTGAATATCTTTGGGTTGTGGACAAAACGAGACATTTGAGGATGTCATCTTGTGCTTTGGGAAATGCACTGATCCATATTTTTCACCATTTTCTGACATTTTAGACTAGTGGTTCTCAACTGGTCTAGCCTTACACAGCCCACATTTTTCCTTAGTCATTAAGTTGCGACCTAATTTCCAGAATTTAGTCTAACTTTGTAGCATCATTTAGCCCCCTTTGCAACAAGCTAGCATGGTATGCTGGTACCCATGGATGCCTTAGGTCTTCTAGTTTCATATGGTACCAGTATCTTCATTCTGGCATTAGAAATTAGCACGCTACAGCCTCTGAAAGACGGTAATATTAGCTAGGACGCCAGCGTCCTCAATCAGTACAACTTCTTTTTTTTTTTTCCCTCAAGCACATTTCGACGATCCACTCAAACCAGTTGAGAAACAGTTATAGAACTGATCGAGTCGTCAAGAAAATACGGTAATCGACGGATTAATCGACAATGAAAATCATCGTTACTTGTAGTTTGAACATAAAGTTTGATTCATTTCAGGTGAGGAGCAGCCCAATCCACCTCGTTGGAAACCCCCAGCCCATCTCGCACAGTTCCCCAAACCCCAGGGCGTCCCCCGGCGCCGGGCCCCGGGCTTCTGATGGCTCGGGTTCGGGTTCGCTGATCCAAAGGCGTTCTGACTGTCCCAGGTCCGGAGGCTTTGGAACCAGTGTTCACCGAGGCATCGTGAGAGGTACTGCACATTCCCACCCTGAGCCCAACACCAGCCTCGTTTAGACAAATTACTTTTTAAAATTCAGTAGATTGCACCGTTTTTATGGTTTTATATCTTTTTGTTTTTGTTTTGTTTGGGTTTTATTTGTCTACATGTATCCCATCCAAACACCTCAAACAATTTTTTTAGTCCAGAAAGTGCTCCTTAACAAAAAAAAAGTTTGTATTTGAGTATTGCTGTTTCATTATAATATGGCAGGTATTTGTCAGGGGCCAGGCAGATGTAAGAAGTTGAGAGTAGGTTTTAGAACACAAACACTACTTTGTGAAGGCAGTTGACTGTCAACGTAGACATCCCAGTCTCAATAAACCTGTGATCCAATGCGTCCTCATGCTTGTTGTGTTGACACATTTGACCAAACTGACAGACTGAAACTTAAGAGATGAAACGGTATGAAAATTGAATATGACGATTATAGACCAAAATGATCACGTTATCAGTATCACTGCGGTATTATTAAAATGTAAGACATTTTCTGTCTTATTTTAGTTTTGTACACGATATTGTTTGTCTTTCTAAAGTCTAGTTTTTACTTTTTATTTCCATTAACGAACATGTTTTTTTTTTCACATATAGTTTTAGTTGAGTTAATAATGTTGCTTGTTGGTCTAACAGTGGTGTTCTTGTCTCAGGTAAACGGAGTGGCTGATGGGGAGGAGATCATGTTCTGCTGTTTGGACCAGACGATGTTTATATAATAAACGATCAGTGAAGATTTTCTGTTTTGAGTTTTATTGTGGCTTATGTTCACTGAAGGTACATCTCATGGAGTTCTCCTCCACATATGATATACAGATCCTTTCCCAAAAAATTATTGATTATAGATTCATTACACACAAAGTGAAATATGTCTAGGCTTTATTTGTTTCATTTTTCATAATTTTGGCCTACAGCTCCAGAAAACCCCCAAAACAGTATTTCAAGAAATTAGAATAGTGTGAAGAAAATCAGGTGTTACTTCTCAGTTATGACTGACTCCAGCCTCAGTCCACTCCCTCTGAATCTCTGCCAAATTTTTGAATCGTCTTTGCTTGACAATCCGCTGAAGCCCACGGTCATCCATGGTATTTCCATGATATTCTCATTTTTTGGAAAGGATCTGTATATGCCCTCGGATTCTACAGCCATAGCATCCATTAGGAAATTAAGATGCAGCTTACAGTAGCACTCACGGGTCAATGCCTATCATATTTGAATTATTACTATAAATGTAATTGCATTTACAGCAATAGCACAACACAATTGACCGCAGATGGTCGCCCTCATGACGCGGAGCGGGGTGAAAAAACGCCTCCCTTTTCATTTCGGCGGCAATATCGTCTAGCTCCGGTCCGCGTCTTGTGTGGGATGCAAGGAGACAAACAAATATGACGGGATTCTTTCACTTCAATATAAGATTTTTGGCTTACAGGAGTGATTGTGTCGAACACCAGATTGTGTTGAAAAATCAAGCATTTTCCAAGGTGTAGATTTGAATTCAAGTATATTCCTAATCTTGAAAGCATAACTGTTAACATTCAGCAAATTCAAAAATGTTCAAGACCGTACGAATCCTGCCCCTACTTTGGCACCGGCGCTGCAGACTGACTAGAACACATGACTGAGGCGGCGAACTGTTCCACTAAACCTAACCTAACCCAAGGGGTAACTAAACCCTAAAACGTGATTTCTCTCCCCCCCCCCCAGCTTTAAACCAATGTATATGGCTGTTGAGCGGTGCTGATTGATTCTGGTCAAAGTCACAAAAAAACATTTGAATTCTACATACTCTATAATTTCCATGCATAGAGACTGCCCTCTACTGGTTAAAACCCACTTTTTCGGTTGAGATTGTTTGAATTTGCGGCTCATCTTGTGCCATTCAACGTCGCCAAGAACCCCCCGTACCACCTTCCCCCATCCCATAAAAGCAACCGCTCTGGATTCGACGAAGAGAGGAGTTGCATCAGAGAGCAGTTGAGCGTAATGTCAGCGATGAAGTCACGTGGTTAGCTCGATTGCGCCGTTATATTATTTTAGTGTAAATGTTATCGTTGTGGGTGTTTGTAGTATTTGGTAGGTTAGTGATTTAATTTAGACTGTTTAAATTCACTATGACCGGAGTCTCTCTGTTGGTTAGGTGTTGTGTTCTCGAGCTCCAGCAGCAGTCATGCAGGCTGGGTGTAACGTCCAAGCATTCCCTGCTAACGCTCGTGTTACTTGGTTTCCCGGGAGCTAACATAAGACACAGGAACCTAACAAAACGGAGGTGGCTGGGAGGAAAGTCAGTGAGCAAGCTGTTCCCACGTTAATGTTGCCTGGTCAATTCTGAAAAGATGTCTTATTTTATTCCAGCGATGGTTGTTATGCCGGGGCTAACGTTATGCTACTTGGCCTGTTTGCTCATAGTAACGTACAACCAGGGAGCTTGACTAAAACAGACATTTCCAGAACTTACCACTCAGTCGAACATCCTCGATGACTTTTTTCCAAGCGACTATGTATCTATGCATCACATGACATCACTGATTCCCAACCAGGGGAACGTGTACCCTAAGGGTACTTGAGCAGCTTGCAGGGGTACCTGGCAAGATTGGGGATTAAAATGTATTTCCAAAATGATAAAGTCACGTTCAAGGCAAGCATGTCATAACTGCGCAAACTAGCTACAATATGGATAAATAGGTCAAAAGTCCAGTTGATGTCACTCCGGATTCAGGTTTAGGGGAGCCCGGTGACAAATGTCTGACTATTTTCAATGATGCAAGACTACTTCCCCTAATCAATGTCTGATTAACAATCACATTCATTAATCCATTGTTCCTTCCACTCATCTCTCTCTCCCCCTGCAGCAATGCCCGGTTACATCACTCATTCATAAATATGCACGCCCCGTCATTCCTAGTCTCTCCCCAGACTCAAATATTATGCTGAATCGCTGCGCTCCGCGCATACTACATAAATGAGTCTGTGCCACTTCACAGCCACTGCTGGTTTTTAAGGCGGTTTGAAATGAGTGACCGGTCGTAGCGCCGATGAGAGAGCGGTTCGAAAAATGGGCTGCGCCTCCCGTGTCGTCCGATCACAAAGTCGTTACTGATTGGGGAGGACTGAATCCATCACTGGCATATGACTGGCCAAGTGAACGGTTCCCTCCCATAACCAGCCGGCTGAGGGAAAGTGTCCCAGACCCAGAGAGAGATCTGCAGCATGCAGTGACGTAGTGTATCAGACCGAGAGAGAGATCTGCAGCATGCAGTAACGTAGTGTATCAGACCCAGAGAGAGATCTGCAGCATGCAGTAACGTAGTGTATCAGACCCAGAGCGAGATCTGCAGCATGCAGTAACGTAGTGTATCAGACCCAGAGAGAGATCTGCAGCATGCAGTAACGTAGTGTATCAGACCCAGAGAGAGATCTGCAGCATGCAGTAACGTAGTGTATCAGACCCAGAGCGAGATCTGCAGCATGCAGTAACGTAGTGTATCAGACCCAGAGCGAGATCTGCAGCATGCAGTAACGTAGTGTATCAGACCCAGAGCGAGATCTGCAGCATGCAGTAACGTAGTGTATCAGACCCAGAGCGAGATCTGCAGCATGCAGTAACGTAGTGTATCAGACCCAGAGAGAGATCTGCAGCATGCAGTAACATAGTGTATCAGACCCAGAGCGAGATCTGCAGCATGCAGTAACGTAGTGTATCAGACCCAGAGCGAGATCTGCAGCATGCAGTAACGTAGTGTATCAGACCCAGAGAGAGATCTGCAGCATGCAGCAACGTAGTGTATCAGACCCAGAGAGAGATCTGCAGCATGCAGTAACATAGTGTATCAGACCCAGAGAGAGATCTGCAGCATGCAGTAACGTAGTGTATCAGACCCAGAGAGAGATCTGCAGCATGCAGTAACGTAGTGTATCAGACCCAGAGAGAGATCTGCAGCATGCAGTAACGTAGTGTATCAGACCCAGAGAGAGATCTGCAGCATGCAGTAACGTAGTGTATCAGACCCAGAGAGAGCTCTGCAGCATGCAGTAACGTAGTGTATCAGACCCAGAGAGAGATCTGCAGCATGCAGTAACGTAGTGTATCAGACCCAGAGAGAGATCTGCAGCATGCAGTAACATAGTGTATCAGAGCCAGAGAGAGATCTGCAGCATGCAGTAACATAGTGTATCAGACCCAGAGAGAGATCTGCAGCATGCAGTAACGTAGTGTATCAGACCCAGAGAGAGCTCTGCAGCATGCAGTAACGTAGTGTATCAGACCCAGAGAGAGATCTGCAGCATGCAGTAACATAGTGTATCAGACCCAGAGAGAGATCTGCAGCATGCAGTAACGTAGTGTATCAGACCCAGAGAGAGATCTGCAGCATGCAGTAACGTAGTGTATCAGACCCAGAGAGAGATCTGCAGCATGCAGTAACGTAGTGTATCAGACCCAGAGAGAGATCTGCAGCATGCAGCAACGTAGTGTATCAGCGTAAGAACTCTCATGGGTCTGGCGTTGAGACTACGTCATTCCTGTCCAATCAATGTCTCCCACACTTTCCCAGGCTCTCCCTCTGGCCTGCTGGCCAATCACCTAACTGGAGTTCCTAGTAGGAAACTCCTAGTAGGAACTCCAGTTACACTCTAAATACGAGGGAACTGATGTAGGAACTTCCTACATCAGTTCCCTTGTATTTAGAGTGTTGTAACTCACTTTGTGTGTCTCCCCTCAGTGATGGTCTTCACTGTAGCTTCGCCCCACCTCCCCTGAACACCACCAATGTCATGACTCCTGTAGAATTCCCTATGGGGGGATTCTCTATCCTATAAATCACTGACGTCGTCCTCACGTCTCAGGAGGAGTGTCGTCATACCATGGAGTCATACGCCAAATCTAAGTGTTTGTTGCATCATTAAAGTTTATTGTACTTTCCTTCTAGCCTCTCATCATTGAAAAGGAAAGAGGCCAAACCCAAACACGGAGAGTTCAGTGAAAAAAATCTATTTTGGATGATTTAGGCTACTTATACATCCGTGGATCCACCGCTGCCAAAGTGTTTTCTTTGAGACCACAAAGAACACGCATGAGTGAGGCGGTGCTATTGGCATGGGAAGACCGCTCAAGGGGTACATAAGACAAAAAAGGTTGGGAACCACTGTATCACATGATCGGCCAGGTGACCCCTGCAAAGGGTATTTGAGGGGTGTGCCTTTGCGTTCGGACTCTATTTTTGTCTTCACACACTAACGTTAACCACTGAGCCAAACTGCTGAACGACACCGGGCATGCGCAAGTGTCCATTCGATGACACCGAACCCAATGTTCGGTGTCTCTGGAACATTGCGTGCGTTTTGTTGTTCTCACCGTCTGAGGAGACGAACTGTCCTACGGCGGAGGACACGCCCCCGCTGCCCTCCACAAACGTCACCTCCGACACGATGATGTTGTCCTCCAGCACGGAGCCGCAGGCCGTGCACACGGCGCTGCCTCGGCCCGGGTCCACATCGATGTCTGATCCACCACACGTTTTACACCGCCGGCCTGAGGAACTCATGGCTGCAGGTCAGAGGTCCACCTGGGTTACAGGGAAGATCTGTTACAGCACACAGACCTGGTGTGTGAGGGTGTGTGGGGGGGGGGGGGTCGACACAGCATAGTAGCTATTGCAATATTTTTGTGTGGCAATATATCTTATCGCACGGATGCCAAGTATCGGGTGCATGCAACATTTCCAACAGGATTTTATGAGTGTGTTGGTCAGTCTGTCTGCTTGACAATCACATTTTTCTGCAATAAGACATTTTGCTGATAATCTAGTACAGTGTAAGCTCTGTATAGTTATAGTCATAAGCACTCCTAAACATTCATAATACGTTATAACAATAATCACAACACATTATAAATAATTTTACATTGACTATAAGGTCAGGCACAATACTAATTGCTGATCACTCAGGGATCATAGTCTTATTATAATTCCCATCATAGCTGTAATGCATTCGACCACTTGGAGTAGCTTGTAATGTAATCACATGATTAATGAATTGTAACACTAATGACTAACTAATTATAACGTTATAACCGTGATTAATGTAACGTTAACTTACCAGCAGTGCAGTGTTCTTCTGATATAAACCAAGACAGTCCAGTCAGTGTGTGTTGTTACAGAAGTTAAAACATGCTAGTGTTAGCCTGACTCTGTTTAATGATCAATATTTTCATCTCGATGTTTTCTTTTCCTGGAGCGCAGGCAGCGCAGTGATGACGTCAGTAGTGACGTCATGACCGAAGTGGCGTAGCTCGTCTGGATTTTTTTTTTAAGCGTGACGTCACACAGTGGTCACTCATAAAAAAGTGTGTGTATGAGACGATTCAGCTGTGGCTATATTATAGTTGCTGTTTTTCGTTTTCTTTTTTTCCTGTTTTTGCTGCTCGTGCACGCCTGCGCGTCACCGGCTACGTGACGCGAGCACGCCAGCCGGCGCAGCGTGATGACGTCAGCTGGCAGCGCGGGAGCACTGAGCTGAATAAAACAACAACAACAAACAAACACGAACAGTCTCAGATCTTCAGAGAGCCAGCAGAACAGAAGATCTGAGAAGCTGAGAAGTTTCCTCAGGTTTTCTCAGTATAGCTGCTCACACAACACAGCAGGTAGGTTTGATAACGCTGCTGAGTGAGGGCATGCACTCACTGTCAGTGTATCTGATCACTCCCCTTCCTCTGCTGTAACGTTAGGTCTGTGCTTTACTTTACAACACACTCAAATAGCTTTATCCCCGAGGGGAAGTGTACGACGTGAGCCATAGAGTAATGACGAGCAGTACAGAATAATAGTAACAGCCGATATAACAGCAGTGGTGAATAGTTATTGTAATAGTAGCCTAATTGTGGAAAATGTAAGTGGCAGATAGTAAAACTGCACATCAAGTAGTGTGGATAGTCATTGCACATTGCATTATGCACAAAATACATTATTGAGTAAGTATTGCACAGTTAAGATGTGTAGGCCTACTATAAAATAAGTGTTGTGTTGTCTAGTTGCTGGTGGGTGAAATTAAGTCAGATGGCCAGTGTTGTTGACCCCAGACACTACATTACTTACTTTTACAGCACAGCATCACACCTGGACTTTATTCCAAAAAGAAAAAGTAGTTACAGTTCCCCACATAGTCCCTTGATGGCATGGTTTCATAGAGAATTAATGTGCCTTGGAGGAAAGTGTGGTCCTTGCTAGGGCTGCATCTAATGATTATTTTCATTATTGATTAATCCATGGGTTATTTTCTCGACTAATCGATTAGTCGTTATCATAAGCTTAATACCGTGCCTACCCTATGTTGTGCAATATTCACAACGCCGCAAGCCACTACTACAAATAAGTTCCTAATGGAGGAGCAAACATTCTCATTAGTTTTTCAGTTTCACTTCAATAAATCAATATTTTTCTTCAAAGCAAAATACTTGTTAGTTGTTAGTTTGTTTTTCGATGGTACGTTTAGTACGTTTGATTAAAAGGGGGAGGGGGAATTAATACCGTGAAATACTAATCCCTAATTACTACTCAATTAGTTATTGTTGCAGCGCTAGTATTAATAAATCCATCACACTGTTCAGTTTATTCACAATAATCAGTTAAAATAAAACAATCATATGAGACAGAATGGAGATATATTGAAAATGCTGTAGGGCCCAGACACTACAGCTAAGTTAGTTTTTAAATTATGTTTACTACCATATCTAGAATCTATATTTGAAAAAGTACATGTGTTGCTGTAGAACCTACAAAACACCTAAGACTAACCTCAGACACGGAGTACTACTAAATGGTCCTAAGACAGTTGTTCCATCAGTCTCAACATTGATTAAAATAAATACGTCAGATACAATAAGTAAGGGATAATCAACTCCTAGGTGTGCGTTAAACGAATTTTAACGCACGATGTGGATCACCCGACACAAAGTGCAGGGTGGTTGCCTCCACTCATTTCTTAAAAATTAGTGTGCACGATTAATCAATTATAAAAAATTGTTGGTGATGGATCATCTGTTGATTGATTAATAGATTAATCAGCTAGCCTAATGGTTGCAGCTGGAGAGCCGTTTGCGGTGGCCATGTTGTCTCCAGCGGGCTGAAGATGGACCCGGACCGGAACCTGGACCTGGACCAGCTGGAGCTCAACCCCAGGATCATCGCGGCAGCCAGGAGAGGTGATGCTGTGTGTGTGTGTGTGTGTGTCTAATGTGGTGGGGGGACGGGGGGGGGGGGGGTGAACAACAACACTGTTTGTGTGAGTGTGTTCGTCATCGTCTCCTCCTGCCAACCAGCTTGCAGGTGCCGAGTGTGTGTTGGAGATGGAAATGGAAATGAACTGAACGAAAATAAAAGTATCAAAACCTTTGGAGCAATTTTTGCCCCTGGGTCATGGTTTTTAGGGGCATTCTGAGATTTATTGGGGCATTTTTACCCTTGCCCCTGGCTAATATCCTACACTTCACACCCTGTGTGGTGATATTGTTGAGGTGCGACAATAGAGAGCAAAATTCCGCCCCTTCCGGTAGGGCCCTATATGAACCAGCGTCAGAAGAAATATGAGTCGTGGTGAACGACGAGAGACAATACTTTTTTGATCCCGTTTGAAATTGGGCCATGAAGTACGCATGATTTTTCCTCAATTTTACAGAGAACTTTACAAGTCAAGAAAGTCGCAGTTTGTCGTAAAACTGTAGCACAATAGAGAAACTGCGGAGCGCGTCATCATTCAGAAACCATGCCCAAAACGGGGGGAAATGAAAACTCCCCCCGCCAATCCTGGTGTTCTCCTATGTCACGTGTTGCACACAAAGATCATGCATACGGAAGATGAACACTCCAACTTACTTCCTTGTCAGCTAGATCCACATTTTTCTTCTCGCCAATTCTCAATGGCTTCCTTGTTTTGCTCGGGAGTACAAAAAAACTTTATTTGGTGATTTTTTTTTACATTTGTTGTCTGCGCAGCCCACCACACAGCAGCTTTTATCTACGTTTAACTCAAGGAAAATGGCGCTGGCGTATGGGAGTGAATGGAGAGCTTTCCCCCGTGATGGGCGTGGCCTATTTCATGCAGTGTTACACATTAGAAACCTGTTGCCGTAAGTGACGTCATAACTTTCTGGTGTTGGTGTGATGTATATTATTGTGCGAGACGAGAGATGTAGTTGATTGAGCGGTTTCATGCAAAACTAAAACCTTACGTTTCAGTTTTATGACAAACTGCGACTTTCTTGATATGCAAAGTCATCCTTTAAAATGGACAAACATCACATGTGTACTTCATGACACAATTCAAATGGGATCAAAAAAAATGTGTCTCTTGCCACACCACTTTTTACCGCCAGCTGGTTCGTATGCTGAAGCAGGAAGCAGGCGTGACTTTGGCTCTCTATATATCATGCATATAATCAGGGTATCTGCGGGGTCTTGGAAAGTATAGGGAAAATTAAGGCCATTAAAAAGTCTTAAAAAGTCTTAATTGCCATTTGAGAGGTTTTACATTTTGTAGCTATTCTGCTGATTGTGTTAATTGAGCAGAATGGTATCGTCTCATATCGATCGCAGGGCTCTGAATTGAATCGATATTGTATCGTG
The DNA here is from genome assembly GCF_964638095.1 of Poromitra crassiceps. NCBI lineage: Eukaryota > Metazoa > Chordata > Actinopteri > Beryciformes > Melamphaidae > Poromitra > Poromitra crassiceps. The sequence continues at coordinate 11,684,934 of NC_139630.1, forward strand.
ACGTGGCAGCTTCAGGATTCCTGCATATACCCTGATAATTGACAAGACCTTTCTTGAATAAATGCTTTCTTCAATAAAATGTCAACTTTAAATAGACTATAATCAGGTTTTTGAATGCAGTTTGGTGTGACAGACTCTCATTCCTCCAGCTAACGTGACGACAGCCCGCCGGGCGCTGACCCTCTCTGGGCCGGACCTCCAGAGGGTGACCGGTCTGTCCCGGGCCGATGTCCAGCAGCTTCAGACCGCCGCGGCCTCCGCCTGCAGAGCGGACACACCGCTCCCAGGTCAGATCTATAGCACCTACAGTATATCTATATAAACCATCTGGTCCCAGGTCAGATCTACAGCACCTATATCTATCTAAACTATCTGGTCCCAGGTCAGATCTATAGCATCTACTGTATATCTAAACAATCTGGTCCCAGGTCAGATCTACAGCACCTATATCTATCTATATAACCATATGGTCCCAGGTACTTATATCTATCTATAAAGCAGCTGTTCCCAGCTCAGATCTCTCTCTCTCTCTCTCTCTCTCTCTCTCTCTATATATATATATATATACAGTATATATATAAATCAGCTGGTCCCAGGTCAGATCTATAGCACCTATACCTATCTATAATGCAGCTGGTCCCAGGTCAGATCTATAGCACCTACTATAGAGCAGCTGAGTCCCCGGTCAGATCTATAGCACCTACTATAGAGCAGCTGGTCCCAGGTCAGATCTATAGCACCTACTATAGAGCAGCTGAGTCCCCGGTCAGATCTATAGCACCTACTATAGAGCAGCTGGTCCCAGGTCAGATCTATAGCACCTACTATAGAGCAGCTGGTCCCAGGTCAGATCTACAGCACCTACTATAGAGCAGCTGGTCCCAGGTCAGATCTATAGCACCTACTATAGAGCAGCTGGTCCCAGGTCAGATCTATAGCACCTATACCTATCTATAATGCAGCTGGTCCCAGGTCAGATTTATAGCACCTATACCTATCTATAATGCAGCTGGTCCCAGGTCAGATCTATAGCACCTACTATAGAGCAGCTGGTCCCAGGTCAGATCTATAGCATCTACTATAGAGCAGCTGGTCCCAGGTCAGATCTATAGCACCTACTATAGAGCAGCTGGTCCCAGGTCAGATCTATAGCACCTACTATAGAGCAGCTGGTCCCAGGTCAGATCTATAGCACCTACTATAGAGCAGCTGAGTCCCAGGTCAGATCTATAGTTGAGTATTAAAGGTATTTGGAGACATTGTTTCAGTCCAGTCTGTGTGCAAGTACATGGAGTACAGTATGTAATGCAATGTATGACAGTATTATTATGTAGTGTGTGTGTGTGTGACTGCAGACTGTGTGTGTTGTGTTCCAGCCCTCCTGCTGCTCCGGGGACCGTGCCAGAGCTCGCCCCCTGGCCTCAGCTTGCCCCCCGGCCGCAGGCTGAGTCTGGGCTGTCCAGTGCTGGACGGGCTGCTGCGCGGCGGGCTGCCTGTGGGGGGCATCACCGAGCTGTCCGGCCCCAGCGGAGCGGGCAAGAGCCAGCTGGCTCTGCAGCTCTGCCTGTCTGTCCAACTGCCCCCGACTCACGGAGGACTGTCTGCAGGTATGTCTGTCCAACTGCCTGTCTCTCTGTTTTGTCTGTTTCTCTGTCTGTCTCTCTGTCTGTCTGCCCGCCTGTCTCTCTGTCTGTCTGTTTCTCTGTCTGTCTGTTTCTCTGTCTGTCTGTTTCTCTGTCTGTCTGTCTCTCTGTCCAGCTGCCCCAATGCATGAAGGACTGTCTGCTGATCACCCACTCACCCCTCTGGTGGAGTGTGTGTGAATACTTGAACTATAAATGATGTTGTTGAAAAGAAATGTAGGAGTTTGGGTATGAATAACTCTGTGAAAATATAAAAGTAGGTTGGCCGATAGCCTTTGCTCAACAGTAAGCCATGTGAGACGTGTATGCATGTCAGCCAGGCTGGACCTGGGGGAGCACCCCAGGTCCAGCCTGGCTGCCTTGTTTTGTTGATTGATCAAGTCTAGCTCCATTCTGGCGTCACTCAGAATGTAAACAATGACTGCGGAGCAGCTGGGAAGAGGAAGTCTTGGCGCGGACGTCTGCTCTACACCGGAAGCACCGAAATATCGCCCGTTTGTCCCAGAGTCTGTTAGTTGTCATTAGACTCTGGCTGCCCAGATAGATTGACTGTAGGGTTGTGCGATGTCATCAAAATACCCATCGTGATTGTTTTACAGTGAAACATCGTTTTGTACGATGGCATCATCATTGGGGTGGGGGTGGGGGGAATAATTAATTATTTATTAAGTCGCTGCGTTGCTGTAATGCCATTTGGCTAGCCGCTGCAATGCGTTCACGTTAACAACAGGACAGCTGAGCCTGAGCTCTGCATGATACCAGCGGGCTTTGATAGCCTCTGCTCTGTGCTACAGCACAGAGCCAGGCGACTGAAGTGGGCAGTGGCTGTCACTACCAGCAATTTGAACGGGGCAAAACAAATAACGTTAACGTTACAGATCCTCACCAACAACGTGTGTGTGTTGAATTTAACGAGCTGGCAGAAAACCGACTGAATTACTGGCTGATATAACGTTAGATTCGCGTGGGCTTTTGAACCTAATGTAATGAGAGAGAGTTTAGGAGGAATGGCTAGAGAAACGCAGCTGCTGTATCTATATGGAGCGATTCCAACTTTCACTTTGGAAACAGGCGAGTTAAATTCACAGTTGAAGACTTGTACTCACTTTGGGATGAAAACAGGAAAGAACGTGAAGTTTCTTCTTTTTCTAACAAAGTTTTCACAACAACACAGCAGACACGCGCGGGGGACGCCCCGGTGACATTAAACAAGCGCCCCCTGTTCAGAGAAGCAGTAGAGCGGAGGAGGGGGAGGAGGAGGGGGAGTGGAGGCTTTCCTGAACTGAACTGGGCGCGCTTGTTTAATGCCGCCGGCGCATCCCCCACGCATCACGGTAAGTGGACTTGGCCTCTTTTATTATTACAACGGCACAATTTTAATTCGAACAGATAATTAATTACGACAATCCGATGTAGAAGGCTCAGAGGTCGATGGGGGGTTGGCCCATCACGATGGTCGATGCCATCGCCCATCGTGCCAACCCTAATTGACTGTGATTGATTGATTGATTGTTGATCAGTTAGATCTAGTTTGGCTCGCTCTTTGTGAGACTCTGAGACACACTGAGGAGGTGCATAGAGAAAGTTAGTTATTTGTTTAATGTGTGTGTGTGTGTGTGTGTGTGTGTGTGTGTGTGTGTGTGCGTGTGCGTGTGCGTGTGTTGTAGGAGCGGTGTATATCTGTACGGAGGCGTCGTTCCCCTCGCGGCGCCTGATGCAGCTGATCAGCCAGCAGGGGGTGCTGCGTGCCGACCTGCCCACAGAGCTTCTCAGGAGCGTCCGCTTCAGCGACCACGTCTACGTTGAGCACGCCGCAGACCCAGTGAGTCTGCTAGTCCAAGAGCACTGTGTCTCAGTAGGTCTGTCTCTCTGTAGGTCTCTCTGCAGGCCTGTGTCTCAGTCGGTCTCTGCAGATCTGTCTCTGTAGGTCTGTCTCTCTGTAGGTCTCTCTGCAGGCCTGTGTCTCAGTCTGTCTCTGTAGGTCTCTCTGCAGGCCTGTGTCTCAGTAGGTCTCTCTCTCTGTAGGTCTCTCTGCAGGCCTGTGTCTCAGTAGGTCTCTCTCTCTGTAGGACTCTGCAGGCCTGTGTCTCAGTAGGTCTCTCTGTAGGTCTCTCTGCAGGCCTGTGTCTCAGTAGGTCTCTCTCTCTGTAGGACTCTGCAGGCCTGTGTCTCAGTAGGTCTCTCTCTCTGTAGGTCTCTCTGCAGGCCTGTGTCTCAGTAGGTCTCTCTCTCTGTAGGTCTCTCTGCAGGCCTGTGTCTCAGTAGGTCTGTCTCTCTGTAGGTCTCTCTGCAGGCCTGTGTCTCAGTAGGTCTGTCTCTCTGTAGGTCTCTCTGCAGGCCTGTGTCTCAGTAGATCTCTCTGTAGGTCTCTCTGCAGGCCTGTGTCTCAGTAGGTCTGTCTCTCTGTAGGTCTCTCTGCAGGCCTGTGTCTCAGTCTGTCTCTGTAGGTCTCTCTGCAGGCCTGTGTCTCAGTAGGTCTCTCTCTCTGTAGGACTCTCTGCAGGCCTGTGTCTCCAGGCGGGTGCCGGTCCTCCTGGCTCGTGGTGCAGTGCGCCTCCTGGTGGTGGACTCGGTGGCGGCTCTGTTTAGGTCGGAGTTCCAGGCCTCTGATTGGCTGGAGAGGACGCGGCGCCTGCTGGCCTTCGGCGCCACGCTGCACCGCCTCAGCCACGCCTTCAACACACCGGTCCTCTGTATCAACCAGGTGACCATTGTTACAGTCGACCTCTCCAATGTGTTTAACACGTTCACTGCCATTGACGTATTAATACGTCAAAAATAATCCAACGGTTGACTGCCAATGACGTATTAATACGTCAAAAAAATGATTTTTTTTTTTTGACCGTGGGATGTGCATCTAACCCTTTTACATCTCTTATATAATTATTGGAGCCACCGAACGTTTACAACCCATTCCACCGAGCCACTAAGTGGCGACAGTGCCCTCCTGACTAGAGGAAGGCAAGCAAAAAGCAGCCATTCTCATGAAAATGGATGGGGGAAAACGCTTTAGTTTTCGCGCTGATTGCTGGCGATGCGGGATTGCAAATTTGCATAATAGATTACAGGTGGAACACACTTTGAAACACGCAGCATAAATATGACCAGAATCGCAAAAGCTTCTCTCAACCAAAACTCCAAGAAGCGAGCGAGTCCATCCAGACTTCCTCAAACAGCGGCCGCGCAGACAGGCACAGGACAGCAGCAAAGCAGTGAGACTGGTGACAAGCTTGTGACGGCCGCTGCAGCCAAGAAGAACGCCCACGGAGGAAGGAGTTGGAAGCAACTCTCGCTCTCTGCCTCTCTCTCTCTCTCTCTCTCGCTCTCTCTCTCTCCCTCCCTCCCTCTCTCTCTCTCTCTCTCTCTCCCTCTCCCCCTCTCACTAGGATTAAACCTAGTGCGTCTCCGGGAGAGAGAGAGAGAGGGAGGGAGAGCGAGAGGGAGGGAGAGAGAGAGAGAGAGAGAGAGAGAGAGAGGGAGGGAGAGCGAGAGGGAGGGAGAGAGAGAGAGAGAGAGAGCGAGAGGGGGAGGGAGAGAGAGAGAGAGAGAGCCAAAAATGAATGGTTAAAGTGACTGTTCTATCGAATTTCACAAAAAGCCGTTTATCTCTGAATAATTTTTCTGACGCTGAAACCATGCTGTATTCAACTGCTAATGCTTACATAACTACTAACTCTACAAACTAACTATTTTAGACAGAGAAAGCACACATTCTATTAGTTCTTTTGAGATATTGTGTGTTCACAAAATCTTAGCAGAAAAGAATCCTCGGGTCTTGAAAGATGAGCCAGAATCCTCAAAAAACCCCTCTGGCAGAAGCTAACTACAGTAAAAAAAAAAAACGTCTGGCAGTGAATGTGTTAACTGATCAACAATCATTCATTTAGCATCATTGTCTCTAGGGTGTCACTTAACATTTAAGCTCTCAATAACTATCAATAGGCCTATTCATAGCTTTCAAGGGGCGTTACGTGCTGCCGGGAACGCCCACCTGGCGGTCAAAAAAAAACTTGTTCATTCCGTTGCCTGCGAGTCGACTCACGCTGTTTGTTGAGCCAAAGTGCCGGATAGCCTACCTGTTGTGCTATCGGTTGCACTAAACCGACGAGGAGACACGCCTGGCTTGTGCTTTTACAGAATCCCGTCAGAGAAAGAAAGGAGAAGGTTGTGGATTTGTGCGACGTGGTTCAGTCGCTGGGAAGGGCAATTTTTTTTTGCTTTTTTTTCTACCATCAAAGTACACACGTCTTTGCTCTTTGCGGCCAACATTTCATCAAAGGTAAGCTCAAGTAACGTTAACGGGGTATTAATCATTATTGTAACGTTACTTGAGCTTACCTTTGATGAAATGTTGGCCGCAAAGAGCAAAGACGTGTGTACTTTGATGGTAGAATAAAAAGCCATTTTTTTGCCCTCCCCAGCGACTGAACCACGTCGCACAAATCCACAACCTCCTCCTTTCTTTCTCCGACCGGATTCTGTAAAACACAAGCCAGGCGTGTCTCCTCGTCGGTTTAGTGCAACCGATAGCACAACAGGTAGGCTATCCGGCACTTTGGCTGAACAAACAGCGTGAGTCGACTCGCAGGCAACGGAATCAACAAGTTTTTTTTTGACCGCCAGGTGGGCGTTCCCGGCAGCACGTAACACCCCTTGAAAGCTATGAATAGAGAGGCAAAGTGACCGCTTACTTCCTGCTTCAGCACTGTACCAGAGATTTTCATCCGCCATTTATTTTCCCATAGACAATTTGTAAAATGCTTATAAAAAGAGTTTTACTAACGCTAGAATCGGGAGAGACCATAGAACATTTCACTCCGACCAAAACTTTAAAAGACATCATCGAAAAAATATTTTCAGTTTGGTTTGAACCAGTAAAACTCTTTTTATAAGCATTTTACGAAATGTGTATGGGAAAATAAATGGCGGATGAAAATCTCTGGTACAGTGCTGAAGCAGGAAGTAGGCGGTCACTTTGCCTCTCTATTTCACACAAGATGGCGCCCGACCGTAGACTGCTAATTCGCACTTTGGCTTTCTGCGCTCGCTGGGTTTCTCCATTCATTCGCCGTGATCCGATAACAATGGCTCAGTGTGAAAGCACTCAGGCATGTACGTAGTGTGCATTTCTGTTCAAATTCAAAGAAGAAACAACATTATTTATCGTTTCATGGGTTTTTCCTACGATTTGAATGGAGTAGTGCAAAGTATGAAGGAGTAGTTAGAGTTCAAAGAGGGTGTGGTGTCCACAGTCCTCCCATAAAGTTTAAAAGTTGCGTCCTGCGTTCGGTCCTCAAGATGGCCACCACAACAAAAACGTCACATGACTGAAACCATGAATACACTCATAACTGTGTGTGTGTGTGTGTGTGTGTGTGTGTGTGTGTGTGTGCGTGTGCGTGCGTGCGTGTGTGCGTGCATTCTATCTCCAGGTGACGGATGTTCTTGACGGATCGGCTGCGGAGAGTTTGGGGTAAAAACAGATTTTAAATGCCTTATGTGAGAATCAGACATTTCTAAGCATTACTGACACCCGTGGCCGTTAGGGGAACTGCAGTCAGCAACCTGTTGCCCCCCGCTGGCTGCTCGCTTGCACTCTGTTGTCAGCGCGAGCAAGCAGCCAGCGGCCAAATCAGTGAGGGCTTGGATCTGGCGTTGGTTGCTTCGTAACGTTAGCTGATGAAGTCATTTGTGAACGACAACGTGACCAATTTGTCAGGAGGGAGGAGTCTTATTGTGGCGCGTTTGCTCGTGTCTCGGCCCTCGGCTTGCGTTCGCTTTGGGGGAGGCCTGCTTTCCTGTGATTGGTTCCTGGGCTGGAAGCAACCAAGCACGTTTTCAGTGGCGCCTGAACTTTGACTTGATATGTTGTACTGCAACCAAACAATGTTCTAAAAGGGGCACGGTGGCGCAGTGGTAGCTTTCTTGCCTCACAGCAAGAAGGTCCTGGGTTCGATTCTCGCCTGGAACGCTGTTGGCACTGGGGGTATGTCTCCCCATGACTTCAGTGCCTATCTCGTGAAAAGGGCCTTTCTGTGTGGAGTTTGCATACATTCATGTCAAGAAATTTCCGAAGATCGTGTTAAAACAAAGCGCATTTATGCTCCAAAAGTCATAATAGTGTTCCTCATGTGTGACGATTATCTTGCTGAACACAAACTTCGCTGTTTCATAAACTTTTGTTAACCACAGACCTTACTTCTTGCATTTAACTGAAATTCCCATGCAAAAATCCCATTGCCTTTTCCCCCTACGAACCAGCAGCGCAGGGACAGGGGCAGTGGTGGCCCAATGGTTAGAGAAGCGAGCTTGTGACCGGAAGGTCGTCGGTTCAATCCCCGGGACCGGCAGGATAAATTTGGGGGAGGAAAGTGAAAAGGCAACGCTTGCCCCTCCCTCATTACCACCACTGAGGTGCCCTTGAGCAAGGCCCTTAACCCCAACTGCTCCAGTGGAGCTGATCAGTGGCCAGCAGATCAGACTGTGGTTGTACTGGTCAGCTTCCAGGTATGAATGTGTGTGTGAATGTGAACAGGGCACTCCTGAAAAAGAGAGCATTGCTCTCAGTGAGACTCCCCCTGTATAAATAAAGGTAAAAAAAAAAATACGTCATCCCTGCAGTAGTCTATTCCTCCCAGTGTTATGTCCCACCTCTCTATTCTGTTTGACTTGGAAAACGTCACAATAAGAGGTTAGATAATCTCTACGCCCATATGATTTCTGCAATGCAGAAAAAACAGCCAGAATCATGGAATTTGGTCATAATCAACTGTAAAACATTGAATATTGCAGAATCTTCCATAATTTGTCTGAAATTCATAAAAGTAAGCCTAATTATCAAAATAGAATAGAATAAGTAGACCTACTTATTGTCATAACCTAATTGCTTTCATAATTGTAAAATAGGCCTAGAGTTGGTCCCATTTTGGATTGAGATGTTTTGAGAGGGCGGTCGGTTTTGCTTCTTTGAAGAGGCTGTCTGAGAGAGACAAGTCATCATCAAAAAGAAAATCCTAACCCCTGAATTCAAATTAAAAAAATAATAATGATAATAATTTGGAAAAAAACTGAATTGAAAAAAAATAAAACGGATTTCATAATTTGCCCTACATCCTCTTCACCCATTGGCCAAAAAGAATAGGCTAAAACTGCTTCACAACTCGTACATACAGCGCCTTTAATATTTTCTTCTTTTAATTTCCAGCATGGTGGACGCTAAGGTGTGTCCCGCCCTGGGTCTGGCCTGGGCCAATCAGGTGACGGTGCGGCTGATGATGCACCGTCTCCGGGGAAGCGTTGTTGCCGTGGGTGACCAGCGCAGCGCCGCCCGCAGGCTGGAGGTGGTGTTCGCCCCGCACCTGGAGAGAGACAGCCGAGCCTGTGCTGTGTGGATAGAGGGCGTGCGAGGGCTCACAGATCACATGCATGTGACTGATACATGACACATGCTACACTGGGGGGGGGGGGGGTCACGATACACTGTGCAGTCTGGGGAGGGGGGGGGGGGGGGGGGGGGGTCACTAGCCTGCTAAACCAACCTGATAACTCGGGTTGGGCATCGAGAACCGGTTCCAGACGACCGGTTCCCAAATTCTGATTCCCAAGGAATCGAAAAGGGAATCGAGATATTAAGTGGCGGTCGGACACAGACCGCTACATAAAGTGTTCGTTTAAACTTTTTTTTTTAAACTGTTGTTTACAAAAGTTCATAATAAATGACAAGCAATCTTATGATAATATGAATATGACTTGTAATGGTTTATTTATTTTCTGTGAGGTAAGCGTGTGACCTTGTGTTTTGATCCCACCCCTCCAAGAATGTGAATAGCTTGTTTTTCGACCACGTGATTGGGATGACGTCTGAGGGGCAGCTCTCTCCCAGAGCTACTGTGGAGAATGGAGGAAAGCCAGTGTGCAAGAGGGTTGGATGCCGCTCCACGCTGCAGGTTATCGCCAGAAGATTGCAAAACATACAGGATATGATCCATTATGCAATGAATAGAAGCTGTTTTTCCAGCAACTTATCCGATTTTGCGAGTGCTTTCCTATCGCTTCCTATGTAGCCTGCTGCTGATCGCCCACCGGCATGATCACGTGATTTGCAAAGAAGCCAATGGTCAATGGTCTCGCCCCGGTCGCCATCTTGACGCGACGTCACTTAAAAACAACCTACTGTATATAGAGCTCAACAGTCATGTGACGTTTCTTGCCCCAGAAGTGAATTCCCCGTTCCTTGAATCGTGAGTGACCATAAAACATTTCACTTTCAGCAAAAACAAAAATTTGAACACCAATAGTCAAAGTTTTCAAAAGGTCCCCTTGTCGCCCGGCAACCACATACAGGGATAGTACTATGTCGCCTGGCGACCACATACAGGGGGATAGTACTATGTCGCCTGGCGACCACATACAGGGGGATAGTACTATGTCGCCTGGCGACCACATACAGGGGGATAGTACTATGTCGCCCGGCGACCACATACAGGAGGATAGTACTATGTCGCCCGGCGACCACATACAGGGGGATAGTACTATGTCGCCCGGCGACCACATACAGGGGGATAGTACTATGTCGCCCGGCGACCACATACAGGGGGATAGTACTATGTCGCCCGGCGACCACATACAGGGGGATAGTACTATGTCGCCCAGTGACCACATACAGGGGGATAGTAGCCTACTATGTTTGCCTGGCGACCACATACAGGGGGATAGTACTATGTCGCCTGGTGACCACATACAGGGGGATAGTACTATGTCGCCTGGCGACCACATACAGGGGGATAGTACTATGTCGCCCGGCGACCACATACAGGGAGATAGTACTATGTCGCCTGGTGACCACATACAGGGGGATAGTACTATGTCGCCTGGCGACCACATACAGGGGGATAGTACTATGTCGCCTGGCGACCACATACAGGGGGATAGTACTATGTCGCCTGGCGACCACATACAGGGGGATAGTACTATGTCGCCTGGCGACCACATACAGGGGGATAGTACTATGTCACCTGGTGACCACATACAGGGGGATAGTACTATGTCGCCTGGCGACCACATACAGGGAGATAGTACTATGTCGCCTGGCGACCACATACAGGGTTGCCAGGTTGTAATATGTCGGTCTGTGGTTTCCTCTCACATAATCCCCTGCCCATATCTGTCTGGAAGTCGGGGTGAGGCCAGCCCTCCACTTCAAAAATCTTCGATGGCACAATGTTAAAGTAACAAGATAACTCCTTATAAAAGTAAATTTATTATTATTATTATTATTATTTTGTCCACACATTTTTATGTATATTATATACATATATATAGTCAGAGACAATAGGAAGTAAATAATGATAATTTGGGGGCATTCATACTGTACCGTACATTTTAGAGATTTGGAAAATAATACAAATTAATTTGTAAAGGCTGTTAAACAGGGCTGTGATTTGCGGATTTAGTGTATAAGATATTTTTGCTAAAATCATTTATTATTAATTAAATATGCTGTAGGCTATCTATGTTCTATAAACATTCAAAATTTGACATTTTCTAGTGGAAATGGTGGATTTAATCCATAAATTGTAAGCATGTAGGCACATTACCAGATTCAATTTAGACCAGAAGTTATGACTGCTGTTACAGTGAAAAGATAGTTGTCTCTAGCTCTGTGACAGTCTGTATTAAACTTTCATCTGAGAAACAAACTCAAACAGATCAGATAATCTGTTACAGCTGCAGCGCCCTCTGCCTGTCGAGTTGGAGAACTACAACGTGAGGTAATGTGGCTGTACAAGCGCATGCGCACTCAGCTCTTATTGCTCGAAAGTGCCGGAAGTTGGCACTTTACTTTCAAAATAAAATTGTAAATAGGCCATGTGACTGAGCGGTCAGCGAGTAGAAACAGAAAAGTAAATTTGTAAATCCCAGTCTATGGTAAATCTGTAGCTGAATCCAGACCGTCAGAGTTAAACACAAAGAAGAAAAGCAGATTAAATGTTTGATGTTGCATGGACACATCTTCTGGAAAAAGACAAATTTTCACTAACATAACAAAACAACACCTGTGTGTATTTCAATGTACTACACCCCCCCCCAGAACAGTCGTTTGGATGGGAGGCTTTTATTTACGAAAATACAACCGGAAGTGCTATTGTAATTGACTCAAGCTTGACGGTGATGCGCAGATTCCCAAAACCTGCAGAGAGAGAAGCATCAGATCAGAGAGCGTGAGACAGACGCAACATAAACAGCTGATCAGAAGGTGAGCTAGCCTCTTTGTTATGCATGTTTATGTTGTTTATGTTGTTGGTTACAGAAGCACGGAGGAGAAGCTGCTGGAAACAACAACAGCTCCGTTCTCCATTGTGACGTCAGTACATTTGCCTACATTAATATTTATGCTAGGCCTGTAACCGTTATTCATTTAGCTGCTACAACTCAAACTATTATGTTTAGTTTGGATATATTTGGACCATATTCACATTAATTTTGCTTCCAATTACGGTATAATTGGAAAGTGTTTTATGCGTGTTTTACTTATTAGCCTAGATGTTTTTATAGTAGCCTACGTTAATATTTTATTTTGTTACGCTTGAAAATGTGCCAATCAAATATGAGTAATACTACCGTTTATTTGTCGAGTGTATAATATAAGAAATAGGCCTTTCCATGTGGTCATTAACTGTTCTAATTGAATTGACAATCGTGTAATATACATCGGGACATGATATTTTGGTCATATCGCCTAACGCCCAAACTGATCGATTTAACCTGATCACATGTTATTGCACAGAAAACGTCATTAGATAATCCGTTAAATTGTCTGTTTCTATGCAGAGAGCAGCTTATTGATCTGTACAGCAGGGATGGGCAGACAGCTCCTGCTCTCCTTTAGGTCCTCAGACCGCTGTGGGGGTCCAGCCTCAAAATAACACTGATCATCACACCTTTCAAAGTAAAGGCCTTATTACAGAGAATCATGTAGAGAGAAGTCAAAATGTGACTAGAAATCTTTAAAATATTTTAGAAGGCAATGGCATGATGTCATCAGGAGGTCTGATGGCGTGGCGAGACTGCCGACTGACCACTGGTGCGGCCTGCAGTGACTTGCATTGATGATATTGATTCGTTTGGAGGAATCTGATCAGTTGTGTATTGATGGTATTGATCTGGATGGCTCCATGTATGTCAGCTGACTGGTGAACTGTCCAATAGATACAGTCGGTCTGTGTGGGAACGGCCCCAATAAATGAATAAAATTGAATAGGCCCTTTTTGTATATTTTCTAACTTGTTTATATGTATTGCTACTCAGGGGCGGACTGGGATCATAATTCAGGCCGGGCATTAGATACCAAGCAGGCCAGGCCGATACGGGCCGGCGGAAAATTTGGGGCGTTTGAAGCTCAATTTGGGCTGTTTGAAGCCCAATTTGGGCCGTTTGAAGCCAGATTTGGGTCGTTTAAAGCCAGATTTGGGCTGTTTGAAGCCCGATTTGGGCTGTTTGAAGCCCAATTTGGGCCGTTTGAAGCCCAATTTGGGCCAAGTCCAATTTTACAATGAGATGCACCCACTTTAAACCTGAATAAAGTAATAAAACCACTAGTAAACCAGTAGGCGGCGCCTGGCCTGCTGTTCAGTGAGTGGCCTGGCCTGGCTTGCAAAAAAAAAAAAAAAAAAAAAAAAAAAATTTTTTTTTTTTTTTTTTGGCAGGCCAGGCCAGGCCAGGCCACGGGGCATTTGCCCGACGTGCCCGATTATGCAGTCCGCCACTGTTGCTACTTCTCACTTAACTATATATTGTTAGCAATGTCAGATTTTTTCTGGTTTAAACATGTCTTTTGACACCTGATGTCCAGCACACTGATCACCAAACATGATCATGGCCACACCCACAGGTGGGACCCAGATCCTTCATGAGGAACACCTGAACCTCTCTTGATTATTGCTGCCTGACCTGACGAAGAGCCTGCATCGGCTCGAAACGTTGTCTTTTAAAATGCAAAATTAAACAAAACATTGGGAGCAAATCAGTGTCGCAAGTCTCTTTTAATCTTGATGAATTAACCACTTTGGACTCAGCACCTACAAGAAGAGATGTGCGTGTGTTCTCTCTAAAAAAAAAATTAACGGCCCCAATACCTCACTTCCGTTTAGGGCCGTGGGGGAAAACGGGAAAACACTGGACTCCGAGTTGTGGGGTGGGGAAGGGGGGGGGGGGGGGCGGTAAAGGCACCTTAACACTGGTTGCTTCCGCTATTAAACGGCGAAAAGAAGAAGACATGCCGAAGAGTTGCTGTGTGGCAGTGGCGTGTCCAGACTCCAGGCCATTTTGTTTGGGGTGGACCATGTGGCGGGACATACTCAAGCAAGGGTGGCACCGAGCGCGGCATTTAGGAAGGATGTAGACAGCTTTCCCCTCGCCAAAATTTAGCCTGTTAAACTTTGGGGCGTTATTTAGATATCAGTATCTTCACTGTAGCTTTAAAAATGAGCCCGCTACAGCCTCTGAAAAAGAGTGATGTCGGGCCACAGATGCCAGCACCCTCAGGATTTTGGGGTGGCACTTTTTCAGGAAGTGCCACCCCTGGCCACTTCCTGGAAATGTCCCTGCTGTGGGGCTTTATACGATCCCTCTCCCCTGCATTCCCAGGCCGGCAGAAAGGAGGTGTTGTGACAGTCGGGTGGTTTCCTGCACACTGACTACCACCCCCAGCTATGACATTATTTGGTTTTAGTTGTTTGTTTGTTTTGTAGCTTTTTGCGTAGCTAGCTACTCGCGTCGCCCATGTTTTCTGAACAGAACGCAAGGATTGAGCGGGAGCACAGCTGCACTTTGGTTCTGGGCAGATGTCGCGGTGTGTTCCGCCCAGAGCCGGATGACACGGAATGAGTTTTTTCCACCCAGACTAATAGAACCCTGTTCCATCCGCAGAGAAGCAGCATCATGATTGGTCCGCTGCGTCTCGCCATCGGCAGTCTGCTCCTCCTGGTTGTGCGGCCGGCCGGCGCTCAGCAGGCCGACGCCCAGATGACCCGTGACCTCAGCGACAGGAACGCAGACTTCGCGGCGCGGCTTTACCGCGCGGTCGCTAGCCGCACCGATGACAACGTGCTGCTGGCTCCCCTCGCCCTGTCCACCGCGCTCGCCGCGCTCATGAGCGGCGCCGGCGGCTCCACTCGCCAACAGATCCTCCAGAGCCTCGGCCTGACCTCGCTCGACCCACAGACCATCCCAGGTAGGTCAGAGGGCACGGCCGTCTGGATCGGCTCATGTCATGTAGAAACCAGTCTGTCAGTGGAGCGACAGACTGGTTTCTACCAGGCAGCATCAGTCTGAGATAGAGGATGTGATGTTCAGGAAAAGGACAACCCCTTCTCTCTCCCAGCTAGTCAAATACTGACGTTTGGTCAGGACCCCTTGGCGTCACTTTATAATGCACTGGGTTAGCCCCTTTTCCTCATTTGTCACTTCAAACTTGTTTTTAATTATTATTATTATTATTATTATTTGTGATCATCAATTTACGATGATACACTTAGATTTTTGCTCCTTGTACTACTGCTGGGAGTCTGCAACCCTCACTAGACTTTCCTACAGATTCTCATTCAGTTGACCTGACTGTTGATGCATTCCCAAATTGACCATTATTATGTTGAATGTTCTACTGGAAATTGTGGACAGTGTTCAAATATATTGACATTTAGACTAAATGATGTCAATATGTATTCTGATATCAGTATCTTGGATTAAGTGATAGTCAGGCCATACAAGGTACTGTTTTTAAAGCCCCCCTCCAGTGTATTTTGTCATTTTTAAGATATTTCATCAGAGTCATGTCCTGACAACAATGTCGATTAGCCACACTGTTCGGCAATTTTCTTTTTCAATATTTAATTTTGAAATTTTTCAGAACATCAAAAACAAACTGACAGACATGGAAAAAACAAATACACATATCAACATTCCAACATTACTTATTACATACATTATGTGCTTGTAATAGATGTGCATAGAATCCCACGCAAAGAGTCCCTGAGCAATGAGCTGGGCGAGTTACCCGTCGCCCCTAACCTCGTCCAAGTGGGCCAGAAACGGGCCCCAAATAGTTGAAAATTTGTTAAGTGAGTTGGGTCCTCAGGAACCTGAGTCTCTCCATGCGGAAAAACCGAAACTATGTCCGTCAGCCACAGTTGAAAAGGAGGAGAGGGAGGCAATTTTCTTTTTTGTATTATTTTGTTGGACAATTTTGTAGTAGTTGCTAAATGGAACACCATTCAATTCAATTCTGACTGAGGATGAGCTGGCATGATGTTAACTAGCTAGCTAGCTAGCTGTTAGCTACGTTAGCTAAGCCCACTGCCTGCTGGCTGTAACCACGTTCACTGGGCTCCAAACGCCACTGAGTGACCAAAACTTTCGCTTGTTAACCATTTTGACTGACTCGCGCTCTTTCTGAATAGAGCATCAGCTTTGAAATCTGTTGGCTGGTTGTTGAGCTGTAAGCAATAATGTGGCTTGCAGCTAAGCTAACGCCGAAGCTGTTGTGCTTTTCTGACAACAGCGCAGCAGCCATGATGCTGCAGTGGAACAAGCTATTAGTCTTTGGTTCTTATCAATAAAAGTTATTTGGTGCAGAATCAGATGATGTGCAAATATATAAACACTAGGCATCTCATGTGCTACGCGCGCTCGATTCCTTGGCTCGAGCCCTGCAGCTCGCCGATCTGGCCCTGCAGCTCGCATAAGCAGCTCGGCTACTGCATGGCCTCACCTGCCCTATTGGCGCGCGCACAATGTCTCCCTCTCTCTCTCACTCCCTCAGTCTCTCTCCCTCTCCCTCTCCCTCAGTCTCTCTCGTGTGTGTGTGTGTCACTGATGACATCATCAGTGATGTCACAATGATGCCTATGTATGACATCAGTGATGGTATGACATCATTGATGACATAGGTAATTAGGGCAATCACCTAATTCAAAAATCCGGCTCCGTCAGTCAGGTCACCCTCACCCGCACTGGTGTTCTTTACACCCCCTGAAAGTTTCAGCCCGATCACACGTAAAACGGCATAGCTGTGGCCGGCACAAAAAATGTAAACAGAGAGAGAGACCACAGATTGCCCACATGCTCCCTTTTATAATAAAGGATATTATATGTTTGTATACAGTATAGGTGTGTGAAGGCTGATCCTCATGTATTCTGATTGCTCTATGTATTTATTATGATTGACTGACACCTGCAGTGTCTATTAGGCACCGTTGGCAGCCTGATTGCCTGACTGTGATTGGTTGCTGCGACACCCCATTGTGCCTATATATTACTGTTGTCTGCATTCAGAAATTACTTTTGTCAGATGAATGTCTTGCTGTGACCAAAACGTTGCCAATAAAAAGTCTGAAGTGAAGTCAGTGTGCGGGATTTTCCTCTCTCTACTGTATACAGTATTTGAAATAGAACACCAACAGTTACACAGGTAGAAAAGCCGACTGGAGGGGGACTGTTCTTGCTTTACAAATAAAGTTAAGTTGAACTTGAACTTGCTCCACCATGTCCAGATCTTTTCCAGAGTGTGAGGAGCAGCGTGACCCCGGGTCTGAGGCAGGGCGTGGGGGTTCTGCCCTCCAGGAGCTTCACAGTGTCTCCGGCCTACCAGGACCTGGTCCAGACCCGCTATGGGGGGAGCGTAGAGGGCCTGCAGGACATGGACTCCATCAACCGCTGGGCCCAGGACCAGACCGGAGACCGGGTCCGAGACCTGCTGGACTCTCTGGACAGCCAGACTACGCTGCTGCTCGCTACGGCCAGCTTCTACCAGAGTGAGCACCATTTACTTTGAATCCACAGCTTGTGTTGATGATCAGAATAATGTTCAGATAGAAAATCACATCCAGTCAAGAACATAGTCTGCACCAAAATAACATCAGTCAAGAACATAGTCTGCACCAAAATAACATCAGTCAAGAACATAGTCTGCACCAAAATAACATCAGTCAAGAACATAGTCTGCACCAAAATCACATCAGTCAAGAACATAGTCTGCACCAAAATCACATCAGTCAAGAACATAGAGTCTGCGCCAAAATAACATCAGTCAAGAACATAGAGTGACAACAGACAACATCTTCAAACCAACCTCTGGAAAAAGGACAGATTTTTTAAATTGAAAATGTGGAGGGCCCCTGATTTCTTCAATATCTTCTCTCTCCAGGCCAGTTTGCTCTCGCCTTCAATGCTACCTTCACCCAAGACGAGCGTTTCTACGTGGACAAATACCACATCGTGCAGGTGCCCATGATGTTCCGAGCTGATAAGTACTTCCTGGCGTACGACCGCTCGTTCAAACTGGGCGTGCTCAAGCTGCCCATGACGGACGGAGCCGCCATGTTGGTCCTGCTGCCGGACGAAGGCGTCGACATCACCTCCATCGAAGAGGAACTGACCGGTGAGCGCATCCGGGCCTGGACCATGCAGCTGAAGAAGACGTACGTCTATTTTTATTTTATTTTATTTATAAGAGCTAGTTTATTTTTGTCGCCAAAAAGCACCCTCTAGTTTGGTTTCTAGTTCAGTTTAAAACAGTTGGTTACTGGAGATCAAAGACCTACTGAGCCGCCATCTTGGCTATCGCCTGAAGACGCAACTTTCTTTCTGACCATACCACCCATGAACGATGATGTCACAGCTCTAATAATAAGCAGAAAAAGTATTAGAAATTAGTTTAAATCCAAATTTCATTGAAGTCTTTGTAAACTTTCCTGATATTGGGTTGAATTGGGTGTGGTTATGCTCGAGATTTATGACACAATTCAGTGTGTACCTCTTTTCACCGATACAGCATTTACTGCTATATATATACCCTTGCACCTATACATGATGTGCGTACAATCTCACCCATTCAACAATTAATTCAGCGAACCAATCGAAAAGATCCACGTAGTTGTTGAGCGAAAAATAAACAGATGCAACAAAACCTTCTCCACTGGTGAGTCGAGTCAAACTAGCATGTAGCTAACTAGAGAAGATGTCTGCTACCCGTCAAACTAGCATGTAGCTAACTAGAGAAGATGTCTGCTACCTGTGATGCAGGAGTCAAACTAGCATGTAGCTAACTAGAGAAGACGTCTGCTACCCGTCAAACTAGCATGTAGCTAACTAGAGAAGATGTCTGCTACCTGTGATGCAGGAGTCAAACTAGCATGTAGCTAACTAGAGAAGATGTCTGCTACCTGAGTCAAACTAGCATGTAGCTAACTAGAGAAGATGTCTGCTACCTGAGTCAAACTAGCATGTAGCTAACTAGAGAAGATGTCTGCTACCTGAGTCAAACTAGCATGTAGCTAACTAGAGAAGATGTCTGCTACCTGAGTCAAACTAGCATGTAGCTAACTAGAGAAGATGTCTGCTACCTGAGTCAAACTAGCATGTAGCTAACTAGAGAAGATGTCTGCTACCCGTGATGCAGATTTTCACTATTTTCACCTCCATTTAGTCATGCTAAAAGCATTAGCCATCTAAAAGTCTGCTACAGTAGATGTGATACAAATTTTTGCTATATTTAACTACATGGAGTTATGCTAAAAGTGTTTGTGATATCTAAAAGTCTGCATGCTGTAATGCTAAGTTTCATGATGTTCAACTTGGTTATGCTCAAAGCGATCTAAAATTCCAGTAGCTGCAATCAAGTTTTTACTAAAAGTATTAGCTCGATTAACTAATAATTTTGGTTGGTTATCTCAGCCAAGAGATCATGTGTTCAGTCGTGTGCGTGTCTGTGTCTGTGCGTGAGTGTTATCTGTCTGACTCCAGTCTACTGAGTGCACTTTTCTAGTTTTGAATGAAATTGTGATTGTGAAACTGAGGTGAACTGCCTATGTTGTACAACGGAGGTCTGTGAATTGGAGCATTACGTTTATTTCATAAGCTTTACTCTATAATCAGTAATGCTCATAGAATTACATGAAGGTAATTTGATCTTGACATTATTCATAGGGCAGATTTCAAACATATTTCCAGAGGCTTTACAAGAAGAATGCCAACAGGCTCAGTTTTCCTCTTGTGGTTAATGAACGCCTAGTCTCGTTTGCCAGCCTTCCGTGAGAGGAGTCTGGCTGCATGGAAACAGGCTACTGGCATAAGCCCTCCCATTGGAGGGGACCGTTTTAGTCGCTGCCGGATTTCCGCTCCCGCCTTACAAGCTCTGTCATTGGCTCCGACCATGTAAATCAGAGCGGCTTCCGCTGGAGTCCAAGCAGTCCACAGTAATTTCAGTGGGTGTCAGTAGGTGCCTTGACAGACAACTCCTTTAGCCAATCAGCGTAGCCAAATCCACTCCTTCAGCCAATCAGCATCAGATGCAGTTAAATCCCAATCCACTCGTAAGAACGGCGAAAGCGTCTTCTCCGCAGAGAAACTCCACTGTTGCTGTTCTTGTTTAATTGTTGTTAGTGTTAGTTAGTTAGTAATTGTTGTTATCTCTGCAATAAATGCACTTACGGCTGTGTAAACTCTACGAACGTTGACGTTACTGCTCATTGCTTCGCGAGTCATGGGAACAGCCGTTCCTGATTGGCCGATTACGGTGTCATCTAGGAGGCAGTTTCCCTGACTGGCCCGTGGAATTTGTCAATTCTGAAAATGCAGAATGAGACAGAATGTGCGTTGACGTTTACCAGGCTAGTATGCCCTAAGGCTGCGCAATATAATCCATAACTATCATTTATCCTCTTTCATATCGTGATGATAGGTAATTATAATAATTTGATTATTTAACGTGATATTTTGCCTACTTGAAGCATATTGTGATATACATTGATATCGAGAAAGATCCTTATGATTATCATGATATTGATTTCAACCGTATCGCCCAGCCCCAGTATACAACTGTTTGTTCTTCGCTCTGCCCCCCACCCCCCTCTCTCCCATTAAGATAAGATTTGTTCAATCATGTTTATTTTATCGTGCTTAGCTAGACTTAGCTAGACATATTCTCTGTAAAGCCCTCTGCTCTGAGACATGCTTGTGAATTACGGTAGGGCTGTACAAATAAACTTGACGTGTTTGTTTGTTTGTTTGTTTGTGTGGCAGGAAGCTGGAGGTGCAGCTGCCCCGCCTTCTTCTCGAGCGCTCCTACTCTCTGCGGGACGTCCTGCAGACTCTGGAGCTCTCAGAGGCATTCACAGACCAGGCTGACCTGAGTAACATCTCAGCAGACAAGGGCCTCAAACTCACACAGGTACGTCACACATGTCACACAGGTACGTCACACATGTCACACAGGTACGTCACACATGTCACACAGGTACGTCACACATGTCACACAGGTACGTCACACATGCCACACAGGTACGTCACACATGCCACACAGGTACGTCACACATGTCACACAGGTACGTCACACATGCCACACAGGTACGTCACACATGTCACACAGGTACGTCACACATGTCACACAGGTACGTCACACATGTCACACAGGTACGTCACACATGTCACACAGGTACGTCACACATGTCACACAGGTACGTCACACATGCCACACAGGTACGTCACACATGTCACACAGGTACGTCACACATGTCACACAGGTACGTCACACATGTCACACAGGTACGTCACACATGTCACACAGGTACGTCACACATGTCACACAGGTACGTCACACATGCCACACAGGTACGTCACACATGTCACACAGGTACGTCACACATGTCACACAGGTACGTCACACAGGTACGTCACACATGTCACACAGGTACGTCACACATGTCACACAGGTACGTCACACATGTCACACAGGTACGTCACACATGTCACACAGGTACGTCACACATGTCACACAGGTACGTCACACATGTCACACAGGTACGTCACACATGTCACACAGGTACGTCACACATGTCACACAGGTACGTCACACATGTCACACAGGTACGTCACACATGCCACACAGGTACGTCACACATGCCACACAGGTACGTCACACATGCCACACAGGTACGTCACACATGCCACACAGGTACGTCACACATGCCACACAGGTACGTCACACATGTCACACAGGTACGTCACACATGTCACACAGGTACGTCACACATGTCACACAGGTACGTCACACATGTCACACAGGTACGTCACACATGTCACACAGGTACGTCACACATGCCACACAGGTACGTCACACATGTCACACAGGTACGTCACACATGTCACACAGGTACGTCACACATGTCACACAGGTACGTCACACATGTCACACAGGTACGTCACACATGTCACACAGGTACGTCACACATGTCACACAGGTACGTCACACATGTCACACAGGTACGTCACACATGTCACACAGGTACGTCACACATGTCACACAGGTACGTCACACATGCCACACAGGTACGTCACACATGTCACACAGGTACGTCACACATGTCACACAGGTACGTCACACATGCCACACAGGTACGTCACACATGTCACACAGGTACGTCACACATGCCACACAGGTACGTCACACATGTCACACAGGTACGTCACACATGTCACACAGGTACGTCACACATGTCACACAGGTACGTCACACATGTCACACAGGTACGTCACACATGTCACACAGGTACGTCACACATGTCACACAGGTACGTCACACATGCCACACAGGTACGTCACACATGTCACACAGGTACGTCACACATGCCACACAGGTACGTCACACATGCCACACAGGTACGTCACACATGTCACACAGGTACGTCACACATGCCACACAGGTACGTCACACATGTCACACAGGTACGTCACACATGTCACACAGGTACGTCACACATGTCACACAGGTACGTCACACATGTCACACAGGTACGTCACACATGTCACACAGGTACGTCACACATGCCACACAGGTACGTCACACATGTCACACAGGTACGTCACACATGCCACACAGGTACGTCACACATGTCACACAGGTACGTCACACATGCCACACAGGTACGTCACACATGTCACACAGGTACGTCACACATGTCACACAGGTACGTCACACATGTCACACAGGTACGTCACACATGTCACACAGGTACGTCACACATGCCGTCTTCTATGGTGTGTTTTTAACCACAGTTAATGGATCGTTCAGATTATTTCACATGGGCTTGTATGAGGTGCTTATTCAGTCACTATATTACTCAGTCCCTACAGGAAATTAGCAATTAAAAGAAATTGCAACAATTAATGCAAATTCAACCAATCTCTGCAGTATTTGCGGGGGCTTGCCATTTTTTAGAAATGCCTGTGAGACCTCTAACAGCAAAACTGGTTCCTCGACTTGCAATTTTAGCCAGTTCCTGCCATTTTACTGCAAAAACAAACAAAAATTTCACGTAAAACTTTGCAAATTCCATTGCAATTTTTGAGAAAATTTGCCATAGGAAATACAGTAGTTAGAACAAGAAAAAGAAATCTTGCAAATCTTTTGCCAATACCCGCAATTTTACTGCAAGGGGGAGGAAAAACCCATAAAACTTGGCAAATAAATCCACTGCTTTATATATACAGTATATACCGGTATATATACATGGTATCACGCCGCAACAGCCCACCAAGTTTTTGAGCTAAACAGCTGATCTGCGGCGTAACACCGTGCACGGCAGGCGTAGGAATATGGAGGTTCTACGGCTAAAAACATGTCGTGCCAAAGAGAGGGGAGGAGTCAGCCTGATGTCTGTGTGTGCAGGTTGTCCAGAAAGTCGTCGTCTCATTGGACGAGAGCGGCGGCTCAGGGGCAGAAGGGGCGGTCTTCAACAGCCTTCCTCCTCGCCTCACCATCAACCGGCCCTTCCTCTTCGTCATCTACCAGGAGAGCAGCGGGAGCCTGCTGCTCATGAGCCGCGTGCTCGACCCCTCACACAAATAAACCACCCGCTGCCGGCCAATCACACGTCAGTATACTGCATTTCACCCGCACAGGCCGCGCTCCCGGCCAATAGCACATCAGTGTACATTCCAGAACGGACCAATTATAATAATGATCTTCTCTAACTAGATCCTGCCGTTAAGCTGCAGCGCTGTTGTTGATTGTTCCTATTGCACATTATCACTATGACATGTATATCAGTGCTTCTCAACGTAGGGTCCAGGGACCACCAAGGGCCCTTGAGGGCATCTCAGGGGGTCCATTAACTGGTAATGTTAGATCACCACTATTTCATTTACAAGAAATGATCACAATTAGAGAATGTAAAAGAATGACTGTAGATTGTAGTTTCTCTGTTATTTATCTACTTCCAATACAGTCATGGTATAGACTACTTGCACAACTCCACTACTTCCTGAAATGAGTAGGGCATCTTGGTTTCCTGTCCTACACTATTGGATGAACTGATTAATGTCAGGTGTGCCTGACTGCTGCAGTCACAACAACAGTGATCAGGCACACCTGACATTAATCAGTTCGTCCAATAGTGTACGACAGGAACCCAAGATGCCCTACTCATTTCAGGAAGTAGTGGAGTTGTGCAAGTAGTCTATTCTGGACTAAATCACATCTAACAATGAAAATGTTCTCAGATTTATAATGTGGACTAAATTTGGGGCCCTTCATATGAAAACTGTTGAGAATCACTGGTGTATGAAACTAGGGCTGGACGATAATTCAATACTATCCCATATCGTCTTTCAATGAGATATGGTGACGATATGAAGATACTTTAATATCGTGACACATTTCCGCTGTCTGAATCGATGAGGACAGGTAACTTCTCTGAGGTATGGTAGGAATATTATGAGGTTTTGGGTTTAGATTGGTGTAGTGGCTGTTTCTAAAAGTCTTTCCTGAGCCAGTAGAGGGCGAGCTCCCAACGCGTCTCACGTCACTCACAGTTTGGTGGTTTCAGCGTAGATGATGGAGTCTGGCCTTTGACTGTGAGTGGTTCTAAATAGAATGTTGCGTTCACATGCTCCTCGGAAGCTCCTACCCTTTGTAGAGTCGTAATTACGACAGGACACCTTCAAGTCGGAAAGAGCAACAAACATGGACGCTTGTTTTCTCGTGGCTGATGTTTTCTTACTAAAAGCAAGTAGTGGGTCATCGTGGTACAGTAGCTCCATTAGGCCATACTAAAAATAAATGATAGCTACTATGAACAGAATAACAAAATATATAACTTTTTACAGTCAATTGGTGGCACAGACTCCATACTTTCCGCCATTGTTGTAGCCCCGAATCCTCACGCAACGTGGGAAACTCGTGTATCATCGAAATTTCCGAAATTCCCACTCGTAAATACGACATTGAAGGGCCGTTTATGTACTCACAACTCGTAAATATGGTAAATACGATGTATCCGAGGAGCACATGAACGCACAATAAGATACTAATGATCTAAATACTAAAGCTCTCTATACTGAGGTGGAGAAAGGTCCTGGAGCCGAGTGCACCAGCTGGGCGTACGCCTAGGTGTAACGTTACGTCCGACTTAGAACTCAAAGTTACGACTAACTTAATTTTATGACTAGTGCACCATGTGGTCTTAAGCCCTGTATGCGTTGTTGCGCCTGGGTGTAACTTTTACGTCTGGTATGGAGCAGGCCTAAAAGTTACACCCAAGGCGTACTCATACTGACAGCTGTCTCATCTTGATCTGCCCTGTCGGGACTGACAGCTCTGTGCTGTCAGTGCCGTTCAGTCCTGTGATGCGGGGGAATCTCCTCCAAAAATATTGATCGATGTGTGCTGTAAATGGACATTTTGGGCGCAGGACCTCCGCTTGTCAGCGGGGTTTTAAAAGCTGATGCGTCGGAAGATCTTTCCATTTCTTCCTGACTTCATCAACTGCCCGCAGTCCGCCATCGCCATCGCATTCATTATTGCACTTGTGATCAAATTCCATGCATCTTGTTTCTGTTTGTTTGTGTTGGCGCTGTTAACTTGAGCTGTTAGAACGTTTCTATGCTTTGAATACAACTCTATAAGTTTGAGCTGAGTTGGAGCTGTCTGTCAGCTGTCTCGAGCTCGTCTGAGAGAAGTGTGTTGCTTGGCAACAAGCTCGTATTCACACGTCCGCAGCCTAAAGACCGGGCGCAGCTACGACCGTGGTAAGTCAGGCTTGGTGCACTCGGTGTCAATTCAAATCACAAAGTCGGACGTAGCTAAGACCGGCGTAACGACCGACTTTTTTACGCCCAGCTGGTGCACTCGGCTCCTGCTGTTTGCCGTGGTATTGAACATATCGTCCAGCCCCACTGCACTGACTGAAACTATGATGTTTTTTTGTTTGTTTTGATCTTATTTAGTTTGGTGTTTTTCTCTCCTATGGATTTCATAATGCATCCGTCTTTTACTTGTTGCAAAGCGAAAGTCAATAAATATATTGTTACTAACTAAACACTAACTCACAACACAGTCTGAGAGGCAGGAGGGAGAGTTTACTGAACCAATCAGGTGATGGACTGTGACATCATAAAAATACATTGTGCTTCTTTTAGACAGGCTTTGAACATGTAGAACAGATGTCTTCTAAGCATGTTATAATGTTATAATACAGTTATAATGTTATAATCCAGCATGTTATAATGTTATAATACAGTTATAATGTTATAATCCAGCATGTTATAATGTTATAATACAGTTATAATGTTATAATCCAGCATGTTATAATGTTATAAAACAGTCAATAAAACTCAAATAAAACAGACTCAAATGTCTCTTTTTTTCAAAGAACTGTCTGTAAGGCAGATGGATGGCCTGTGGCATTGTGGGAGTTCATGTCTTCATCATCATCCTCCTCGCCAGCCCAGCGAGGCTTTTATTTTCTTAACTGTCCTTTAACTTGTGAAGCAGGCTTTTATTTTCTTAACTGTCCTTTAACTTGTGCAGCAGATGCTTTTATTTCCTTAAATATCTCATTGTTCAACACCAAGTTTTTTTTTTGGTCATGTCCGTGCCTGCCTTCAACCTTGTAATGCGAGGAACACGCTCCAACATCAGCCTTGCCGACGGCAGCTAGACCTACATTATACTCGAGCGTCAGCTTGATGAGGGACTCCCCAGCAAAATGAGTCAACTCAATTGTGTGATTTCACTAGGATTTCAACGACTAGAAGTTAGCCCAAGGAGGTTGAGCCTCTTGTGGATTAGTTACTTTTTTCTAGCTTTAAATATGCCATAACACTCTCTATCCATTGGGAATGGGATGGTGGCTTCTTCTTTAACCCATTGATACCCGATGCAGCATTTGTGTGTGTATCCCTTAAAGGGATACACACACAAAATTTGGGATACACACGCAAATGCTGCATCAGGTATCAATGGGTTAACAGTATTAACCTTTGCCAATAGTGAAGAAAAGGCCAGTGCATCAGCCTGTGCTACTGACAGTGAGACTTCTCTAGGGGGCGCCCCGAATATTGCAATTGCATGGGTCCGGTTTTACTTCTTTCTCACATATATTGGTATATTTTAATGTATAAGGCCATTTTGGGTTGGTTGCCTTTGTAGGCTATATTGCGTATGTGTTGGGACACATCCAGACTATAATACCTAAGAAAGGTGTGTGGGGTGGGGCGGGGCGGGGCGGGGCGTCTGGGTAGTGTAGAGGTAAAAGCACTCACCTGCAACGGAGCGGAGACCCGGGTTCAATTCCTGCCGCCGATACTTCTGGCTTGGTCAGACGTTCCTACAGGCACAATTCGCCATGTCTGCTGCGGGGGGGCAAGCGGTGGGGTATGAGTCCTGCTCGCCGTTACTAGTACCTCCTCGGGTCTGTTTGGGGGGGTATAGCGCTGCATCCTGCCAGTGAAACTCCTCACTGTCAGGTGAAAAGAAGCGGCTGGCGACTGCACATGTATTGGTAGGAAGCATGTGCTAGTCTACTCTCCCCAGATCGGCAGGGGTGGGGCAATGTCTTTCAAAGGTTTCTGTTCACTATAGTTATACATTAAGAAAGGGGAGGGGAGGTAACAACAAGAACAACAACAACAACAGGGTTCAGGTTGAAAAATACTTTAATTCTTGTTTGAAGTGTTGATTCGCATACTATCTAAGTAGAAGTAGACTTTTCAGACACTTAAGAAGCTGTATTTATTACAAAGTAAATGTACATGAAAAATATCTGATATGAATTTAAATGGTAAAATACTGTTAAAGCCCCATTCAGCAACTTTTCCCAGTTTTGCTATTGGAGAAACTGCGCCCTCTGCGTGCAGCAGTATCGATATCGATATCGCCGTTCAAAGTCAACAAAACACAGTGCCAGAAAGCTCTATGTACATGTTGTGACATCGGGTATAACCTCGCGTCACCAGGCTCTTCTCGGCGAGAAAGAGCCTGGCTTCCGTTCACAATTGATTTTGTCACCCTACCTGGTTCCGGCCTAGAGCCCGCCCTAGACAGGAAGGGCAGCGTTTCTAGCTCGTCAACTTTTACGTTAACTTGACAATTTGACACAAGTATCAGAACGGCAAACAACAAAACAAAAGATGGATGTACCGAACTAAGTTTTTGAAGAAGTTCTTTTAGAAACATTGCGGATTCACAATCTCACATCTTTTAAGCCAATAGAAGCTTTGAATCAGACAATTAATCGAGGAAAGAGACGTCAAGCTAACGGCAACAAAGATGTTTTTTGGCGCACTGCCTTCCGGTGTTCATTCTGGTTCCGTGGTTTACGCCCCATGACAAAAAGCGGAGTGAAAGGTGCCCAGACTACATCGGGTACTCACCACGTGATGAGTCCTGGCCAATCCCGGCGCTTGACTGCTGCGTAGGCAGGCACAGGGTAGTCTGGGCACCTTTCACCCTGCTTTTTGTCATGGGGGCGTAAACCACAGAACCAGAATGAACACCAGAAGGAAGTGCGCCAAAACACGTCTTGCCGTTAGCTTGACGTCTCTTTCCTCGATTAATTGTCTGATGCAAAGCTTCTGTATTGGCTTAAAATATGTCAGATTGTGAATCCGCAATGTTTCTACAAGAACTTCTTCAAAAACTTTGTTCGGTACGTCCATCTTTTGTTTTGTTGTTTGCCGTTCTGATACGTTGTGTATAATTGGCTATATCCGCTGTTACTTCCTGTCTAGGGCGGGCTCTAGGCCGGTGTTATGCCGAGAATTTACCCTGTAAGAAGCCTACTTGTACCAAATCTGTACTTAGGTTACAGGGCAAGTGTTGTGTTGTTGTGCAATTAGGCCAAATCTGGTACCCTGTACTTATAGCCTATGTAAGATTAGTCTTTAAACAGTAGCCTAATGTTGACCTACGTTGGGAGCTGTGTCTCAACCCCCCCCCCCCCCCTGCTCGCTCTCACTCGTTATATACGTGAGACAAGGAAATGAGGCTTCATAGATTTACTCAACCCCCCCCCCCCCCCCCCCCCGCTCGCTCTCACTCGTTATATATGTGAGACAAGGAAATTAGGCTTCATAGATTTTAGCCTCATTTGGTAGGGCATTTGTCTCGTAAACCGAGGATTTCTGGTTCGAATCCAGGAGGAGACTTTGCGCGCTCCCGTGAGGAGGGAGGGCAGGCATTTGTCGGCATAACACCGGAACCAGGCAGGGTGACAAAATCAATTGTGAACGGAGGCCAGGCTCTTTCTCGCCGAGAAGAGCGTCACCAGGTTAGGCACAGGGCGTGGTTATTGCGTAACCTATGTGCGAATACTAAATGTACTGTGTGTGTGTGCGTGCGTGCGTGCGTGCGTGCGTGCGTGTGTGTGTGTGTGCGTGTGTGTGTGTGCGTGTGCGCGTGTGCGCGTGTGTGTAACAGGGTTGTTATAATTTGTTGAAGTTCGAGAAAATTCTTTATTATTGTTTATCTGCCAAGCAAGTCTTGCAGGTTTATTACTTTCTTTGGTTTTACATTTTGTTAATCTATGCAAGGGTTCTCTTTTTATTAGTTGCACTTAGCGCCCTCTTGTGGCTTGTGGTGGATGGTGGTAAACATAGTAACGCGGAAGTTGTCAGCTCGCCCCCTTTGCTCGCCGACGTCTTCACCTACGGTACGTACTGAAACAGCTCCGTGGCTTTTGTCAAATGCTACGTTATAAATCTAACTTCACTCAAATCAAAGTGTATAGGAAGTGACATGACTAGACTGGTCACGCTATGTGACTGTCTGTAAGTTGCAGTTCCACCGTCAATGCTGTTTTGATCCAGTGAAGCGTGTTAGCTTGTGTAGTGGTTAGCTGCTGCTCTGTCATGCCCTGTCGTTCTAACGAAGTATTGCGCGACTAATGCAACATGGCGACTGCTTCAGTGTGTTGAATGTATTCCTATTCTGGTGTATTCAGTGTTCACACATAACGTTTGCATTTTTGCATGGAAAAAGCGCTACCTGGAGCATTTTTTGTCAGGAGAGGGACTGACTGTGATATTAGGTGACGCTAAGCTAACATCTAAAGCCTACCTTTAGACAGTATCTCCGATGGTTGGATTAGCGCTTTGTAGCAGACAAGTTGTGAAACAAGCGAAGGCATTTGATTTCCAATACATGTCCATTGTTGCTGAATAGTGATCACCATGATGCGACTGTCTCCCAAAAAGTGATTATTTCAACACATTTCTTGTGACTAACGTTATGGGAAACGACAGTGTAGTCAGTAAACTAGTGCAACGTTTTGAATGAGTTTTATCGGGCGTGCGCTATGAAGAAGCGTGCTTCTCATTCGGGAGAATTATCTCCAGCCACCATTTTCGGGAAGAGCTGGAAAACTTCCGGTTAAATTTTTCAAAAATAATGTTACTTAACCCTTGTACCCTGCTAATCCGATAACCCTTAAACGTCTGCTGGTGCATGTACATGGACCGTGATATTAATTCTTATTTTTGATAGTCTTAATTAATTATTTTTTTATTTTTTATTGATTCTTATCCATTGGTAACTTCATCTCTCATACCTCATATCAACATTTCATGCTCACTGAATTTTAACCCCTCAAATGCCAGTTTACTGTATTTTCTGTACAATAAAATTTTCAGTAGAAAACACAAAATATTATTTTTTTCCCTTCCCATGAATGCCACCTGGTGGCGCTGTGGTGGGATTAGCATAGCTATGGATTGATGACATTTTTGGCGGAGGAATTACTTTATCCCAGCTTCCATCTTTTGAGAATTGCAAATTTGCATTTTTTTAACTTTCATGGATCTTGATATTAGTACTTGTTTTTTATATTTATAAGTAAGTATTTTCTTATTTTTTATCGATCCATATCCGTTCCTGATTCCATTCCTCCCACCTCATATGCGTAGTTGAACATCCTGCTCAAAACACACGCTTGAGCGACACCATTTAGGCCATGAGTGAGGGAGCACAGAACTGGCCTCCATGGATGACGCTCTGACCGCCTCCGCCGCCCAAGGCGCTCCTTCGTGGGCATCGGATGTTACTGTGGCCCGCTGCGCCTCGCAGCTTTTGCCTGTCTCAACGCGGAAGTCATTGAAACCTCTTAGAACGGCAATGATCGCGACAAGATTACACATCTAGAGTCACTTTTTGATGCCGATTCCGAAAATGCTCGTCATGAGTCTCTACAACGAACGGGCGCAGAGATACGATGTAGTTTCAACTAAGGTAAGTTTTACAAAAAAAAACATGAAACTGCCCATTTTCGACTTCCAGCTAGTTTTCACAAGAAACGCAAATGAGCTTCATCCTATGGAATCAAATAAGGGCCAAGCTTCAAATAATTAGTTTGCACCG
This sequence comes from Poromitra crassiceps, assembly GCF_964638095.1. Classification (NCBI taxonomy): domain Eukaryota; kingdom Metazoa; phylum Chordata; class Actinopteri; order Beryciformes; family Melamphaidae; genus Poromitra; species Poromitra crassiceps. The sequence goes on from NC_139630.1 coordinate 11,716,263, forward strand.
GAAAATCCGCGTTCCCAGGTCATATGACCATTTTTCCATGATTGATAACTGCAGGGTACTTTTCATGTAAATCTCCATGTAATTGGTTGCTGTGCTGTGCTGTGTGATGTGCTGGGGAAATAGCGGGGGGGGGCAAACACAATAGAAACTACAAATTTGATGTCTTGAGTCGAACTGAGAGGTGTAAGATCAGAAAAATAATTATTTTTGGGGAAAGTGGCTGGGAGTCGATTTTTTTTTTTTTTTTTTTTGCAAAATTAACATTGAAGTCAATGGGAAAACTATGCAATGGAATTGAAGCCTTGTAACTCAACCAAATGTTCAATCAACCCGAAGGTTAGATATTAAGGTCAAATTTCAAGGTATTTGGTACAGGATGCCCGCTGAAAAAAATTAAATACATTAATTTTGTAAGAATTTCCTGGAGGTCTCAAAAAGGCGGTTTTAATGGGAGTCAATGGGCGTGCCGGTGGACCCCAGCAGACGTTTAAGGAGTATTTGAGTTTCTGGGTGCCAGGACGATGTTTTTCTATTTTTTTCAACGTGAATTACCATAATAAACCATAAAAACAACCTGTGCTTAATCTTACACTTTTCGCTCCAGGATTTTCCAAATTACACTTACGCGATTATTGCTTCGCACCGGCTGGGTGGACCAGCAGGGTATAAGGGTTTAAACAAAAGCAAATAGCTTATTGATGCACGTTGGAGGAGAAAAGGTATTTCAACGAATGACGCAGCATCCTTGTATCAAAATACTCGTGATGTTATATGGCGTGAAACCAAGCGGATGACGTACTTGTACATTCTGGCTGACTTGACGCCCGGCCGTCCAGTTGCTGCTGGTTGCTGCCAGATCCACATGACGATGCGTGCGTAGATCTTCTATACCATTTTTAAAGGGGTGGGGAGTGGGGCGAGTACCCGACCGAACAGCAGAAACCTTACTCGAATACTAACGTTATGAACGAGTGCTCGAGTACTCGCGCCCATCCCTAACGCCCAGGCATTGCCAGGCCACACCTGTGAATAATTCTGGTGGTTAACACCGCCCAAATCCCGTTTGCGCCGTGCACAAATGATTTGGCACGCCTCTAATCTAAAATAAAAGGGCACATTAATTATTCCAACAAGCCGAGGCATTGAGTTCAACAGCCTTTGAAAAACTGTTGCCTTTCCTTTTGACCTACTGTCACCACATTTCAAATGAAATGCTGTGCTCTGACTCTTTAAAACGCTGGTTCTCAAACTGTTTCACGTCACCCTAAACCCCTAAACTGACACAAAGTAGACCATGGATCCCGATTTGATACGTTTTTGTCTCAGGGTCCCCCATCTAATAAGATTTTTGCTTGTACATGTTTTATTACAGAAGGTGTATGAAACCCATGACCAAAATAGTTGTACAGTACATTCTGTCATTGTGTTACTTATGGATGGAATTATAGTGAAAATAAATGATTATTCTCCTAATTGATGGGGAGCCCCTGGAACTCCCTCAAGCACCCCTCGGGGCCCCTGGACCCCACTTTGAGGACCACAGCTTTAGAAGCTTGTGACTCCATAGAAAACCCATCTGCTGTTGCTGCCATATATTCACCAATTCATCTGCCGAGAGCACAGTCCAGCTATTGGTCTATGAAGAGTGGTCAGTCTAAAGCAGTGGTTCTCAAATGGGGGTCCGTGAAAAGTTTTCAGGTAAAATAAATAAATAAAAATTAAAAAAAAATGCTACATGTTACTTATTCCTTCTCAAACTACTTCCTACCTGGTGCTAGTCTATCAAAATATCTTGGCTGTCATTGATTGTGTTGCATAGTGGTTTTCTGTACTGTTGACAAATTGTTGACTTCACAATAAGAGTCCACAATAACATAGACCCATAGAACAGTCTGTTACAATAATAATAATTTTGTACCTTTCTGTTTTCTAGGCCAAAACGGACTCTACACATGAACTGTTAACTGAATCTGCAAACACTTCCAGGTAATTATATCAGAAAAAGGCCAAATCTGATGATTATCAAGCTATCATTCTCTAAACCTACCTATTGGTCAGATACCAGTTACAGGGGTCGGCAACCTTTTTGATATGAAGTGCCATTTTCAATTCTGCTTGTCAATCAGTGTGCCCCACCAAGATGAATGATTCGCACATCAACATTTAATGTTATTCGTTCCAAAATCAGGACATTGAAATGAAAGCACTATCCAAGATACACAGCACGGTCCTTCTCTGTCTTCTGAGCTGGCATTTTATTTGGGATATTTACGGTAGTGACCCACTCTCTGGCTCTGATTGGTTGCCTTCCATGGCAGCAGGAAGCAGATGAAAAATTTGTTCATCTGCTTCCTGCTGCCATGGAAGGCAACCAATCAGAGGACGAGAGTGGGTCACTACCGTAAATATCCTAAATAACATGCCGCACGATAGAGACACTGCATGAAATAGGCCACGCCCATCACGGGGGAAAAGCTCCGTTCATTTCCACACACCAGCGTCATTTTCCTTGAATTAAACATAGCTAAAAGCTGTTGTGTGGTGGGCTGCGCAGACAACAAATGTAAAAAATCGCCAGTTAAAGTTTTTTTGTACTCCTGAGCAAAACAAGGAAGCCGTTGAGAATTGGCGAGAAGAAAAATGTGGATCTAGCTGTCAAGGAAGTAAGTTGGAGTGTTCATCTTCCGTATATACGATCTTTTTGTGCAACACGCAACCATGCACGCGACAAGATATTTTTTTCCCCATGATGGCGAAGGCTAGGCGGAGGCATGACCCGCCCCTCTCTGCCTCTGATTGGCTGACTGTACTCTGCTGCTCCCACCTTCTTTCCAGGCGAGCCAGAAGTATCTCAAACGTGAGCAGCAGGTGCAAAACAATCATTAAGTCAACAAGCATGAGATACTTCATTATGGAATGTTACAATTGTAGACCCTATATCTGAGTTATTTAGGCCTACTTAGCCTATTGCACAGACGTGTAATTTTTTCTTGACATTCCAAGTTTAATCACATTGTTGCTCTGATTAGGTAGAAGTACAGTTATTTGTGTAAAAAAAAGACTGGTAAAGCAGAAGTACTGATTCAACTTAATTAGCCTACTCAAGTAAAAGGAAAAAAGTACAGGCTCTGAAATGTACTAAAGTATAAAAGTAAAAGGTTTGATGTTAAAGACAGGGCAGTGCTGTAATATGTCTCCTCCATCAGGAATCGAACCAACAGTCTACCTGTCAGACAGAGACAGTGACACAGCCACTCAGCCGACTGAGCTATGAGCTGTTGGGAGTTAAGCTTCTGATTTCTACACACTGTATTCACACTGACAATAACACAGAGCATGAAGAGTGAGACAGGTGAGATTTGTACCAGTGAGTTTAGCTAGAGTCAGGGACTGACTAGTGTCCTTCATCAGCTTATTTCTATCAGTGTTCAAACTACTGGTGATGATAAAGAAGGATCACTGCTGCAGCTTATAATGTGAGTACTTTTTAAGAAATTGCCTGAGGCTTGGATTGAACCAAGAACCTTTGCATATCACACAACATTCACATGTTTATCTGAGTGAGCTATAATACACTTTCTCTTAAAGTCCCTGGAAACCAGAAATATTTCTTTATTATTTAGCATTTTGAGTTAATCACATCACAGGACCCTATGTTAATAAGCCACCAGCCAAATTTGAACGATGATGAACGTCGCAAAGTATATAAATTTAGGTTTGACAGCCATGGCAAAACTCATGAGATTTCATTATTTTTTAGAGTGTATTTTCTCCCGCGGAATGTGTGGGCGTGTCCCATCTACAGCAGGGAAATTTCTGTCTCTCGGAGAGCGCGAGAGAGAGGGGGGAGGGAAACGGAGAAAGAGAGAAAGAGAGATAAGTGTGTTCGCGCGTTGCGCCGCGGCTCTGAGAGGAAGAGATCTCTGTCCGTTCTTTGCCCCCACAGCGCTCGCTGAGTGTCTGTCTCCCACTCTGTGTGCGCTCTCTCGGAGAGAGAGAGAGAGAGAGAGAGAGAGAGAGAGAGAGAGAGAGAGAGAGAGAGAGAGAGAGAGAGAGAGAGAGAGAGAGAGAGAGAACATCTACAATGGCAAATTCGCTTTTCCGCTGTGTCGCAGCGTTTTGTGGGCGTGGAAACCAGCTTGGAGCTGTAGCCTGTAGAAACGTTCTCAGGTCGAGCTACACAGGAGGGTGGGGGGAGGAAATGTGTAGGAAGAGCTGTCATTGGGTAGCTTCAACGAAAGGTCCCGCCCTAGTCCCGCCCCGCGAGCGTGAAGCCGCTCGGAGACAAGCCGCCTCTAGTATGCGACAGTGAAACGCTGTGGGCGGTTCCAGCGGCAGGGGGCGCGAGGCAAATTGACCAATCAGACACGGAAATAGAGCAAGACAGCCTATCAAGATGCAGCGTCAAAGCGGCTTCCACAGGAGGCAAGCCGCCCGAGTTTCATGATGTGCACGTACCGAGAGTCTCACAAGCATAGCGCTTGGCAGACGGCACACAGAGTGGGAGGGAGACGGACAGCGAGGGAGCGCTGTCACTGGGGGCAAAGAACGGACTTGCCATAGGTGGGTGCGGATTGCGCGCGTGTACAAAGGTTATATAGAGCTTATGACGTCATAAGCTCCTGCGTTTTAGCACCTCGCGCACTGCTGTCTTCAATGAGGAAGTACTTTGTAGAATCTTGTAGAAAAGTGGCGATTTTAAGGCTTTGGGTTGAAAGTAATGTATAATAATTTCGGAGGCACAAAATTACTAATATAAGACCCTAAATAACATAGTTAGAACGTTTTTGTGGATTTTGGTTTCCAGGGACTTTAAGCTCTTATCATATTTAGTCAACCTCATCCTGATTTTATTTAGTCAAGTTTTCGTCAACTAAGTGTCTAAGTATTTTCATCTCATCTTAGTCAAAGAAAACCGTAACTATTCATTAGAATTTCCAAACTTATTGTAAAGATATATTAATCTGTTATTCTGGAATTGTTTTAAGGTTTGAATGTGCAATACAGACACAGATCTTTAACTTCTTCTTCTCTTCTGATTGGATCTCTTCCCAATTCGTCCCTCCCTAACATTTTTAGTCTAGTTTTCACCAGTGAAAATAGGTAGTCGACTAACATTTTTCCTCATAGTTTTCGTCTACGAAATCAACACTCCTATGGATGTCTCCACCTAGTGGTGCACTCCTCTTCCAAACTCACACACACTTTTCCACAACTACACCATGTATCTGAAACAATGTTTACTTACTGTCAATCTCATCAAAGTTTCTGAAGACCATCTCCATGTGATCCCACTCCATAAAGCTGCATTTCCCAATGAAGGGCTGGGCAAACACCACATACTGATACATATTTCAATTCAAATACATGTCACTCTTGTGTTAGGATGAGTAAATGGGCATTGATGCTGTTTTTATATAACCCTTGGCCTTGTTCAATTCTCATTAATCTTTTCTTTTTTATTTGTCTGTAGGCTACATACGTGCACTGCCAAGAGTAGCGGCAGCATTATAAACCAGAGACCAGACTATATAAAAAACATAAACACACAGTGGCGTCTTTCATGCATGCTAGCAAGCGAAACTGCTGTCTGTCTGACCACAGACTGTAGAAAGAGACGCAGGATAGCCAAGCGAATGTGATTGGATGAACGTTTGACGCTAGGCCAATCACAGGCAGAGAGGGTGCCTCCAGCCTTCGCCATCATCCGAAAAAAGATATCGCGCACGCGACATAGGAGAACGCCAGGATTGGAGGGGGGTTCTGTTTTCCCCCGTCTTGGGCGTGGCTTCTGAATGATGATGCGTTACGCAGTGTCTCTATTGCAAATGGCTGTGAAGTAGGTAATTTGACAGGGCACTTTATACATTACACAACATTTCTACAAAAAATCTCTCAATTGCCCACTTATTGCTACTGTGCGTTGCCATGCCAATGGTTAACCCTTCGTGTGCCAGAGGTGGCACTCGCGCCATAGGTTGCTGACCCCTGAGTTAGAATATTGATTAAGGGAAGGTGCTCCTTGATTTCCATGTGCCCTTTTTGTCCGCGGCTGATATTACTGTCTTTCAGAGGCCTTAGCGCGCTCGTTTTTAAAGCTAGAGCAAAAGTTTCATGAGGCTGTCATTATCCTAGACATCACAATAGGCCATTTTATACAGTGAGGTCAAGTTTCAACTACACTGAAATGGCTACTATGGGGACTAACCTCATCACACATGAATACAATTGGGCTCATTGAATCCACAAGAGTCTCAGCTTTCAGGTCATACCCAATTTAAACAATTCCATGATTGTTTAGGGGCCCCAGTATGGGGAAATCTCCAAATAGAATAGGTGAAAATAGCACATTTATTTTCCAATATGACTATATATGAATGCAGCAGAAAACTAGCAGCCAGACTGAGAAGCTGAGGAATCTGTTTGATGTTGAATGTTGGATATGAGTGGGATTGTGGGAATCCTTCATACGGAATCGAATGTTATTAAATGTCCATGGTTCCATCATCAAAGATAATCTGCTGATCTGACTTATTCCCTGTTTATTCCTCCAGTGTGCAACACGGTGCAGTGCAGTGGTTGAACCCAGGTGTGAGGAAGTGTAAGTGTGTATTTAGTTTGATTCATGAAAACAAAGCAACACACATTCTACTATTGAGATGGAAAGTCCATCTACAGCACAGTATGTGAAATCCATGATTTTAGATCCTACTGTGAATCAGGATGATGGCTGATATCACGCGTGCCAAGCTGCTAAGAAATGGACTGTCAATAAATCAACAAACAGTCAGAACAGGTGTATTAGATGAGAAGCTGCTGCTATATTGTGTCTTGTTCTCTCCATCAGATGCCTGTGAACTTACACTGGACCGAAACACAGCACACAGAAACCTCTTCTTGTCTGTAGACAACAGAAATGTGACATGGGTAGAAGAGAAGCAGCCATATCCTGATCACCCAGACAGATTTGACCAAACGGATCAGCTGCTGTGTAGAAGTGGTCTAACTGGGCGCTGTTACTGGGAGGTTGAGGGTAAAGGAGTGATTTATATAGGAGTGACTTACAGAGGAATCCATAGGAGAGGAAGCGGTGCTGACTATAGGATTGGATGGAATGACAAGTCCTGGAGTCTGGTCTGCTGTCCCAATGTTAACGCTGGTAACAGTTACTCTGCCTGGCACAATAACAGAAAAACAGTCATAACTCTCCCCTCCTCTGTCTCTAGCAGAGTAGCAGTGTATCTGGACTGGCCTGCTGGCTCTCTGTCCCTCTACAGAGTTTGCGCTGGCTCACTGATCCACATCCACACCTTCCACTCCACATTCACCGAACCACTCTACCCAGCATTCGGCCTTGTTGACGGATCCTCTCTAACCATGACCAATGTACTTGAATTGAACAGGGATATTGTGAGTATTTTTGCTAGCTTTATAGCACACTACTACACGTTTGTATCTAAAACAACCAACTAATGTTTTTACCTGTCTGTTTTCTAGGCCCAAACTAACTTCATACCAGAACTGTTAATCAAAAATGCAAGCACTTTATACAGGTAATTATAATAAAATCATTATATTTTTGGAAGAAATTCTGTCAAGGTGTTCTTGAGATATTGCATTAACAAGCTTGAAAATGGCCTTCACGAGATCACAGTGACCTTAACCTTTGTCCTTTGACCAGCAAAATCAATTTAGTTCATCCTTGAGTCCAAGTCGACGTTTGAGCCAAAGTGGAAGAAATTCCATCAAGCCGTTCCTGAGATATCGTGTTCACGAACTTGGGAACGGCATTCGTGAGGTCACAGTGACCTTGAACTTTGGCGTTTGACCACCAAAATCGAATCAGTTCATCCTTGAGTCCAAGTCGACGTTTGAGGCAAATGTGATGAAATTCCATCAAGGAGTTCCTCAGATATCGTGTTAACGAACATCAGACGGACGGACGGACAGCCCGAATCCATAATGCCTCCGGCCTGGCTAGGTAAAAATTAGGGATGTTCGATATTGGCTTTTTTACCGATATCCGATAATGTCCAACTCTTAATTTCCGATACCGATATCAACCGATATCAACCGATACCGATATAAGCGGGCTTTTTCCCCACCAAAATTTCACATAACAAGTTACATAATGTAGCTTAATGTAGCTGAAGAGTTTAATATATAATATGCATGTTGTGTTAAAGTTGTAAGTGTTAGAGAAGCGAGCTTGGGACCAGAAGGTCGTCGGTTCAATCCCCGGGACCGGCAGGATAAATCTGGGTGGGGAAAGTGAAAAGGCAGCGCTTGCCCCTCCCTCATTACCACCACTGAGGTGCCCTTGAGCAAGGCCCTTAACCCCAACCGCTCCAGTGGAGCTGCTCAGTGGCCAACAGATCAGACTGTGGTTGTACTGGTCAGCTTCCAGGTATGAATGTGTGTGTGAATGTGAACAGGGCACTCCTGAAAAAGAGAGCATTGCTCTCAGTGAGACTCCCCCTGTATTAAAAAAAAAAAATCTGCTTGAAAACCGATACCGATATTTTCCGATATTGATTTTTTATGCTAATATCGGCCGATAATATCGGACATCCCTAGTAAAAATACCAGGAATTACTTTCCCTGTTCAGGAAGCGAAGGGGGGTGATGGCCGGGAGACTGTGTACAGCTAAAAATCAGTGCATAGCAGATGAATACCACAGTAGCACAGGGATGACATACATTTTGTAGACCAGCTCGCCATAGACAATGGGATTTTTGTATGGGGATTTCGGTTAAAAGTCGGCTGAAATTAGATTCTGGGGGTCTGTGATTCTTTATCAACTGAAACAGGGTAGAGAGGTGGGACATAGCACGTGGAGGAGTTTGATTTGACCGTTGGAAAGTAGGCGTGTCTGGGCTTAGGAACTGCAGTTGGTGTTGGCCATTCCTGGCACTTGAATGCTGCGTAGAGCATGTTCTGACCCAAATAAGAGTGGGATCCATAATAATGTGATGATCTGTGCCTCAGGAGCAGCGCAGGAGAGCACTCCGCACTCTGCTACGCAAAATCATGTATTTTACCGGACAAATCTGAAACCTACCCGTCACGTTTCCATATACAAACACAATATAATATAATAAATACAGCCCCGTGGAGTGCGTACTCGCTGGCTGCACAGCGCGAGCTCCCAGGGCAGAGGACCAGGTGGGAGCCGCCTCCGGGCGGACAGCCGTTTCTAAGCCTGGCTGCCCACCTTGAAGTGTGCGTCGAGCCGTGGTACTGTAAATAGCCTAGAGCCGTGGTACTGTAAATAGCCTAGAGCCGTGGTACTGTAGATCAGTGGTTCTCAAATGGGGGTCCGCGGACCCCCAGGGGTCCGTGGCACTTTGCCAGGGGATCCGCGAAAAGTTTTCAAGTTAAAAAAAAAAAAAAAAAAATTATAATTAAAAAGAAAATGCTACATGTTACTTATTCCTTCTCAAACCTACATGGTGCTAGTCTATCAAAATATCTTGGCTGTCATTTATTGTGTTGCATAGTGGTTTTCTGGACTGTTGACAAATTGTGATATTGTAAGTCGCTTTGGACAAAACAAAAGCGTCTGCTAAATGACTAAATGTAATGTAATAAAAAAAAAGTTTTTTTTTTTTTGCAAAATCTTCATAGTTCAACGAAAATAGTTTATGCTTTAAATCTAAAATGGTTCATGGATTACATTCTAATAACAAACCTATCAAATTAAAAGTCAAGCACGTTACCGTGGAAACAATTAAGCTTAGCCCAAAATCACAAATCAGAATGAGGGGGTCCGCGGTATATTTTCTATCTTGTAAGGGGTCCTTGGCTGAAAAACATTTGAGAACCTATGCTGTAAATAGCCTAGAGCCGTGGTACTGTAAATAGCCTAGAGCCGTGGTACTGTAAATAGCCTAGAGCCGTGGTACTGTAAATAGCCTAGCGATATTCCTGGAATGGGAGTTTAACGAGCCAGTTACGTGTCATTTGTATTCTACATTAAATGAAGACATTACCGTTCGTTTTTATTTTGTATTTTACATACCATGTTGCCATATAATAAGGTGTCCATAAAATAGAATTGGCTGCACAAAACACCCTTAAATCTTATGCTTACGTTTTCCTTAAAATGTTTAAGCTTATGGACAAGATTTAAGGGTGTTTTGTGCAACCAATTTTATTTTATGGACACCTTAACTTGGACTCTAAGGAACATCTTAACTTAAGGTGCTTTGTGCAACCGGCACAGGTCTTCCAGACTAATTCCTGTGGTACTCTACTATAGCCTATTATTCGCAGGCCATCTAATGAAAACTGCTCACAACTTTTAATTTCTAAAAGGTCTGCCTTCTTACATTGGATGATGCTAGTGGAGTGCTACCATCACCCAACATTGTGTGTGCTACAGACTATATACAGATACATGCTGTATTGTGTGTCCTACAGCTTCAACTTCCCTGGTTCAGGTGTGTTCCAGTGTACTTTGACTGGTCTGGTGTTTACTATGGCTGAGGAGGGGGAGGTGCTGTACAGGGCCATCCAGTGGGATGAGGGCCTCCTCCAATCAGCTGGCAAGACACCTGCAGGCCTGCTGTTCGACATCCAGTGTCCTCAGAACTCTGTCCGTCAGCTCCACCTCCCACACTGTGAAACCACCCCTGGTAGGCAACATAATTCAGTCATGATTATGTATCGATTACTGCTGAATATCTTTAATGAAGAGTTACATTACATGTAATGCCAATTTAATGGGAGTTGAGAGAAATGAAACTAAATGTCGGATGGCTGTGTGTATTCACAGCACCACTTTCTGCAAGTGAAAGCCTGTCTGTTGTCCACATCACTGATGATGGAATGAGCTTCCTCCGGCCACTGGAGATCACAGAAACTCATGTGGGCGTGAATGTCCCCCACCTCTCTGCCTTTGGCCTCGTGTGGGACAACATGAAGGCAACTTTCACCAAGCCCATCCATGGCCAAATTCTGCTGTTCCTCCGACCAGCATACAGAAGGCAGAGACCAAAACTCCACGTGTTTCTGCTGCCAAACAACGTTCCTGTTCAGGAGGTAACGCTCCCTGTCACATTCGGGGCTGAAAACCTATTGTTTTTGTGCTGGTTTATTATTATTATCATCATCGTTGTAACTTGTTCTTGTTGCTAGCTACCAGCAGATGCAGTTGCAACTTGTTCTTGTTGCTAGCTACCACCACATGCAGTTGCAACTTGTTCTTGTTGCTAGCTACCACCAGATGCAGTTGTAACTTGTTCTTGTTGCTAGCTACCACCACATGCAGTTGCAACTTGTTCTTGTTGCTAGCTACCACCACATGCAGTTGCAACTTGTTCTTGTTGCTAGCTACCACCAGATGCAGTTGTAACTTGTTCTTGTTGCTAGCTACCACCAGATGCAGTTGCAACTTGTTCTTGTTGCTAGCTACCACCACATGCAGTTGCAACTTGTTCTTGTTGCTAGCTACCACCAGATGCAGTTGTAACTTGTTCTTGTTGCTAGCTACCACCACATGCAGTTGCAACTTGTTCTTGTTGCTAGCTACCACCAGATGCAGTTGCAACTTGTTCTTGTTGCTAGCTACCACCAGATGCAGTTGCAACTTGTTCTTGTTGCTAGCTACCACCACATGCAGTTGCAACTTGTTCTTGTTGCTAGCTACCACCACATGCAGTTGCAACTTGTTCTTGTTGCTAGCTACCACCACATGCAGTTGCAACTTGTTCTTGTTGCTAGCTACCACCACATGCAGTTGCAACTTGTTCTTGTTGCTAGCTACCACCACATGCAGTTGCAACTTGTTCTTGTTGCTAGCTACCACCACATGCAGTTGCAATTTGTTCTTGTTGCTAGCTACCACCACATGCAGTTGCAACTTGTTCTTGTTGCTAGCTACCACCACATGCAGTTGCAACTTGTTCTTGTTGCTAGCTACCACCACATGCAGTTGCAACTTGTTCTTGTTGCTAGCTACCACCACATGCAGTTGCAACTTGTTCTTGTTGCTAGCTACCACCACATGCAGTTGCAACTTGTTCTTGTTGCTAGCTACCACCACATGCAGTTGCAACTTGTTCTTGTTGCTAGCTACCACCACATGCAGTTGCAACTTGTTCTTGTTGCTAGCTACCACCACATGCAGTTGCAACTTGTTCTTGTTGCTAGCTACCACCACATGCAGTTGCAACTTGTTCTTGTTGCTAGCTACCACCACATGCAGTTGCAACTTGTTCTTGTTGCTAGCTACCACCACATGCAGTTGCAACTTGTTCTTGTTGCTAGCTACCACCACATGCAGTTGCAACTTGTTCTTGTTGCTAGCTACCACCAGATGCAGTTGCAACTTGTTCTTGTTGCTAGCTACCACCACATGCAGTTGCAACTTGTTCTTGTTGCTAGCTACCACCACATGCAGTTGCAACTTGTTCTTGTTGCTAGCTACCACCACATGCAGTTGCAACTTGTTCTTGTTGCTAGCTACCACCACATGCAGTTGTAACTTGTTCTTGTTGCTAGCTACCACCACATGCAGTTGCAACTTGTTCTTGTTGCTAGCTACCACCACATGCAGTTGTAACTTGTTCTTGTTGCTAGCTACCACCACATGCAGTTGTAACTTGTTCTTGTTGCTAGCTACCACCACATGCAGTTGCAACTTGTTCTTGTTGCTAGCTACCACCAGATGCAGTTGCAACTTGTTCTTGTTGCTAGCTACCACCAGATGCAGTTGTAACTTGTTCTTGTTGCTAGCTACCACCACATGCAGTTGCAACTTGTTCTTGTTGCTAGCTACCACCACATGCAGTTGCAACTTGTTCTTGTTGCTAGCTACCACCAGATGCAGTTGCAACTTGTTCTTGTTGCTAGCTACCACCAGATGCGCTCTGCTCGCTCTCTCTCCCCGTTGCTCACACATGAGCGTGTGGCAAGTAGCGTGCTGCTTGATTGGCACACAGACAAGGAAGCTATATATTAGGAATACCTCACTCAATGTAATGTATATGTAATGTAATGTATATGTAATGTAATGTAACCTCACTCACGTCACATTGTTCACATTCTGCAATCTGGTGGAAGCATCTTTCAATCAAGTAGGCATCTCAGAGCGGGCTCGCTTTTGTAGCTTGCCCGCCACACGGCCTCACCCGCCCTGCAGCTCGCATACGCAGCTCGCCCGCTGCGCGGCCTAGCCCGCAGCTCGGCTGCTGCGTGGCCTCACCTGCCCTATTAGTGCACGCAGGTGTGTGTGAGTGTTGCTCCACAAAATGTTATTGCCCTTAAGTTTACGTGCGCGCGGGTGTGTGTGTGTGCCCCCTTATGACTGACATAATCAGTCTTATGACATCACTGATGATGCCTCCTTGTGTGTGTGTGCCCCCTTATGACATCACTGATGACATCATCAGTGTGTGTGCCCCCTTATTACATCACTGATGACATCCTCAGTCTTATGACATCATCAGTGATGTCACAATGCCTCCTTGTGTGTGTGTGTGTGTGTGCGTGCGTACATGCGTGCGTGTGTCTGAGACATCACTTCTGAGACAACCGGGACACAAAATTTAAACATTGCCCACTTTGCCAAATTGATATATATAAATAAAATATAGATAGAAGGTGAAACAACACAGATAGTTATAGTGGGGAGTTTCCATGCCTGCCCCATTCACTTCAATACATTCAGGCGGGAAATCCTCCCGTTCTTTGCAGGCAGCAGAGTTAGCATTTAGCTGCTAGCCCAGCCCAGGCAGACAGGATTGGGGATTCAACCCCCGCAGTAAACACACATCTGAACAGGCATGTACCTGACCTTGAATCCCCAATCCTGTAGTGTAGAGCTGCAGCACCTTCCGCAGGTGAGTCAGGTCATTTAAGATATATTATTGGTTTTCCCCCACGCCCTACTGACACAACGCTAGCGGAAGTAACGTTTTGTGGGCGTTCCCACACAGACCGACTGTATCTATAGAAGCGAACCGTCCCTAAAGTCTAGCCCACGTGCAAAATGTGAACGTTGTGATGAGAGTGATGTCTCTTCCTTTTGTTATAGGTTAGGCTACTACTTCCTACTTCCTACTATATGTTATAGGTTAGGCTACTACTTACACACTGAGAGGAAGCAAAATCTTGCATTTTTAATCAATACCACACTCTTTTTCAGATTAGCTATTCTTTCCCTCCCCATTTGAGACCCAGGGCTATTCATAAAATGAATTTGGGGCCCCAAATACCAGGACTATTATAAACGACACCCATAGCAGCTAGTATGCACACAAAAAATGACCAAATATCTCTCCCCTCTCTTGCTCTCTCTCTCTCTCTCACACACACGCGCAATACGGTGATATATGTATCTATAAACATGGCAAACTGTTGAGAAAATTGTCATCATGAACACGACAGTGAAACCATCTTTCAAATACAACTGTTGTGATATAATTGAAGGTGAAAGCTCAACATGAAAATGCCGAGTACATCCCGACTCGGTCCGAGTGTCTTCTGTCCAAAGATCAAAGACACGGTCTCCACTGCACTCCTGAGGAGTGTAAAGTACAGCCTGAGGCTGAGGTACGTCAAATACAACCTCCTGATCAATATCTCTGTTAATGATGCTTTAACGTGTGTGTGTGTGTGTACCGATTCAGTTCTTTCACATGTAAAACATGAACATTAGATTACGGTATATCAACATATTTTTGGGAGGGAAATAAAAACATGTCTCATGGTTTTCAGGATGTCTTACCATTTTATCTAAATTATGGACCAAATTACCACCCAACATTTGAGGTTCGCCTGGAGATGAGCACAAAGAAAGTGACTCTGATGGCCCAAGATGAAGAGAGGAGACTAGTCTGGAAGCATGAGTTTGATATGGCTGGTAAAGACTTAAATCCTCCTACGGCAAATTCTTCTCATCTCTAAAGAGGCCTCTGTTACAATGTGAATGCTGGTTGTTGAATAGAAGTCTTTTTTTTTTTTCAACTTACCTTCCAGATCCAAGGGCTCTGAGTCTCTCAGCAGGGGAGAGGCTACAGTCAGCTCGACCAGAGTTTATCAAGCGAGTGTCTGGACCTGTTCTAGACAAACTGCTGGAGGAACTTCTGCAGCGGATGGTAATAAATCATGAAGAAATGGAGTCGGCCAGAACAAAATCCAGAGAAGACAAAGCACAAGAATTGATCGACATGGTGCAAAGGAAAGGAGAAGAAGCCAGTTTAATTATGATCAGCGTCTTCTCTGAGCAGGACTCTTACCTTTCCAAAGAGCTGCACTTGACCTCGAGCAGAAATGAGGACTGAACTGCACTGAGGTCGATGTTGAAACGTGGTAACAGAAACAGTTGTCTAGTATCCACACATGATTAAGTCTTTACGAAACTTGCCTTTAAAGCACATGTTGAGTCAGTGGAATTTCCCTCCAAAAGTGATTTACTGACCTTTTGATACAAGGCCCGAAGCTATGGACAGTCTTTTCATACATTCTTTATGTTTTGTGTGTAGGTGTTTTCAAACACTGAAATGATTATGAAATATGAATATGTAAAACTTAATGCCAATTAAATGTAAGAACAGTTCAAGAGGATATGAGAAATTAATTGAGGAAGCAAATAAAAATCTACGAAAGTGAATGGAGAGCAGTTACTACATCCTTCATAGATCCTTCTCAGAAGGCCTTCACCTTTGAGCTCCAACCCCTCCCTCTCTACAAGCAGTTTGTTCTGGGCATGGAGCTTCTGCTGGTTCCCTGCAGGCATCACTAAAACATCACATCAATACGTACAACACAGTACAAACTTTATTTCAGTGTAGCCGTATCACTGTATTCTGGCCCACAGGTGGCGCCACCAGTCCACTGTTGGATCTGCTGCAGCTTTCTCTACAGGAAAAGCCTGTTTTAAATTTAAACTGTTCTACTAAATTAATGTAGCTCATACTTTTCATCATTACTGAATTAGTTTCCAATATCAGAGTGATGTAGTTTGCTAAACTTTTTCTCTGTCTCACTCCACACTGATACGCATTGTGACTGACACTCCCTTCACTGAAAAAACGTATTTCTTTATTGTTTTTTTGGGGGGGTGGTGCCATGGATGCCACAGCTTCAGAATACAGACATACAAACAGAGCCGTCACGTCACCGGATCACTTTAGCTTCACCATGCAGCAGGAATGGACAGTTTGGAAACAATCTTTTTCAAGGCCTGGCCATATAGGTTTCCACCAAGTCTTGTTGTCTTTTCTTTTGCCTGTCCTTACGTTGTCATCTTGATTATTGTATGTCCATCTGTATTGATTTTTGCATGTCCATCTTTTGATTTATTTTGACACTCCTCTGCTGTATAGTGATTGTGATATATGTTGGGACGCCCTCGAAAATGAGAGGATAATATATCTCAAGGGGTTAATCTAATCTAAACGCAATTTGAAATGAAATGACACTTGAACTTGTGTGACCCGAGCAGAAGGTCAATGCTTCCGAACACTTTAGCCAAACAAACAGGCCACTGTCACTGCAGAGTCACTGACTGAGCAGCCGCTGACCTTTGACCCCGCAGGAGCGTGTGAGCGGCTGCAGCCTCAGAACAGCAGCTTTCATTCGGATGGACGGAGGCAGGTCGCTGCAGCCGAGCACGACCTCACTGAAGTCCAGCACAAGCAGATTGAGCTGAAACAGAAACATGGCAGACAGGAGAGCTGCTGCTCAGACAGCAGAGCCAGACTTCCTGCAGTGTAACGATCTGGCCTGTGAGGCGGTCGGGGGGAAGGTG
>NC_139630.1:11738019-11788019 GCF_964638095.1 Poromitra crassiceps
TGTAGTAGTTGTGGTGCTGCTGGCACTAGTACTACTACTAGTAGTAGTAGTCATTGGTGTAGCAGTAGTAATACTAGTAGTATTGGTCTGATTGATAGACACACACACACACACACACACACACAGGGAATCAATGATCTCTGAGATATTTGATGCCAATAAAGTATCTCAGAGATAATCGACACCTGCTGTGTGTTTGATTGACAGTGGGCTGTTTGATTGACAGCTGCTGTGTGTGACGGGCTGTTTGATTGACAGCTGCTGTGTGTGACGGGCTGTTTGATTGACAGCTGCTGTGTGATTTAATTAATTTGATTTAAAAAATGATCCTCATTAGCTGATGCTTGTAGCACCAGCTGGGTCCAAAATACAAGACATCATATGAAACATTATATACAACATCACATTGTGTAATGTTCACATTATTCATCAGATACATAAACATCATGTGTAATATTTAACACATTTGCACTTTGAGTTGGCTATTGTACTAGGAGCAGTACACTATGTACATAAAATTGTGAATACATGGAAAACCTGAAATTGCACATGACCAAAACTGGACTATTGATCATCTGCATGGTATTTGAAAGAGGACTTATTGTTTGATTGATGTGAAGGCGGCAGCTATTCCAGTGACTGACGGAACGATAGATTAGTCTTTTTCAAGGCATTTGATTTTGGATGAGGTAACATGATTTGGTTGTCACCTGCTGTTCTAGTGAAATGACTATGGACATTTCTGCATCTGACAATTTGACTACGAATTAATTCTGGTTTGGTGGTGTAAATACTGTTGCCGAAGCCTGTTCTCAACTGCTAACCATGAGAGTTTACGCTGCATATTGTCTGTGTTTGTTCTTATGGGGCGATGTAAAACGAGTCTGGCGGCTCTGTTCTGGACAATTTGTAATTTCCTCAGTTCTTTGATGCAGATGACAATATAATACAGGTGAGCAATAGTCCAGCTGGTGACTTAGAAATAAAGATTTGACTACTTTCCCCAGAATGTGTGGTGGAACATAAGGAATGCATTTCCATGCCATAAAGATGCCGGTGCCCGTATTTTCCTGATGTGCTGTTTGTTTGATTGACAGCTGGTGTGTGATGATGTCATGTTTGATTGACAGCTGGTGTGTGTGATGTCCTGTTTGATTGACAGCTGTGTTCGGAGTCATGGGCGGAGCTGGTGCCTGTGTCTGAGCTGCAGCCTGGATACTCAGACTGCTGTCACAACTACTTCCAGGTCAGCTTCCCCCACAGGGTGACACACCTGCGCCTCAACATGCACCCAGGTACAGACACACACACACACACACACACAGACACACACACACACACACACATACACAAGGAGGCATTAGGCTCGTTTGAGATGAGCAAATTCTGCGCAGATTCGACCAGCGCCTTGCTTGCCCCGTTGCATGATGGTTAGAAAGTTGTCCGACTTGCTCCGTCCTGCCCGACTGCGTGAGTCACGTGACTCTCGTGAGAGCGAGGCGGGCGCAGATTTGGAGCGAGGCGCCGCAGTTGCTCCCCACCAACTGCGCCCGACTGTGGATGACAGAGGATGACGAGAAACGCATCAAGCTGAGCGCCCATTGGTTCAACACAGGTGCATCACAAACCCACAGTGAAGTGTAGAAACTTCAATTTTATATCTATTCCAAGCTGTCACTCCATATTTTACATAAATACCACCTGGAATGCCTACATTAAAATAAAAATAAGGAATCTGAAGATCTGTGTTATTTGAGCAGTGAGTGTGGGTGGCGCTAATGCATGTTTTAATTTGTTTACAAACCGCTGTTAAACCAAATTGTAGAAGAAGAAAAGCAGCAGCGAGTGTGCCGTCGGGGGTGTTCGACTTGTTGACGCCTCGCCTGACTGTGCTCGCCTGCTCTCGCCTGCTTTCCAGGCGAGGCGGCAGTCATCTCAAACGAGCCGATCGTAACAAGACTGATCAGTGATGTCACACACACACACAAGGAGGCATTGTGACAAGACTGATCAGTGATGTCATAGGGGGCACACACACACACACACACACACACACACACACACACACACTGATGTCAGAGATATCATAATGCGGCACACAGACACACACAAGGAGACATTGTGACATCACTGATGCAATAACATTTAGTGAGCAACACACACAAACACACACACCTGCATGCGCCAATAGGCAATAGGCAATAGGCAAGGCCGAGCCTAGGCATCGAGCATGCGCGAGATGCCTAGTGTTATAAAAATACAAATAAAAACATTCTAAACCATGGAGGTATGAACCCCAAACACAACAATCTCATCAAATGGGGGTCTGTGGCTCTGTGGACTAGATCAGGGGGCTCCTTGAGGAAAAGCGTTGAGAATCACTGCTCTATGGGAAGATTGTAAAGGAATAATTCACCCAAACATGAAAATGTTGTCACTATATCCTCCCTGTCATGTCAGTTGAAACTGGTGGTTTCAGGCAGTTAGCGAGCGAGCGAGCACTGCTTCATCACAGCCGTCTACCAAAAAACTGAAATAGAGACTGTTTCTTTGAAGTGCAAAAAGAAACAACTATTAAATCACTGCAAACAGCAGAATACAAGTGTTCTGAAGCCAAAAGACTGCAGCGATCACTGAAGAAAAAAATATTTAGCTGTTTTTACCACTTTATTAGGTCGTTCAAACACACTATACCTATTTTACAATATTTCTGACAGCATTTGAAGGCAGCATCTGCAGCTGTCTTGTTTCTGCTATTCTCTTGTCATTTTGTGCTCTTTATCATTTTAAGTGTTGGTGCCTTTGAATAAACATGTAAACAGTGAGTATTATCTTTGAATAAACATGTAAACAGTGAGTATTATCTTTGAATAAACATGTAAACAGTGAGTATTATCTTTGAATAAACATGTAAACAGTGAGTATTATCTTTGAATAAACATGTAAACAGTGAGTATTATCTTTGAATAAACATGTAAACAGTGAGTATTATCTTTGAATAAACATGTAAACAGTGAGTATTATCTTTGAATAAACATGTAAACAGTGAGTATTATCTTTGAATAAACATGTAAACAGTGAGTATTATCTTTGAATAAACATGTAAACAGTGAGTATTATCTTTGAATAAACATGTAAACAGTGAGTATTATCTTTGAATAAACATGTAAACAGTGAGTATTATCTTTGAATAAAGATGTAAACAGTGAGTATTATCTTTGAATAAACATGTAAACAGTGAGTATTATCTTTGAATAAACATGTAAACAGTGAGTATTATCTTTGAATAAACATGTAAACAGTGAGTATTATCTTTGAATAAACATGTAAACAGTGAGTATTATCTTTGAATAAACATGTAAACAGTGAGTATTATCTTTGAATAAACATGTAAACAGTGAGTATTATCTTTGAATAAACATGTAAACAGTGAGTATTATCTTTGAATAAACATGTAAACAGTGAGTATTATCTTTGAATAAACATGTAAACAGTGAGTATTATCTTTGAATAAACATGTAAACAGTGAGTATTATCTTTGAATAAACATGTAAACAGTGAGTATTATCTTTGAATAAACATGTAAACAGTGAGTATTATCTTTGAATAAACATGTAAACAGTGAGTATTATCTTTGAATAAACATGTAAACAGTGAGTATTATCTTTGAATAAACATGTAAACAGTGAGTATTATCTTTGAATAAACATGTAAACAGTGAGTATTATCTTTGAATAAACATGTAAACAGTGAGTATTATCTTTGAATAAACATGTAAACAGTGAGTATTATCTTTGAATAAACATGTAAACAGTGAGTATTATCTTTGAATAAACATGTAAACAGTGAGTATTATCTTTGAATAAACATGTAAACAGTGAGTATTATCTTTGAATAAACATGTAAACAGTGAGTATTATCTTTGAATAAACATGTAAACAGTGAGTATTATCTTCAAATCTTTCTCCTGTGTGTCAGACGGAGGGATCGCCAGGCTGCGGGTGTATGGTGTCGGGCAGAGGGACTGGTCGTCTGTCCCCGCCCACCAGGACGTCGACCTGCTGGCTCTGACCAATGGGGGTGTCTGCCTGGGTTACAGCGACGCCCACTTTGGACATCCACGCAACATGATTGGTAGGACGCATTCTGTGTTACACTGTATTATGAATGTTAATTAGCTTATACAGCCTGACTCATTATTATTAGGAGTGGTAGCCTAATATTGAACACACGTTGCTATTTAATTCTGTACAGAATTATTTTTATTATTATTAGTAGTAGTAGTAGTAGTAGTAGTATCATCATTATTATCATTATTATTCTAATTATTATTATTATTATTGTGATGATGATGATGATGATAATGATGAAGATGGCGATTATTATTATTATTAAGAAAAATAAAATAACATGTAATAACAATTATGTAATGATGTGTATTGTATTTATTGAACCACATATTTTTGCATTATGCTTTAGTGTTATTAACCCATTGATACCTGATGCAGCATTTGTGTGTGTATCCCTTTAAGACCGGGAACCGCGTCAACGCGGTCTTAAAGGGATACACACACAAATTAGGGATATACACGCAAATGCTGCATCAGGTATCAATGGGTTAAGATTAAAATAACAATGTTATTATAATTAAATGAAAGATAATGATAGGAATAATAATATTCTATATATTTTATAAATATATTTGTATTACTATGTATAATTTGAAATAATATGATTTCCCAAACATGGCTGTTGCTGTGGTGTGTGAGCAGTTTCTGTTGAAAAGATGAGCTGGAATGAGCGATCTGTGCCTCCTACTGCGAATGATTAAACACTTAATGAGTTAATTACCGTAGGTGGATCAGACAGGCGTCAGTGTTTTAAGCATTTTAAGCATTGAAACTGGCAGTGGTCCAAAGCACCACTCTGAAATTAGGCTACAGACTGAAATATATTCACAATGTGAACAACAACTTATGTCTTCCCCTTCACTTCTCATCAGGATCATTCTCAGCTCATAGGATTAGTCCAAAATCAAGAGTCCAGTATCAAGTTAACGTCTTAAAGAAAACGAAATATCTATAGGACGTTTCAACGCAATAGGTTTTAATAAGATAAAAACTTGGTAAGGGCATCATCAAATTCAACTTCAATAAATTCAATCATTCCATATAAATTCAGAAAGCAGAATTTAAATTCAGTCGTCTCCTGGAACAAATCTCATCACTTTCAATCTATGTCAACAAATGCAAGATCTCAAGTCAAGACTTTAGAAACCTTTTCAGGTCTTTAATGTACAAGCCAAAGTCAAGTCCCAAGCAGTTATACTGACACAAGTCCAAGTCATCACATGACCCAACACAACAACACATACAAACCAGTAGAAAATACAAAATAATTATGTACAATAAAGATTAGACCTCCTGTCACTTTATAATATAATTAAGTACGCTACTTGTCTGTCTCTTCTGGTTGTTCTGGTTGCTCTAGTCTATACAGTCTAGTTGTGTTTTTTTTTCTGGTTGCTAGCTGCTCTGGTTGCTCTGTGTGTTCCAGGTCTGGGCAGAGCAGACAACATGGCCGACGGTTGGGAAACGGCTCGAAGACTGGATAGACCCAGGGAACTGAAGGTTCTCACACATACACATACACACACCACTATGCTTCTGCTAGCTGGAACAAATGGCCTGAAGACCTCAGATCTGCCCCAACCTTACTTACTTTTAAAAATAGACTAAAGACTTTTATGTTTACCGTCGCTTTTAACTGCTGACAGCTACTATGCAAACCCAATGAGTCCTCTATAAGTTTGAGCTCTTTCTGCAACTGCTGCGCCTGTTGCTTATTGCACTTTCTATACTCTTTTTTTTTTTTTTTTTTAAGTTTTGT
This sequence comes from Poromitra crassiceps, assembly GCF_964638095.1. Taxonomy (NCBI): domain Eukaryota; kingdom Metazoa; phylum Chordata; class Actinopteri; order Beryciformes; family Melamphaidae; genus Poromitra; species Poromitra crassiceps. Next base: position 11,743,909 of record NC_139630.1, read on the forward strand.
TGTGATGCTATTAAATCTTTTATTTTCCTGTCAACCATTTTATGTGCTTAATGAATGCACTTTTTATACTCGTTTTTTTTTGTGATGCTTTTAAATGTCCATTTTACTCTCTTCTTTTCTTTTATTTTCCTGTCAACCATTTTATGTGAAGCACTTTGAATTGCCTCTGTGTATGAAATGTGCTATACAAATAAACTTGACTTGACTTGACACACACACACACACACACACAGTGTTTAGTTTTAGATCGCTTAAAAAAAACGTAGCTATGTACAGTATGTGCGTGTGTATTTATGTGTGTGTGTGTGTGTGTGTGTGTTCATTATGTAAATTGCCTAACCCGTCTTCCTCTGTTAACCCCTCCCTCCCCAGGCGGATGGGCGGGGCATCCTCCAGCTGTTTGGATCTGAGTGGGCCGTGTTCCGGCTCGGTCGGCCCGGAGTCATCAGCCGTGTCGAGGTCGATACGCTCCACTTTAAAGGTACGATGACGTCACTCTCACCATGAAACAACAAATCATACATGTGAGCGGCATCTTTTCAGGACCGGCGTTGAAATATTTTTGCACAGAATTCTTGCTCAGCAAAGATTGGATCGGAAAGTATCAAATTGCTTATTTAAACCATGTATCATAGTAGTACACAAGAAGGCAGGTACAGGCAGTTTTGAACATGCATGAGAGAAACCCCCCCCCCAAAAATCTAGGTTTTTCAGGTTCAACATAAATCATCATGACATTAATGTAGAGTCATCAGCATGACCAGAGATGAGCAGTATTTTAAATACATGTATTTAAAATACGTATTTAAAATACATTTGTGTATTTTGTAATTTGTATTTGGCTGGACCGAGAAAAATAAGATGTAATTTGCATCAAAATACTTTCAGATCTTGTATTTTATGTATTTTAAATACATAAAATACATTTTATTTCATTTTATTCTCAAATGGACACATTTTAAACATTGACACAAGGTTTAAACTGTGGAATAAAAAAAAACGCAATGTGAGATGTCACTTCTACTCCTCTGATTGGCTTACCCTCAGAACAATCTCAACCACAAATCAGAGGCAGAGTAGGGTGGGAACCTAGTACTGAAGCCTCATGTTGGTGGAAATTCCCCCAGAGATAAAGTACTAAAATGTAGTACTTTATCTCTGGGGGAATTTCCCCAGAGATAATCATCATCACGTGATGATTAGATATTGCATGCTAAGGCAAACGCTGCCCTATCTGCAAATGAAAGTGTTTACTGCATCATGCAAACCAGTGTATCATATTAGAGAGACACAGCTAACGCTAATTCAACAAAACAAAGCAAAACAACAACAATAACAAAAGGATGTTTGGTTCTGAGCTTTAGCGGGGTGCAGAACCATGAGTCCCCCTGACCCTCTGATTAAAGCTGTGATGAACCCGACAGAGTGCCACATTACACCAGGCTGGTAGAGTAGAAGTCTAATGCTACAGCCTGATGCCTGAATGATTACAAGCCTGTTGATTTAACTGTCATGAAGGTGTTTGAGCGACTGGTCTGTAACATTTATCCACTGTTGAAATGGACAGGAAGTCTGACTAGTACTGAAGCCTCGTGTTTGTGGAAATTCCCCCAGAGATAAAGTACTATGTGATGGTTAGATAAGCCTATTGCATCATGCTAAGACAAACACTGCCCTATCTGCAAGTCAAACTGTTTACTGCATGCAAGCCATCATATTAAGCCGTTTTCCCACATGCGTACCGGAAAATTACCTGTAAGTCAATATCGGACATTTCCCTGAATTTCCCTTCACACCTTAGCGCGCGCATGTGGGAATTTAGTCGTCAAATAGCCGGTATGTTGGGGGGCGGGGGGAGGGGGGAGCTTATTTGGGGGGTCGGCAAAACTTGCCACACAATAAATCACACTCGTTTGACAAGAGCAGCGTCAAGCCAGCGTAATAAACACAGCCGATTTCCCCCCTCCCCTCTGAGAGAGGTCAGTCCTTCACTCAGTCCTCCGTACTTCGCAGCAGCCTGACACAGGACAGACACAGCGAGAATGGCAGAGGCTTGCAAGGCAAGCTGCCCAACGCTTGTATGTATGTAGAGAAAGCAAATGCACGAAGCGAAATGTGGAAGTAGTTTGCTTTGATGTGCGCGAATGATTAGATGATGCACTTTGAAGAAGTTGGGATCCGTGTCTGAGAGAAATAGTTGCTGGTTCGATGTTTATCCGTTCACCTGCGTCGCGTTGAAGCACTTTTTACAGACTGGCTTCGTTTGATGTGTCCGGGGTTGCCTTCGGAAATCAGCAAGCTGACATACTGCTCTTATTAGGCTATCACAAGATCATTTCGCCAGTTTGCTTTAATGTGCGCGAATGATTAGATTATGCCCGCTGGAACATTAAGCAACGTGTGTAGGCTCCACGTCGCCCATGATTGAAGGACCGCTGTCGCGGAAAATGACTGGACCCGTTTCCACTTGCGTCCCCTTAAGAGCATACCGCTCTTCTGACTGGCTCGAAACTGGTGAAATGTCGGGGACGACGGGGTCGCGCTTATACCGGCACGACGACTTTCACACATGCAGGCATTAGACCACGTTCCGGTCATTTAGCGGTACAAAGCGCATGTGGGAAAACGGCTTTAGAGAGACACAACTAATATTAAAAAAACACCTCCACGCCCAACTCAGCTCTACAAAGTGGATACATAAATATACTGTTACAAAGCTGACAACCTCCCTGTTTCCATACATTAGCCACAGCATTAAGTTCCCCTCACCATGAATGCCATACTGCGGCACCATGGTTACATGTTCCTGAAAAGTAACCTTTTGTGGTGGAATAAATAATGTTGCTGTATTTCTATGTGTGCAGCATGTTAAATAAAGACTAGGCTATATGTGACAATTTACTGACATGGTGGATGTGAAGTTGTTTATAGGGGACCTACTATCATAACATAACATTCATAACAGATCTCATATCTATGGCTAAACATGGTCAAAGCTCCAAAACGTGAGGTTACTGTAACATGTAGAAATGCTACCTGTAACTCAAGAGCCCTCACAGAAAGCAATTAACAGCTGAAGTAAAGGAGAAATAAGTTATGCTGAAAAACAACTGAAATGGAAGAACTGTAGTGTGTTAGACTCTAACACAGTTAAGAGGGTACACAAAGGAGAATACTGCCACAGAGGACTAAAGAGATGATTTACCATCTAAAGAAACCAGACAATTTCACAATTGAGAAGCTGGAATCAGAGAATTAGGACATTTTTCCTTAAAGAAATGGCTCAAAATGATTAATAGATAATCAAAATAGGAAATTAATGTAATATTTGGCAATGAATCGATTAATTGACTAATTGTACAAAATACGTATTTGTATTTCAAATCAGACCAGTATTTTGTATTTGTATTGTGATACATTTTTTGAGCAAGTATTTGTAATTTGTATCAAAATACTTTTTGATGTATTTTCGCCCATCTCTGAGCATGACAGTAAGCATCCTCCAAAACACGGTAAATATAATCATCATTATGGGTAGATTTCATATCCACAAATGCAAGTGGAAAAAAAGCAAACCTTCCATATCCTGTTTTAAAAATGAGTGCAAAATATTATTTGACATCTTTAAAAGTGCTTTCCAAGACGTCCCAGCAGGAATACAATTGTATATTATCAGCATTACTTTATGCTTTCAAATAGCTGCAATGTAGCCTACTTCTTGGAACTATCCTTGGAACTATGGTTGATGCTAGAATGGAGCAACGCGAGTCACATGATGATCAAGCATTTTGGACTGCCGTTGACCCAACTCTCTCTTCAAAAGGCTCGTTTGAGTTGACTGCCGCCTCGCCTGGAAAGCAGACGAGAGAAGGCGAGCACAGTCAGGCGAGGCATCAACAAGTCGAACACCCCCGCAGCACACCTAACTGCTGCTTTTCTTCTTCCACAGTTTTGTTTAACAGCGGTTTGTAAACAGATTAAAACATGCATTAGCGCCACCCTCAAATGACACAGCCCTTCAGATTCCTTATTTTTATTTTTATGTAGGCATTACAGGTGGTGTTTATGTAAAATATGGAGTGACAGCTTGGAATAGATATAAAATTGAAGTTTCTACACTTCACTGTGGGTTTGTGATGCACCTGTGTTGAACCAATGGGCGCTCAGCTTGATGCTTTTCTGGTCATCCTCTGTCATCCGCAGTCGGGCGCAGTTGGTGGGGAGCAACTGCGGCGCCTCGCTCCAAATCTGCGCCCGCCTCACTCTCGCGAGAGTCACGTGACTCACGCAGTCGGGCAAGGGGAGCAAGTCGGACAACTTTCTAACCATCATGCAACGGGGCAAGCAAGGCGCTGGTCGAATCTGCGCAGAATTTGCTCATCTCAAACGAGCCTAATGACACTGGGCATGAGGAGGTTGGGTTTAGGCATGAGGAATGATGATTGGTTAGGGTGTTGGGGGAAGCCAATCAGAGGCAGAGTTAGGCAAGTCATCTCCGAAACATCCTTGGGGGAAAAAAACAAGGAGGGTGGGGGCATGAGGAACGGGGCTGATGGGAAATATAGTCTTAATGTGAAGAAACAGGTGCTCAGTCAGCTCCAACATTATTTCCTGGTTCCATGTCGTTTGTTTCCGTCCAGGAAACTTCCCGGACTCCTGCAGGATCGAAGCGTGCACTTTGACCCCTGAGGAAGAAGCACGCTGCATCAGGAACAGATGGACTTCTGGGAAATGGCGGCTCCTCCTACCTCCTCAGAAAGTATGTCACTGAATTTGAGAGATACACTCTTAGGCTCAATGTCCATACAGCGTTTTTGTCTGAGCACCGGTGCCCTTTTCTCATTAAAGACAATAGAAAACGGCCACAAGGTGCACAACTGGCTACTGTTCCTGAGAAGCGCTGCAGCCGATGTCCCCCTCCCCTCAACCACCAGGGGGAGGGCCCTCAGAGCAGAGCACTTTAGAAAAAATGAGAAATGTTCAACTTTTCAGAAAATCGCCGGGTGGCGTGAACCACTCTCTCCAGCCGACCAACATATGGAGAAAGTGAAAGTAGTGATGGAGAAACAGGATGATCAGCATGATCACTGGACAGATGACCTGTCAATCATGATTCATGCCACAAAGCATAGTCTGCTTTATCATCTATTGACTCTAAATGGGATCATAATTGACTAAATGAACATCAGGCTGTATTGAAGAAGACTTGAAACTAGTGATTGAGACATAAACTCATTAGGAAAGTGTTTACTAAGGTCATAAATCAAGTGAGAAGTAGGGTCATTTTCCCATTGACTTAAATTTGTATTGTAATTTATACAATATATGAAGCTACTGTAAGAGAGGCTATAAGCACGATACTTGCCGTTCACTCTTGGCCGCATGCCCAACTCAATTAAACAATGTGGCGGTTTAGCCTTGTTATCGGCGAGCGGTTCCCTTCACAGTTGAGTTTCTGTTTGGCCATGTGTAGGTGTAGCAGTGCCTGGTGCCATGTGTAGGTGTAGCAGTGCCTGGTGTAGGTGCCTGGTGCCATGTGTAGGTGTAGCAGTGCCTGGTGTAGGTGTCTGGTGCCATGTGTAGGTGTAGCAGTGCCTGGTGTAGGTGCCTGGTGCCATGTGTAGCTGTAGCAGTGCCTGGTGTAGGTGCCTGGTGCCATGTGTAGGTGTAGTAGTGCCTGGTGTAGGTGTAGTAGTGCCCAAAGACTGGAAACTAGCTCGTGTTACTCCTCTACACAAGAAGGAGAGCAAAACACTAGTTAACAACTATAGACCAATTTCTATCCTTTCTGCATTTTCGAAAATTGTTGAAAGACTTATTCATGATCAGATTATGAATTATTTGACCACCAACTCTCTTATCTATGATTTTCAGTCCGGCTTTAGACCATCTTACTCAACAGATTCATGTCTCATTCATCTAACAGATTACATAAAGAAACAATCAGATGAAGGGAAACTCACCGGCATGGTTGTCTTAGATCTTGAAAAGGCATTTGACACTGTGGACCATTCTATCCTTATTGGTAAGTTGAAAGCTCTGGGGCTTTCACAATCGTCCATATCTTGGTTTCAATCTTACTTGAAGGATAGATGGCAAGCTGTTGACATTGGCGGTACTCTTTCCTCTTGGCGTGAGGTTAAATGTGGGGTGCCCCAGGGGTCCATACTGGGTCCACTTCTTTTTGTTTGCTATATAAACGACATGGCCTCTTCTGTTAATTGTAAATTGCTTCTTTATGCTGACGATTCAGCTCTGGTTGTCTCCGGTAAGAGTGTTATAACTATTCAGGCTCAATTGACTAATGAACTTGAAAATATTTATAACTGGCTTATTGATAACAGACTGTCCTTGCATTTAGGTAAAACCAATGCTATCCTCTTTGGCTCAAAGCACAAACTCCGGCTGCATCCAGATATGAAAGTTATGTGCAATAACCAAGTAATAATCAACAAAACATCTGTCAGTTATTTGGGACTTGAACTTGACAGTACCCTCAGCTTTGAAAATACAGGCAAATCTGTTATTGGTAAAGTTAACTCTAGAGTAAAATTTTTACATAGGAACAAAAAGTTTCTTAATGCTAGTTCTCTGAAATTACTTGCCTCCAGTCTAATCTTATGCCATTATGACTATGGTTGCAGTGTATGGTACTCTGGCCTAAAGGCAAATCTCAAACAGAAACTCTAAACTGCACAGAACAAAACCATAAGGTGTGTGCTTAATCTTCACAATAGGTTTCATATTCGCGCTGCTGAGTTTAGTAAACTTGTTTGGTTACCGATTGATTTAAGGGTGAAGCAACTTAAATTGTGTCACATATATCGCATTTTGAACGGCCTTAGCCCTGGTTATCTCAAGGAGGGTGTTGTAAGAACAAGTGAAATTCATTCCTATAATACCAGATCTGCCCAATATTCAATTCAGAAACCTATTGCAGGAAGCCAAACCCAAACGTCATTTTGTAACACTGCTATCAACTTTTGGAATAATTTACCTGCTTCAGTGCAAGGCATAAACACTGTGAATGTCTTTAAACGTGCTCTCAAGACTCATCTAAAAAATGAGATGTTGACTAGAGAGTAATTGCAACACCTTCGCTGAAATTTCATTTGTATATATTATATATTTATGTGTCATCGATAGACAGTTCCTTTTTCTGTTTTTCTTTTATAAAGTACAATTGTGTAATATTAAGGTTTTGATATTTGAAGGACCCCAGTGGAAATAAGCAGGCTTCTAGTTTGTAACTTTAAGCTGCTTTACTGGGCTATCCTTGGATCATTTTACTTTCGATTTACATATTGTGTACTTTTTTTACTACTGTATTAATTGTAAATTTGTAATGGTTTTTATGCATTCTTGATCTGAAATAAACCAAACCAAACAAGTTGTAGGTGCTTGGTGCCATGTGTAGGTGTAGTAGTGCCTGGTGTAGGTGCCTGAGGTGCCATGTGTAGGTGTAGCAGTGCCTGGTGTAGGTGCCTGGTGACATGTGTAGGTGTAGTAGTGCCTGATGGAGATCTCCCCTCTACTGAGTGCACTTTTCTAGCTTACTGTATGCTGTAAAACTGAGCATTTTAACATTGGTGTCTATGGGGATGGACCTGCTTTTGCAGCCAGCCTTAAGTGGCCATTTGAGGACCTGCAGTTGTTGGTACTTCCGTGTTGGCTTCGTTTTTCCAAGACAGAGGTTGCCGTTTGGTTATTTCACTTGTTTTAAGGTTTTAAAGGTCAACACTAGATGAAACCTTGGAGTGTACATTGACAATAAACTAGACTGGGCTAAGAACTCTGATGCACTCTACAAGAAGGGGCAAAGCCGTCTCTACTTTCTGAGACGGCTGAGGTCCTTCAACGTCTGCCGGACCATGCTGAGGATGTTCTACGAGTCGGTAGTGGCTAGTGCCTTCCTGTATGCTATTGTGTGCTGGGGCAGCAGGCTGAAGGCAGCGGATGCCAACAGACTCAACAAACTGATCCGTAAGGCCAGGGACATTGTGGGGCTGGATCTGGGCTCTCTGACTGCGGTGTCAGAGAAGAGAACGTTGTCCAGGCTACGCTCCATCATGAACAATGACTCGCACCCACTCCACGACGTGCTAGTCAAACACAGGAGTACGTTCAGTGAGAGACTGATTCCACCTAGATGCAATACGGAAAGGCACAGGAAATCATTCCTGCCTGTGGCCATTGGTCTATTTAATGCCTCTCTTAAAAGAGCACCTCGGAGACGCTCAGTCTCCCTGAGACTGAGCCAGCCGATAGGTTAACTGTGCCTGGCTGAGCCACGTGTAACATATAGGGCAAGCCGACTTAATATAAATCATGTGCAATATGTGCAATATGTCGCGTGCAATAATGATAATTGACACGGAATGTATACTATACTTACTCTACGTATTTGTATTTTGCTACTTAGACATTCTACTTATTTTTTTGCTTTTTGCTTCTATCGCATTTACTAGTTATTCTATGCTATGTTGTGTTTTTTTGCTTATTTGCTTAATATTGCATTTATTACGGTTTATTTTTATTTTTATTTTATTTTATGCTATGTGTGTTCTGTGAGCGAGCTACTGTAACTTGTCCCAATTTCCCCCCGGGGATCATTAAAGTCTTTCTGATTCTGATTCTGATTCTGAAACATCTGTCTTTTCTCTCTGCAGCTCTCTCTTCACCACAGTCATCAGTTCGGAGGGGCGGAGCTTGCGGTGGGGGGCGGAGCAATCAGTCACGTCCGGCTTATCATCGCTCCGGACGGAGGAGTGAGCCGGCTGAGGTTGTGGGGACGCCCCGCACCGGCCGCCAAACTGTGACACACACACACGCACGCACGCACACACACACACACACACGCACGCGCACGCGCACGCGCATGTATGGGGGGTCGTTTGTGCCACTGACGCGCGCGCACGCACGTGCGCGCGCGCGCACGATGTGTCTGTGTGTCATGCCATAATCCAAACACACGACACACAGACACATCGTGCATGCACGCGTGCGTGCGCGCGTGCACGTCAGTGGCACAAACCACCCCCGGGGTCGTTTGTGCCACTGACGCGCGCGCACGCACGCACGCGCGCGCGCGCACGATGTGTCTGTGTGTCATGCCATAATCCAAACACACGACACACAGACACATCGTGCATGCACGCGTGCGTGCGCGCGCGCACGTCAGTGGCACAAACCACCCCCCATCCCGCACGCGCACGCGCACGCGCACACGCACACGCACACGCACACACACACACACACACACACTTTAATGCTCCACAAATACAGGAAATTAAATCTAACGGGGTTAGACTAGGGCACACATACAGTAGCACCTTCTCCTGCACACAGCCAAGCTGCCTATGACAGTATTTGGCTTTGTTCTTTGTCATGACAGTATTTGGCTTTGTTCTTTGTCATGACAGTATTTGGCTTTGTTCTTTGTCATGACAGTATTTGGCTTTGTTCTTTGTCATGACAGTATTTGGCTTTGTTCTTTGTCAGCCAGAGATTAGTTGGGAATATTATCAGATATTTGATCAATCTGGGAATAAATTCCTTCCCAATGTTGTGGTAAAGGTGTCTACTCACCTAGCAAAACCTGTGACGGCTGCTGAAAGTCGGGGTACCTGAGACCTTATCCAGGAGACATTGAAAAGGTTTAATTCTGCCTTAAGCAGCTTGTGAGGAGTCAAATGTGATTTTTTTTTTAGTGATGTGGAATCGATTGCAAGCATGTGTTTTGCACCAAAACCACTTATTGTCCAGAGAACGTCCACACCCACTTTTTACACTCATCGTAAACCAATTTTTGTGTGTGAAAATAAATATGTACATGTTGGAAATCATCTTTTCAATGGTTTGGCCTACAATACTGCACAGTACAGTACATGGTTTCTGGGACTTATGGGGTCGAGGAATTCTGAATTGTTGTTTTACCAATTTTTGACCTTCAAATTCGATTTTCAGCTCCAAAAGGTAAATTTTTCAAAGTGGTGTAAAGTTGTGTAGAGCCTTTATATTAAAGCTCTAATGAAAATTCCTGTTTATGCTGAGTTGAGTTATAAACAGTTTGTTAACCACAGACCTTACTTCAGGCATTGAACTGAAATCCCCATACAAAAAACCCGACTTTGAGATGAGGGAACCCTGCGGTATGAGTGAGACTTTGAGACGAGGGAACCCTGTGGTATGAGTGAGACTTTGAGACGAGGGAACCCTGTGGTATGAGTGAGACTTTGAGACGAGGGAACCCTGCGGTATGAGCGATACTTTGAGACGAGGGAACCCTGTGGTATGAGTGAGACTTTGAGACGAGGGAACCCTGCGGTATGAGCGAGACTTTGAGACGAGGGAACCCTGTGGTATGAGCGAGACTTTGAGACGAGGGAACCCTGTGATATGAGTGAGACTTTGAGACGAGGGAACCCTGTGGTATGAGTGAGACTTTGAGACGAGGGAACCCTGCGGTATGAGCGAGACTTTGAGACGAGGGAACCCTGCGGTATGAGCGAGACTTTGAGACGAGGGAACCCTGCGGTATGAGCGAGACTTTGAGACTAGGGAACCCTGCAGTATGAGCGAGACTTTGAGACGAGGGAACCCTGCGGTATGAGTGAGACTTTGAGACGAGGGAACCCTGCGGTATGAGTGAGACTTTGAGACGAGGGAACCCTGCAGTATCAGCGAGACTTTGAGATGAGGGAACCCTGTGGTATGAGCGAGACTTTGAGACGAGGGAACCCTGCGGTATGAGTGAGACTTTGAGACGAGGGAACCCTGTGGTATGAGTGAGACTTTGAGGAGAGGGAACCCTGCACTATGAGTGAGACTTTGAGACGAGGGAACCCTGTGGTATGAGCAAGACTTTGAGACGAGGGAACCCTGTGGTATGAGTGAGACTTTGAGACGAGGGAACCCTGTGGTATGAGTGAGACTTTGAGACGAGGGAACCCTGCGGTATGAGCGAGACTTTGAGACGAGGGAACCCTGCGGTATGAGCGAGACTTTGAGACTAGGGAACCCTGCGGTATGAGCGAGACTTTGAGACGAGGGAACCCTGCGGTATGAGCGAGACTTTGAGACGAGGGAACCCTGTGGTATGAGCGAGACTTTGAGACGAGGGAACCCTGTGGTATGAGTGAGACTTTGAGGAGAGGGAACCCTGCGCTATGAGTGAGACTTTGAGACGAGGGAACCCTGTGGTATGAGCGAGACTTTGAGACGAGGGAACCCTGTGGTATGAGCGAGACTTTGAGACGAGGGAACCCTGTGGTATGAGTGAGACTTTGAGACGAGGGAACCCTGCGGTATGAGTGAGACTTCGAGACGAGAGAACCCTGCGGTATGAGTGAGACTTTGAGACGAGGGAACCCTGTGGTATGAGTTAGACTTTGAGACGAGGGAACCCTGCGGTATGAGTGAGACTTTGAGACGAGGGAACCCTGTGGTATGAGTGAGACTTTGAGACGAGGGAACCCTGTGGTATGAGTGAGACTTTGAGACGAGGGAACCCTGCGGTATGAGTGAGACTTTGAGACGAGGGAACCCTGCGGTATGAGCGAGACTTTGAGACGAGGGAACCCTGCGGTATGAGTGAGACTTTGAGACGAGGGAACCCTGCGGTATGAGTGAGACTTTGAGACGAGGGAACCCTGTGGTATGAGTGAGACTTTGAGATGAGGGAACCCTGCAGTATGAGTGAGACTTTGAGACAAGGGAACCCTGTGGTATGAGTGAGACTTTGAGATGAGGGAACCCTGCAGTATGAGTGAGACTTTGAGACGAGGGAACCCTGTGGTATGAGTGAGACTTTGAGACAAGGGAACCCTGTGGTATGAGTGAGACTTTGAGACGAGGGAACCCTGTGGTATGAGTGAGACTTTGAGACAAGGGAACCCTGTGGTATGAGTGAGACTTTGAGACAAGGGAACCCTGTGGTATGAGTGAGACTTTGAGACAAGGGAACCCTGTGGTATGAGTGAGACTTTGAGACAAGGGAACCCTGTGGTATGAGTGAGACTTTGAGACAAGGGAACCCTGCGGTATGAGTGAGACTTTGAGACGAGGGAACCCTGTGGTATGAGTGAGACTTTGAGACGAGGGAACCCTGCAGTATGAGTGAGACTTTGAGACGAGGGAACCCTGCAGTATGAGCGAGGGATTCTTCACCAGCTGGTAATGGAGCTGGCAAAACAATATAGCTTGTCTTTTACACATGAACATCCAACCAGTTGCCATCAGGTGGCAGACACTGATTTTACACTTCTTCAGTTTGTGCCATGTGGAAGCTCTGGCCTACACACACAGGTAACATCTGCACCTTGGTAAACATTTTAAATGAAATATATGCATTGGGGGGTCATACAGTATCAGACACAAATTATTATTCAAAGTAGAGTATATGCTGAGATCTTTAAAGAGCACTGATTTCATTAGGTGTGGCCAGTCTATTCAGCTCTGCGGTTTCTAAACTTCCACCATCTTCAAACTCTGTTCCTGGAGGATGTGAAGGTTTTGCTCGGTGTCTCCTGCAGTTTGCAGACTGTGCAGAACACCTGACCCCCTGCTGTGTGGAAACCAAATAAAATATTATTTCTAATGCTTTTGATTGAGTTGATTCAAGTTGATGGGTTTGAAGCCGGACGAGGACGTCTCTCTCTCTTCTCTCTTTCCCAATGATTACGGTCTCTCTCTACTTTGAAGGGTCTAATAAAACCAAAAATCATAAAGATAAATAAACTAGAGACTCTTGCAATGGGATAACACCCGCTGCTATGCCAAGTAATGGTACAATGACATGCATGAGAGAAAGAAATGAGTTTGGTGAAGCAGGTGAATGTGCCAGATTGATTCAATGTCTAACCATCCCCACATGGTCAAGGTTGATCCTATGTTAGTATTGACATATCTGTGGAATGTGCAACATTAAAGTAAGTAAGTAAAATTTTATTTATATAGCACCCTTCCCAGCACGAATGCACAGAGTGCTTTACACATTAAAATAGCAACACAGAAATATAAGTGCAGGAATAATACAAGAAAAGGCAAAAACATAAGAACATACACAGAGCATGAACAGGTAGAAACAATGGCTAGGAATGACTAAAAGGCCTGTCTAAACAGGTGGGTCTTTAATAGTTTTTTAAACGAGAGCTCAGAGCGAGCGGCTCTCAGATCAGGGGGGAGGGCATTCCAGAGCTTCGGGGCTGTCACTTCGAAGGCTCTGTCGCCTTTTGTTTTTAGCCTGGTCCTGGGCACGGCCAGGAGCTTTTGGTCGGATGACCTCAGAGACCGGCTGGCTGCATAGGGGTGGATGAGGTCAGAGATATAGGCGGGGGCTTGGCCATGGAGGGATCTGAATGCAAATACAAGGATTTTGAAATGGATCCTGTGCTGTACCGGGAGCCAGTGCAGTGAGGCTAGGATGGGGGTGATATGGCATGACTTTTTTGACCTGGTGAGGAGTCTGGCAGCAGCATTTTGGATCAACTGGAGTTTAACCACGGATGATTTATTGAGATATGAATAAAGGGAGTTACAGTAGTCTAGTCTAGATGAAATGAATGCATGGATGGATATTTCCAGTTCGGCATGTGAAACAATGGTCCGGAGTTTGGCAATATTTCTAAGGTGGAAGAAACAGGTGCGGGTCACGGATTTTATGTGCTTGTCTAGGTGCATGGACTGGTCAAATATGACACCCAGGTTCCTCAGGTGAGGGCGCACGTTGTCCTTAAGGGACCTTAAGTGTGAGGCTATTTTTTTGGAGATGTTTTCGGCAGCTACAATCAGCACTTCCGTTTTTGTCGCATTTAATTGTAGGAAGTTGCTGCCCATCCAGTTTTGAATGGCGGACAGACACTCCAATAGGGTGCTCAGTTCCTCAATTTTATCGGGCTTAAACGAAAAATAGAGCTGGATATCGTCAGCAAAGCAGTGATAAGAAACACCCTTAAACTGACTGATGAGGAAGCCTAGGGGGAGCAAGTAAAGAGCGAAGAGGAACGGCGCAAGCACGGATCCCTGGGGAACGCCGCACGAGAGGGGGACGGAGTCAGATTTGAAAGGGCCGACAGCCACGGAGAAACACCTCTCCTTAAGGTAGGAGGCAAACCATTTTAGGGCACTGCCCGAGATGCCGACCCACTCCTTTAGTCTGCCGAGCAGGATTCCGTGGTCCACCGTGTCAAACAAAATTAAACATGGTTTCCCTGGCTCAGCCACCTGCAAACAAAATGGCCGAAGGATGACCGCCCGGCTCACAACAGTGACAACCTAGAGAACATCTTGTGATGCGATCACACAGCTGCATCTTATCATCACCACTTCAAATGAATGAATGAATGTGGGCCAGGGGCGTAAAGTGAGGTGGGGCAATGTGTGTGTGTGTGTGTGGGGGGGGGGGGGGGGGGGAGCTTGCATGGATCACGCCTATTTTTGTACTCGACCTTCATTGAGATGTCAACTACACACCTGTAAGGTTTCATGACTGCATCTTGCATGGTTTTGATGCTATTGTGCTCACAAAAGCGGTCCACAGACAGACAGCCTATAAACACCTGGCAAAGTACTCAAAAACAGGTTCTGTGGTAGTTCCCACTAGATTTTGTCTTGATGACACACACACACACACACACAGTAAAAACAATGCCAGTCCTGCTGTCCTGGCTAGTAACCATGCCATGCTGCATTGCAACCATTGAGACTCACCAAACTGTAAAAACATGGTTGCTGTGCTGCATTGAAACCAATGGGAATCAGAAGGCAGAGCTGTACAGACACACAGACTGACTTCCTCCACTGCAGAAAGGCTGGCACACACTCAGAAGGATGGACACTTCCTTTGCCTCAAACACTTTTTCTCTTTATTCAGTTTTTTTTTTGGTTTACAAAGAACAAAAATCAAAACAGAGAAAATATACAATCAGCTGCATAATAATCTCCATGTCCACAGAAAGCATTTTTTGAGCTGCCAGCGCCTTTCTGTAATTCAGCTTCTATGGTCAAGAGTCAAGACACGCTAGGAGCACTCCTCTTCTCAGCACCATGCCTGGTGCAGCACTCCTAGTAGGGGGGGGATCAACTTTTGCAGAAGAGCGATGTTCATCAGTCACTTTTTTCAATCAACCAATCAAAATCGGGGAAGAGGCGGGCCTAAAGAGATCAACAAACATGGTGGAGGAGAGATATCTCTGCTTTTTGGGGGGTTCCGGGTGAGAATGATCAATATTATCTTGTTGGGTTGATGTCAGCTTGCTCTTTACCTTGTGCTAATGTTAGCTAACTGTCAGAGTCAGCTCCGCACGCTTTGGAAGTGCTCTGGACATTCATATTTTTGATATCCAGTGTTCCGCCATGGGGAAGGTTGGGGGACTTCCTGTGGACACAGCCCCTAACACTTTTCTTTAAAAGCTCTTTTCTGAGCAGTGAAGTAGGAAAGTTTGAGGTCTGAGCTCTTAAAGGGGTTTCTTGGACCCTGAGCTCATCAAGATCAGACCAGGCAAACTTTTACTTCAGGCAAAAGTAAAAAAAAAAAAATAGACAGTTGAAGCTACACACTGTTTACAAGATAGAAGTGATAAGTAACAAAATTAATAATAACAAAATAAAGCAATTATACAAATGAGAGTTGTAGATGTGTTTAGCATTTTGCTTTTCCTGCCCAAGTCTGCTGACTGAAGCTACACATCTCAACACTAAGCTCACACATCTAACTCAAATACATCCGAAACACTCTATATATAAGCTCACACATCTAACTCAATACATCTGAAACACTCTATATATAAACTCACACATCTAACTCAATACATATGAAACACTATATATAAGCTCACACATCTAACTCAATACATCTGAAACACTCTATATATAAGCTCACACATCTAACTCAATACATCTGAAACACTCTATATATAAGCTCACACATCTAACTCAATACATCTGAAACACTCTATATATAAGCTCACACATCTAACTCAATACATCTGAAGCACATAATGATGATTTACACAAAGAGACATGCTCTCCATCCTCAGATCTTCAGGCTGGTCTAAAAATCCAAGTTTCTCTGAAGGTCAAAGCCTGTTCTGTTTTCAGTGTCTTTACCAACCAGTGGAAGGCCCTACAGCTCTGAGCTGTCAACATGTTCCTGCTGACCTGTGGAAACCTCTGGTCTCCAAAACAACTTCTGAATTAAGACTTGACCAGTAACTAATTTGTTTAAAAAAGGTTTCATAAACTCAATGGTTGTAGATATAGGAACAATTATATAGGAACAATATTTAAATTTTACAGCCAAGCCAGAATTACTCCATTGTGAGTTTGTGACGTTTTACATGGGAAAAAATAATTAACTCCGTTATGGGTTCAAATCAGGGCCAATAGGTTTGAGATGCAAAAAGAAAAACCAAAACCATGACAGACAAAACAGTTGATCAGAGTTGAGTTGATCAGTTCTAAACCTGTAAAACATTAAGTTCAGTAAAAAATAATATTGACAAATAGGCTACATAAATAAAATAAAAAATTAAACAAAAATAATTTGTATTTTTTTTTTTTTTTTTTTTTAATACTTGCTTTAAAGGAATGATCCGACGGCAATTCCCGTGGACATTGTGTTAAAGGATTTTGTCAATCATGCAAACTTTTTTTTTTTAAATAGCTTTCTCAAGTTCCGTTTTCTCTCGGGTATTGACTCTATTTCTTGAAGTGGAGAGGGGGTCTCTTGGTGGCAGTTCAGGCTTGTCGCTGCTGCCTGTACTGTGCTTCTAGTTCAGAACAGTTTGCACGATGGCCGCACATCATGAACCACAAGCAAGTTAATATGTTTTAAGTTGAGATTGCTGAAAAATGTATGCAGATTGCTTTGTATAAACAGTCATACATTTGTACACCAACGTAGATCGTCCTTGCTTGTTGGTCGAGAGCAGATCTACAACTGCTAGTTAGATCTGAGACATGTACCTGGCTATTAAAGAGTGATGCTGATAGATAGACAACAGCAACATGTCCTGACTTCCTTTTCAATGATTCTGTTTTTCCTGCTGTGACTTTTAAGGGAACAACTCTGCCACTGCCTTCAATAAGATGGTGGCCAGGTGGCTGTGTGAGAGCTGAGGCATCCATCTGGAAGTGAGATGAGCTCCTTGGAGATCCTACTCTGTTCCAGGGCCTCCTGCCTCTTACTCAGCCTGCCTTCATCACTGGAACCACCCAGGTCATCATAATCCAGCTCAATGTTCTCCTCTCTTCCTTCAGCTCTGGAACCACCCAGGTCATCATAATCCAGCTCAATGTGCTCATTACATACATTACATTACATCATTTGGCAGACACTTTTATCCAAAGCGACTTAAAATAACACATTTTTGTCAGCAATAGAAAAATCAACTATGCAACAACAGTCTATGACAGCTACAACTTCTGAAGGAATAGTGGTAAAGTTCTTTTTTTCTTTTTCTTTTTTTTTGAGAGAGAGAGAGAGAAAGATGTTACTTCAAGAAGGGCCCAGATGGTGATTTGGCTGGCCTGACCGAAGGTGGAAGCTCATTCCACCATTGAGGTGCCAGGGACGAGAAGAGTCGCGAAGGGGATGAGCGACTTTTGAGCCCCCGTAGCGGAGGAGGGGCGAGGCGTCCTGCACTGGTGGAGGAGCGGTGAGAGGTTTGGAGCCTGACCATAGATTGTAGGTACAGAGGAGCTGTCTGGTGTACTGCCCTGTAGGCCAGAACCAGTGTTTTGAATTTACTGCGTGCCGAGATGGGAAGCCAGTGAAGGTCCCGGAAGAGGGGAGTGACATGAGAGAATTTGGTTTGGTTGAATACCAGACGGGCTGCAGTGTTCTGAATGAGCTGAAGCGGTCAGATGTCAGGGGCAGGAAGGCCGGCCAGAGGCACGTTGCAGTAGTCCTTCAACACTGGGACCACCCAGGTCATCATAATCCAGCTCAATGTTCTCCTCTCTTCCTTCAGCACTGGAACCACCCAGGTCATCATAATCCAGCTCAATGTCCTCCTCTCTTCCTGCAGCACTGGGACTACCCAGGTCATCATAATCCAGCTCAATGTCCTCTCTTCTTTCAGCACTTGGACCACCCAGGTCATCATAATCCAGCTCAATGTTCTCCTCTCTTCCTTCAGCACTGGGACCACCCACATCATCATAATCCAGCTCAATGTTCTCCTCTCTTCCTTCAGCACTGGGACCACCAAGGTCATCATAATACAGCTCAATGTTCTCCTCTCTTCCTTCAGCACTGGGACCATCCACGTCATCATAATCCAGCTCAATGTCCTCCTCTCTTCCTTCAGCACTGGGACCACCCACGTCATCATAATCCAGCTCAATGTTCTCCTCTCTTCCTTCAGCACTGGAACCACCCAGGTCATCATAATCCAGCTCAATGTCCTCCTCTCTTCCTGCAGCACTGGGACTACCCAGGTCATCATAATCCAGCTCAATGTCCTCTCTTCTTTCAGCACTTGGACCACCCAGGTCATCATAATCCAGCTCAATGTTCTCCTCTCTTCCTTCAGCACTGGGACCACCCACGTCATCATAATCCAGCTCAATGTTCTCCTCTCTTCTTTCAGCACTGGGACCACCCACGTCATCATAATCCAGCTCAATGTCCTCCTCTCTTCTTTCAGCACTGGGACCACCCACGTCATCATAACCCATCTCAATGTCCTCCTCACTCCGTTCATCACTGGAATCATCAAGGTTATAATAACCTGTCTCGATGTTCTCCTCTCTTCCTTCAGCATCTGAACCACCAAGGTTATAATAAACCAGCTCAATGTTGTCTCTTCCTGGATTGTGCCTCCTTTTGGCCTGGAGAGACATGACAGCAGCTGTTACTGGATCACACCTCTCTTCTAACTAAAAATGTACAGTCTAACTTTTTCATTTAACCAATCCTCTACTGAGTAAAGATGTTCAGTACCTTGCAGTAGAAACAGAGGGCAGTGACGAGCAACAGCAGAGTCAGCAGCGGGACAACATGTCTGACGATGAGATCTGCTGGAGAGGCTGAAACAGATTCAGAATCATCACATCAGATCAGCTCCCTTTAAACATAAAGCTCATGTTGCCCGTAGTGATGCACAAATGTATCGGTTAAATGTCAGAAATGGACGATTTTGGCATTGTTGACTACAATTGTCTCATCGGCTGATAAGATTAAATACACCGATGGCAGTGGTCGATAGTCATTAACACGTTCACTGCCAATGACGTATTACTCCGTCAAAAAAAATCCAACGGTTCACTGCCAATGACGTATTACTACGCCAAAAAAAAAAATCGATTTTTTTTTTTTGACGGTGGGACGTTGATCTAACCCTTTTACGTCTCCTATACCAGAATTGGAGGTATTGAATGTGTATAATCTATTTTACCGACCCACTGAGTGGCGACATGTCTCTCCACAGTAGAAAGAGGCGAGCCAAAACTAGAGGGAAAAGCGCGAGGAAGCCGTTCTTACTGTAAAATGGATGGCGAAAACGCTTTCACTTTCGCGCTGACGCACAGCGGTGGCAACGGTGGGGGGTTCCAAGAATAGACTGGATGCACACTTTGAAACACGCACCATAAATAAGCCCAGAATCGCAAGAGCTTCATCAGAGCTCTCAACCGGACCGCCAAGAAACGAGCGAAACCCATCCAGCTTACTGATGCCAAAAATGAATGGTTAAAGTGACTGTTCTATCGAATTTCACAAAAAGCCGTTTATCTCTGAATAATTTTTCAGACGCTGAAACCATGCTGTATTCAACTGCTAATGCTTACATAACTACTAACTCTACAAACTAACTCTTTTAGACAGAGAAAGCACACATTCTATTAGTTCTTTTGAGATATTGTGTGTTCACAAAATCTTAGCAGAAAAGAATCCTCGGGTCTGGAAAGATAAGCCAGAATCCTCAAAAAAACCCTCTGGCAGAACCTTCCTACAGTAAAAAAAAAACGGCTGGCAGTGAATGTGTTAAGATACTGTATATTGCATCACCATCACTAATGTGTCCCAAAGATGTTCAAGTTTGAATGGAAGAACAGCCTACCAGCATGAGTTAAGAAATGTGATTGGTTTATCTTAAATAAAAAAGGGGCATTTTTGATTATGTGAAAGAATGTTACGATAAATCTATTATGTTAATTTGCGTTCTAATTTACGTATATATTTAGTTTAATTTTAGAAAGGGCATTTTTGGTTATGTTAAAGTTGTTACAATATAAACTGATGCTTGCAGTATATCTGTATTCCCTGCAAATTAATATGAAGGGCAGAATGATTTTTGAAGGGCACAAATGGATCAATACGAATATCGGTATCGGCCCATCATTTCCATATAGGTGCATCGCTAGTTGCCTTAAAACCCTTAAAATCACTAAATGAAGGTCACTTTCTCTTTTTGATTCAGTTCTTAGAGAATATGGTAATCTGAGCCACTCTACAGATTATACTGATGTTGATGGACAAAAGCCACAAATCTGTCATAAATCAGGTTTCAGGAGTGAAGTAAAGCCTGCTGATTCTCTCATTAACTCTGGCATTTGTGCGTCCTGGTGGCTCACCTGGTAGCACACGTACCACGAAGGCTCGGCCGACCCGGGTCCGACCCCCCCCCCCCCACCTTTCATGTCTGCCTACTGTCCTATCTAAAATAAAATAAAGGCGAAATGCCCCAAAAATTATAAATATATTAAAACAAACTCAACATCGCATCTAGACCGCATAAAACGAGGTCCAGTTCAAAGACCATTACCATTGGACCCGGGGGAATGGCAGCCATCTTGGATTTGAGGCCAAATCCGCCTTCCCTCCACATCTGAAAATAAACTTCATGGTATTCCCTAACTATGTGTGAAATTTCACGTTTCTTTCAAAAAGTGCACAATTCCTCTATTTCTGGGAGCTTATCCGCTCTACTATGTGTATGTTACAGCCATTGGGGGGTGAGTGAGTGAGCGAGTGAGTGAGTGAGTGAGTGAGTGAGTGAGAATAGTCGTAGGACGTACATTACGTCATGGGAACATTTTAGGTTACAGTAATGTGAGTATATGTACTGCTGCATCATGTAAACAGGAATATTTGTGGAATATTGTCTTTTCGGAATAAGGGCAAAAACTGGAATATTCTCGTTGCAACACAGTCTCACAGAAAATTGTAAAATAGCAACGTTTTGGACCAACGTTGCTATGTTACAATTTCGGCTCGAAAATTGTAAAATGGTAACGTTCTGAGATCTTAGGGTTAGGGTTAGGGTAGGGGGAGGGGTTAGAAACAGAAAATCTCGGTAAACCCTCCATCAGGTTACCTGAGACAGTGAGCGAGAGGGGCTGGCTCTCAGAGGAGAAGTTATGAGAGAAAACATAGATGTGATAAACACATCTGTAGATCCCTTGGTGGGCGTGGCCTGCAGCAGGAAACAGGAAGTGGGCAGTGAGATTGCCAGGTGGCTGGGTGTGGTTGAGGGCAGAGTGATTGACAGCTGGCTGGGTGTGGTTGTCTGCTGTGTTGAGGGCAGAGTGATTGGCAGCTGGCTGGGTGTGGTTGTCTGCTGTGTTGAGGGCAGAGTGATTGACAGCTGGTTGGGTGTGGTTGTCTGCTGTGTGGGAGGCAGAGTGATTGACAGCTGGCAGGATGTAGTCGTGTGCTGTGTTGCTGGAGGTGAGGTGGAAGAAGCCTCCTGGGTACTGTGGCTGGATGGAGCAGCTGATGGTGAAGCTGGAGGAGCCCCTGAACACCTGAAACCCCTGCTGCTGGGCCTCAGAGACCCCATCCATGGAGGAAGAGAGGGAGATGTTTGGCTGAACTAGCAGAACTGTGGAGAGGGAGATGATTGGCTGGACCAGCAGATCTGTAAACAGAGAAGGAGATGATTGGCTGAACTAGTAGAGCTGTAAACAGAGAGGGAGGTGATTGGCTGAACCAGCAGATCTTTAAACAGAGAGGAACATGATTGGCTGAACTAGCAGATCTGTAAACAGAGAGGGGAGATGATTGGCTGAACCAAAGTGATGAATGTTGATGGTTGAAAGGTGACAGGGTTTGTCTGTTAGCAGCCACCGTACAAGACAGAGAGATGCTCCATTCATAAGACAGAGAACTGCTACATTGTAACACAGAGGAGTCAGAGAGCAGCCTGACACTGTGGAAGCAGCTGAGGATGTGATGTGACTGTTCAGTATTACCTGAGCAGATCAGCTCCAGGCTGGAAGAGCTATTATATGATTTGGACTTTCCTGCACACTCCCTCAGTGCAGACTCAGACCCATCACAGAGACAATGAATCACCCAGTCCTCACGAGACGTTGAGTAAGGAAGATACTCTATCCATTGTGTGGAAACAGCAGAGCCACATGCCAGCTGTCTGCACACGACAGCTGCTGACTTCAGGTTCCAGTTAGAGCTCTGGTTATGCACCGTTGCCCAGTGTCCAGTAGATATTTCAATCTGCAGCTCACCAGCACACCGACTGGCTCCTCCCACCAACCTGACATCATCAGGCTCTGAACAGAGACAAGAGAGTCATTAGTAAAAGAAGTACCTGTATATTCACTTTGATTAGAACAGAAATGAAGCCATATCCAAGCTGCAGCTCCTCACCTGAGCAGGTGAGTCCAACAGCTTTGCCAGGTGAGCAGGTGTTTCTAGCTGAGCCTGAGCTTCCACAGTCCAGGAGAACAGACTCATTGCCTTCACACTGGAACCCTTTGGTCCACATTGGAGCCTCCACTTCTCCATAGAGCGCCCCCTGGCGGACTGAGGGAGCCCCACAGCTAAGCTCCCTACAGACCACCTCTGCATCCTGCTGGTCAAAGTCAGCTTCACACACCGAGGACCACGACTGGTTAGACTTCACCTCCAGTCTGCCTGAGCACAGACTAGTCCCATTCACCAGCCTCACAGACTCTGGAGAGAGAGAGAGGGGGGGACACAGAGAGTTTTGAATTGAGATGCTAAGTTACGTCAAGTTTCCTTCTGCAAAAACAAACAAAATCACTGCCATTGCTTTCATTGCAATGTTATAATGGTGATTTTAGAGCCTTCTAGATGGGCTCAAGCCCCCTAAATGTCATCACAGTCTCACTAAAGTAGTGAAATAACCGCAGCACAGTCCATGTTTGATGAGCTCACTTTTTAATTTAGAACAGAGATTCTCTTTTTTTTTTGCTTTTTTTCTTTACCTTTATTTAAACAGGGGGAGTCTCACTCAGAGCAATGCTCTCTTTTTCAGGAGCACCCTGTTCACATTCACACCTGGAAGCTGACCAGTACAACCACAGTCTGATCTGCTGACCACTGAGCAGCTCCACTGGAGCAGTTGGGGTCAAGTGCCTTGCTCAAGGGCACGTCAGTGGTAGTAATGAGGGAGGGACAAGCGCTGCCTTTTTACTTTCCCCACCCAGATTTATCCTGCCGGTCCCGGGGATGGAACCAACGACCTTCCGGTCACAAGCTTGCTTCTCTAACCATTGGGCCATTAGGGTGTGGGTTAGGGTAGGGTTAGGGTGTGGGTTAGGGTAGGGTTAGGGTTAGGGTGTGGGTTAGGGTAGGGTTAGGGTGTGGGTTAGGGTAGGGTTAGGGTGTGGGTTAGGGTAGGGTTAGATTGTGGGTTAGGGTTAGGGTAGGGTTAGGGTGTGGGTTAGGGTAGGGTTAAACAACAGACTTGCTGGCTCAAACCAGCAAGAGAAGAGCACGGGCTCTTAATTTCGTTCTCCTCGCTCCTATTTTGGATCAGAATTGTTCTCAGTGTGTCTTGGGTACAGGACCCATGTTGGTTTATAGCAGATTTAATTTTCGGCCTCATTTAAACCACTGGGCACTATAGTATTTAATGTTCTGATCCAGTGTCTTTCTACAGAGATTCTCTGTCTTGTAGACCAGCCTGTGTTCGATTCCAGGCCTGAGATCATTAGATTGTCACTGCTATGCTCTCTAAAGTGTACATACAATTCTGCTTGTTTATCTGATCATTTAATCAAATATAAATGTTGCTTCAGATGACTAAGTAAAGTGTTTTTAATTTGGCCCACATATAGTTTATTCAGGGCCGTAGCCAGGGTTCCGAAATAGGGGAGGTCCAGCAAGGGGAGGCGGAAAAAAAAATTGAGTTTTCCCCCCCCCCTTTTTAAGCCATATTTAGAGTAATATATCATTTTAAATCAACATTAGGATTATACTGTTGTGATGTCATTATTCAGTATATTCTCTTTCATGTCACCACCTGCTCAGCTCTCCTGTCAACATAATTGTAACTAACAAACACAAACTGTTTTAGCCAAATTCATATCAAAATGACACCTACAAACACAGGTACACAACCCAAGCCGTACACAACACACAAAGTTACTTAGACAGACTAGACACTTACTTTCTGTCAGTGTGTGTCACTCACTGTCTGTCGTTCACTCGCTCACTGTCTCGCAGCTCGCTCACCTTCAATTATCTCGCCAGGCAGACAGACAGTCATCACTCACCACCATGCTGCTGCTCTCTCAGAATCAAGTTACCGCGGACGCGGCGTCAGATGACTTCCTGCCTGACCTGCAATTCGTTTCAAAATAAAAGCGACCCCGTGTTTTTCATGCTTTTCCTGTTTTCCATGCAGATTGTTTTATTTTTTTACAATCTTCATTCTCAGGACACTCTACAATTTTCTGTTCCCAAAGTCCGAACTGAATTGGGGAAGAAAGCTTTTAGGTTCTCTGCACCCACCGCATGGAACAGTCTGCAGTCTGATCTTAAACTTAATAGCTTAGTAACCTTAAATGGTTTTAAGGCTATGGTAAAATCTCTTGAGAACAGGCTGTCTGTATGCAAATGTTTTATTTGATCATTTTAATGTTTTTCAATTGTATGTGTTTATGTGTTTGTTTGTTGTAACTTTGTGTTGCTGCTGTTTCTTGGCCAGGTCTCTCTTGTAAAAGAGATCTTTGATCTCAATGGGACAAACCTGGTTAAATAAAGGCTAATAAAAAAAATAAAAAAATAAAAAATCTCTGAAATATTAAAAAAAATCTCTGAAATATTAGGGGAGGTCCGGACCTCCCCGTCCTCATAGCTAGCTATGGCCCTGAGTTTATTGCACACTTTACATTCCATCACATACACAATGTTTGTCCATCCCAGCTGGAAGGATCTCCAGACTGGGCCACCCAAACCCGTGTGTTTATTTGTGATGAATTTTTAGTTTTTAAAGTGTGAATTTAAAGTTTGTAGTTTGTCACTTTTTAAGGAGGCATGTACCAAGAGGTCTTTTACATGTTTATTCCTCCTGAAAGCAGCAATTACCTGCCTGAAAGTTCATCAATGGTTCAACAGCGTCCTGAAGCACTTTAAAGTTTTTCTTTCATGTTGAATTAAGTTAACTGAGATGGAGGAAAAGTTGGACACCAGAGGCACACGTTCTTTCTCTAATGAAAAAAGAGCACTCCCGCACACTGACTCCCACTTCAAGGCTTTTAATATTAATGCTGCAACGTTTCGGTCACAAGACCTTCATCTGGCATATGGTATGACAGAACACTGGAACCTATTTATAGGAACCAGGACAAGAACAATTATCCAATGGGAGCAAGGCAATCATGTCAAGACCCATGGAGTAAATCAGTGCAAATAACTGCAGGTGTGACACAATTACAAATACAGTATTAAAGGGATAGTCTACAACAGACCCTGGAATAAATAGAAAAAAGTAGGCTATATGAAAACAATAATAATTATTATATAAATCAAATCATGACATTTAGAAGGAGTTCATCATTTAGGCCTTTTGGCGATAGGGTTTGTAAATGAAAAATCCAAAAAGCTTCTCTTCTTTTCAGTAGAAGGTCATGATCCCCACCCCTAGGTGGCGAGGCAACCCTTTCAATGCCACAGAAGCGTAGGGAAGAAATATCATGCTTCATATCATTAAAATGGACAGCTACGGGGTAGTCCCTGTCGTTACGCCGAATAGTACTCTTGTGTTCACTAATGCGTTGTTTTAATTTACGTGTGGTCTTGCCGACATAAGCAAGACCACACGGACAACGGATCATGTACACCACATGAGTAGAGGCGCAAGTGATAAGGCTGTTTATCATATATCTTTTATACACGTTCTTTCTCTGACTCAGCTCCCGTGGGCACCTGCACCTCCACCAGAGAGCCCCCCTGTATTTCTGCTTTAATGGAGTGAAGGAACGTTTCTGAATAGCATCTCAGCCTTTCAAAAGCACCTTAGTTGCTCTCTCAACATCTTCCCATTTTGTACATATCCTGTTAAACCTTATCAGTTGGGACTTCAACCTCAACTTGATTGATATCCCGAAGGAAATTTGGTTTGCAGCAGGCATGTGGACATATAGTACAAAAATGTCAACATCAGCAGACATCAGGTGACACAGAGACACACCCCAGGAGTGATCGAGTTCAAGTAAAAAATGAGGGCATTGCCTCTAAATAAAAAATATATATACTGTATATATAAATATAAAGCAGCAACAGTAAATAGTAAATAGTGCAACATACATTTTACATCAGTCAATGTGATAAGAATACTTTGCACTGCAAAATAAATATGTAAAATAAATAGTAAAAATAGTAGAGATAAAAACATAAGAGTGCATAGACCCAGGGGGAAATAGGGAATCCATAATCCTAGCCTAGCAGATTGAGCCTGTCGATAGCAACAGGGATGAAGGAGGCTCCTTGTTTTTGGCATTCTAAAACGGCAGCCAGAGGGCAGGAGGTCAAACTCCTGGTAAAGTGGATGGTACAGTCAGGAGGACAGTCTAGAATACGTTTGTCCTTATTCCTTACCCACTGAAAGTGAATGTCTTGAAGCTGGGCTTGCTGCACGCCAATCACCTTACTGGCTACTTTGACAAGCTTGCCAGCCTATTTCTACTGGACAGTGTGAGGCAGCCAAACCAGGCCACACAACAGTAGGTGAGAACAGATTCAATGAAGCATTGATCAAACATCATCATTAGAACATTACAGATTTTAAATGTGTTCAGTTTTCTTCAAAAGAACAGGTGCTGCTGGACCTTTTTGCAGACAGCATCAGTGTTTGATTCAAATCTGTTGTCTATAATGGTTCCCAAGTATTTGTACTCCGGGACGATCTCAACTTCCATATCCTGAATGGTGGTATGAGAAATAGCAGGTTGAGATTTACGGAAATCAATGATCATATCTTTAGTCTTCGAAACATTGATTGACAAGAAGGTGTCATTACACCAAGATATGAAATGGTCCACTATAGGACCATGCTCAGTCTCATTGTCATTTAAAAGACTTACAATGACTGAGTCATCGGCAAACTTCAGGATATGCCTCTTCTCATACATACTCATATACATACAGAAGTGAGTGTATAAGATAAAGAACAGTGAGGAGAGGACACAGACCTGGGGGGAACCAGTAGAAGAGAATAGCTTGGAGGATAACACACCCCTGACCCTCACACATTGTGACCTGTCCGTCAGGAAGTCCACAATCCAGCCAATAAGATTTGGGTTCAGATTAAAATGAGAAATACGTTTCTCTGCAAGGAGATCAGGCTGGATGGTGTTGAATGCAGGCATGTGTTTTTGGGGCCTCCAGATGTTGAACTAGAAGATTTAATAAAGTTAGGGTAGCATCCTCCACACCCCTACCTGCTTGGTAGGCAAACCTGAGAGGATCTAATTGACCTTCGACCTGCTTCAGTATCTCCTGCTTTACCAGCTTCTCAAAGACTTTCATCACCAGAGAGGTGAGAGCTATAGGTCTAAAATCATTTAGGACTTTGGGGAGCTGGAGAGACTGAGTGAAAATAACCTGAAAAATGTCACTCAGTTGTGAGGCACAAGACTTTAGCACTCGGCCACTAATATTGTCTGGTCCCGGGCTCTTATTAACCTTGGTTTGTTTAAGAAGCTTAGTGATGTCAGAGGGATCAAAGTCAAACACAGAGGTGTCCCTGACAAGTTCGCAGATGTCATTGGTTTTTTCATTAAAAACATCAAAGTTGAATCTCAAATAAAAATTATTCAATTCATCTGCGAGCTGACAATCAGAGGAAAAAACATCTAGAGAGACAGAATTGTTGCCTTTTTGAAGGCCTGTCATTGATTTCATGCCATTCCAAACAGACTTAAGGTCCTTGGCATTGAATTTGGATTCAATTTTTTCCTTATAGGCACTTTTCACCTTTGTAATCTCAGCACGAACAACTTTTCTAATTTCAGCATAGGCAGTTTTTATCTCCACTTCTAAAGGCAGCCTTTTTCTCCCGCAGTAGCTTTTCAGATCCTTGGTAATCCATGGCTTGTTGGATAGGATACAACCACTTTATTTGGAATGACACTCTCAGCACAAAAGGAGATATAGCTGCACACTACATCTGCTAGTTCATCAATGTTGCTGGATGATTCCTGAAAAACGGACCAGTCAGTACACAGAGATGGGCGAAAATACATCAAAAAGTATTTTGATACAAATTACAAATACTTGCTCAAAAAATGTATCACAATACAAATACAAAATACTAGTCTGAAAAATGTATTTGAAATACAAATACGTATTATGTATTTTGAAAATACATGAAAATACATTTTATAAAAACTGATAAAGAACTGCAACAATTAGTCAATTCATCGATTCATTGCCAAATATTACATTAATTTCCTATTTTGATTATCTATTAATCATTTTGAGCCATTTCTTTAAGGAAAAATGTCCTAATTCTCTGATTCCAGCTTCTCAAATGTGAAATTTTCCGGTTTCTTTAGATGGTAAATCATCTCTTTAGTCCTCTGTGGCAGTATTCTCCTTTGTGTACCCTCTAACACAGTGGTCCCCAGCCACCGGGTCGTGGACCGGTACCGGGCCGCAACGTATTTGGTACCGGGCCTCGAGCCGGTCCAATTTTCTTTTCTTTTTTATAAACATAGGCTATAATATTATAGGCTGTGTGTGGTAGTTGAAACATAGTTTCAATTTGAGGTTTATTTATGTTTGTAGTTAAAACAAAAACATAAATACTGTATAGGCTACATACAGTACAACACAAAAGCTTGTTATTTACCCTTTGCCACCACCTGGTGAGTAAATATATATGTAACTAAAACCATTAAAATTGACAACCGGTCCGCAACTTTTTTTCCCATGTAGGCTATCTACCGGTCCTTGGCACAAAAAAGGTTGGGAACCCCTGCTCTAACACACTACAGTTCTTCCATTTCGGTTGTTTTTCAGCACAACTTATTTCTCCTTCACTTCAGCTGTTCATTGCTTTCTGTGAGGGCTCTTGAGTTACAGGTAGCATTTCTACATGTTACAGTAACCTCACGTTTTGGAGCTTTGACCATGTTTAGCCATAGATATGAGATCTGTTATGAATGTTATGTTATGATAGTAGGTCCCCTATAAACAACTTCACATCCACCATGTCAGTAAATTGTCACATATAGCCTAGTCTTTATTTAACACGCTGCACACATAGAAATACAGCAACATTATTTATTCCACCACAAAAGGTGACTTTTCAGGAACATGTAACCATGGTGCCGCAGTATGGCATTCATGGTGAGGGGAACTTAATCCTGTGGCTAATGTATGGAAACAGGGAGGTTGTCAGCTTTGTCACAGTATATTTATTTATCCACTTTGTCGAGCTGAGTTGGGCATGGAGGTGTTTTTTTAATATTAGTTGTGTCTCTCTAATATGATGTTTGCATGCAGTAAACATTTTGATTTCCAGATAGGGCAGTGTTTGTCTTAGCATGATGCAATAGGCTTATCTAACCATCACATTTAGTACTTTATCTCTGGGGGAATTTCCACAAACACAAGGCTTCAGTACTAGTCAGACTTCCTGTCCTGTTTGAGTTAGACTTCCTGTCCATTTCAACAGAGGATAAATGGTCACAGACCAGTCGCTCAAACACCTTCATGACAGTTAAATCAACAGGCTTGTAATCATTCAGGCATCAGGCTTTAGCATTAGACTTCTACTCTATCAGCCTGGTGTAATGTGGCACTCTGTCGGGTTCCTCACAGCTTTAATCAGAGGGTCAGGGGGACTCATGGTTCTGCACCCCGCTAAAGCTCAGAACCAAACATCCTTTTGTTATTGTTGTTGTTTTGCTTTGTTTTGTTGAATTAGCGTTAGCTGTGTCTCTCTAATATGATACACTGGTACACACTTTCATTTGCAGATAGGGCAGTGTTTGCCTTAGCATGCAATATCTAATCATCACATTTAGTACTTTATCTCTGGGGGAATTTCCACCAACACGAGGCTTCAGTACTAGTTTCCCACGCTACTCTGCCTCTGATTTGTGGTTGAGATTGTTCTGAGGGTAAACCAATCAGAGGCGGAGTAGAAGTGACATTTCACATTGCGTTATTTTTTAATTCCAGAGTTTAAACCTGTGTCAATGTTTAAAATGTGTCCATTTGAGAATACAATGAAATAAAAATGTATTTTATGTATTTAAAATACACAAAATACAAGGTCTGAAAGTATTTTGAGACAAATTACATCTTATTTTTCTCGGTCCAGCCAAATACAAATGACAAAATACACAAATGTATTTCAAATAGGTATTTGAAATACATGTATTTAAAACACTGCCCATCTCTGTCAGTACAGTCAAAGCAGCCCTGTAGTGGCAGAGTGCTCTCCTCACTCCACAGCAGCACTTCACGTGTCTGCACTTTCTCCCTGCGCAGCACAGTCTTCTATGTGGGGATCAGCACTTTCTCCCTGCGCAGCACAGTCTTCTATGTGGGGAGCAGCACTTTCTCCCTGCGCAGCACAGTCTTCTATGTGGGGATCAGCACTTTCTCCCTGCGCAGCAGAGTCTTCTATGTGGGGAGCAGATGCACTTTCTCCCTGCGCAGCACAGTCTTCTATGTGGGGAGCAGCACTTTCTCCCTGCGCAGCACAGTCTTCTATGTGGGGAGCAGCACTTTCTCCCTGCGCAGCACAGTCTTCTATGAGGGGATCAGCACTTTCTCCCTGTGCAGCACAGTCTTCTATGTGGGGATCAGCACTTTCTCCCTGCGCAGCACAGTCTTCTATGTGGGGAGCAGCACTTTCTCCCTGCGCAGCACAGTCTTCTATGTGGGGAGCAGCACTTTCTCCCTGCGCAGCACAGTCTTCTATGTGGGGATCAGCACTTTCTCCCTGCGCAGCACAGTCTTCTATGTGGGGATCAGCACTTTCTCCCTGCGCAGCACAGTCTTCTATGTGGGGAGCAGCACTTTCTCCCTGCGCAGCACAGTCTTCTATGTGGGGAGCAGCACTTTCTCCCTGCGCAGCACAGTCTTCTATGAGGGGATCAGCACTTTCTCCCTGCGCAGCAGAGTCTTCTATGTGGGGATCAGCACTTTCTCCCTGCGCAGCACAGTCTTCTATGTGGGGAGCAGCACTTCCTCCCTGCGCAGCACAGTCTTCTATGTGGGGATCAGATGCACTACATTGTGCTCAGAGGAAGCAAGAGGGGGCCGGCAACAGCACTATATGCTCCTTTCATTGAGCCGTAGCACAGGTCCAATGTCTTGTTACCACCAGTGGGACATTTGATGTACTGTTTAAAGCCACTTAGCCACTTTTTGAAGTTTGCATGGTTAAAATCCCCGAAAAAGAGAAAAAGAAAAGAAGCTTGGTGCATCAGGTGACTTCGTTTGGAGTTTCTGCGACACTGAATATATGACATCAGCAGCAGCTTTGGGATGAATGTACACCACTGACAGGAATATTTGAGGAAATTCCCTGGGTAAATAGAATGGTCTAACTGAGACAGACAGCAGCTCAATGTCCACATTTGTCTCCCGGACATTGAGCTGCTGTCTGTTGAGCAGCTCAATGTCCGGGAGACAAATCTGTCTCAGTTAGACCATTCTATTGACCCAGGGCATTTCCTGGGACTTTATGATCCCGCTGTAGGTATGTTTAGGAGGATAGCTCCCCCTGTAGGTATGTTTAGGAGGATAGCTCCCCCTGTAGGTCTGTTTAGGAGGATAGCTCCCCCTGTAGATCTGTTTAGGAGGATAGCTCCCCCTGTAGATCTGTTTAGGAGGATAGCTCCCCCTATAGGTATGTTTAGGAGGATAGTTCCCCCTGTAGGTATGTTTAGGAGGATAGCTCCCCCTGTAGGTATGTTTAGGAGGATAGCTCCCCCTGTAGGTATGTTTAGGAGGATAGCTTCCCCTATAGGTATGTTTAGGAGGATAGTTCCCCCTGTAGGTATGTTTAGGAGGATAGCTCCCCCTGTAGGTATGTTTAGGAGGATAGCTCCCCCTGTAGGTATGTTTAGGAGGATACTGTAGCTCCCCCTGTAGGTATGTTTAGGAGGATAGCTCCGACTGTAGATATGTTTAGGAGGATAGCTCCCCCTGTAGGTATGTTTAGGAGGATAGCTCCCCCTGTAGGTATGTTTAGGAGGATAGCTCCCTCTGTAGGTATGTTTAGGAGGATAGCTCCCCCTGTAGGTATGTTTAGGAGGATAGCTCCCCCTGTAGGTATGTTTAGGAGGATAGCTCCCCTTGTAGGTATAGACTTAGACTTATTTTTATTTGTCCCGGAAGGGAAATTCTTTTTCACTGTCCTGTACATTACCATGACATCAACAGAGACAATAACAATGTGGCAAGACAGACAACACATCAGCGGGGCCTGCTGTTCAGAGCAGCTATGGCTGCCGGGATCAGGCTTTTCCCGAGGCGAGCTATGTTCGCTATGGCGAGGTATGTTTAGGAGGATAGCTCCCCCTGTAGGTATGTTTAGGAGGATAGCTCCCCCTGTAGGTATGTTTAGGAGGATAGCTCCCCCTGTAGGTATGTTTAGGAGGATAGCTCCCCCTGTAGGTATGTTTAGGAGGATAGCTCCCCTTGTAGGTATGTTTAGGAGGATAGCTCCGCCTGTAGGTATGTTTAGGAGGATAGCTCCCCCTGTAGGTATGTTTAGGAGGATAGCTCCCCTTGTAGGTATGTTTAGGAGGATAGCTCCGCCTGTAGGTATGTTTAGGAGGATAGCTCCGCCTGTAGGTATGTTTAGGAGGATAGCTCCCCCTGTAGGTATGTTTAGGAGGATAGCTCCCCCTGTAGGTATGTTTAGGAGGATAGCTCCCCCTGTAGGTATGTTTAAGAGGATAGCTCCCCCTGTAGGTATGTTTAGGAGGATAGCTCCCCCTGTAGGTCTGTTTAGGAGGATAGCTCCCCTTGTAGGTCTGTTTAGGAGGATATAGCTCCCCCTGTAGGTATGTTTAGGAGGATAGCTCCCCCTGTAGGTATGTTTAGGAGGATAGCTCCCCCTGTAGGTATGTTTAGGAGGATAGCTCCCCCTGTAGGTATGTTTAGGAGGATAGCTCCCCTTGTAGGTATGTTTAGGAGGATAGCTCCGCCTGTAGGTATGTTTAGGAGGATAGCTCCCCCTGTAGGTATGTTTAGGAGGATAGCTCCCCTTGTAGGTATGTTTAGGAGGATAGCTCCCCCTGTAGGTATGTTTAGGAGGATAGCTCCCCCTGTAGGTATGTTTAGGAGGATAGCTCCCCCTGTAGGTATGTTTAGGAGGATAGCTCCCCCTGTAGGTCTGTTTAGGAGGATAGCTCCCCTTGTAGGTCTGTTTAGGAGGATATAGCTCCCCCTGTAGGTCTGTTTAGGAGGATAGCTCCCTCTGTAGGTATGTTTAGGAGGATAGCTCCCTCTGTAGGTATGTTTAGGAGGATAGCTCCCCCTGTAGGTATGTTTAGGAGGATAGCTCCCCCTGTAGGTAGGAGGATAGCTCCCGCTGTAGGTATGTTTAGGAGGATAGCTCCCCCTGTAGGTATGTTTAGGAGGATAGCTCCCCCTGTAGGTCTGTTTAGGAGGATAGCTCCCCCTGTAGGTATGTTTAGGAGGATAGCTCCCCCTGTAGATCTGTTTAGGAGGATAGCTTCCCCTATAGGTATGTTTAGGAGGATAGTTCCCCCTGTAGGTATGTTTAGGAGGATAGCTCCCCCTGTAGGTATGTTTAGGAGGATACTGTAGCTCCCCCTGTAGGTATGTTTAGGAGGATAGCTCCGACTGTAGATATGTTTAGGAGGATAGCTCCCCCTGTAGGTATGTTTAGGAGGATAGCTCCCCCTGTAGGTATGTTTAGGAGGATAGCTCCCCCTGTAGGTATGTTTAGGAGGATACCTCCCTCTGTAGGTATGTTTAGGAGGATAGCTCCCCCTGTAGGTATGTTTAGGAGGATAGCTCCCCCTGTAGGTATGTTTAGGAGGATAGCTCCCCTTGTAGGTATAGACTTAGACTTATTTTTATTTGTCCCGGAAGGGAAATTCTTTTTCACTGTCCTGTACATTACCATGACATCAACAGAGACAATAACAATGTGGCAAGACAGACAACACATCAGCGGGGCCTGCTGTTCAGAGCAGCTATGGCTGCCGGGATCAGGCTTTTCCCGAGGCGAGCTATGTTCGCTATGGCGAGGTATGTTTAGGAGGATAGCTCCCCCTGTAGGTATGTTTAGGAGGATAGCTCCCCCTGTAGGTATGTTTAGGAGGATAGCTCCCCCTGTAGGTATGTTTAGGAGGATAGCTCCCCTTGTAGGTATGTTTAGGAGGATAGCTCCGCCTGTAGGTATGTTTAGGAGGATAGCTCCCCCTGTAGGTATGTTTAGGAGGATAGCTCCCCCTGTAGGTATGTTTAGGAGGATAGCTCCGCCTGTAGGTATGTTTAGGAGGATAGCTCCCCCTGTAGGTATGTTTAGGAGGATAGCTCCCCCTGTAGGTATGTTTAGGAGGATAGCTCCCCTTGTAGGTATGTTTAGGAGGATAGCTCCGCCTGTAGGTATGTTTAGGAGGATAGCTCCGCCTGTAGGTATGTTTAGGAGGATAGCTCCCCCTGTAGGTATGTTTAGGAGGATAGCTCCCCCTGTAGGTATGTTTAGGAGGATAGCTCCCCCTGTAGGTATGTTTAGGAGGATAGCTCCCCCTGTAGGTCTGTTTAGGAGGATAGCTCCCCTTGTAGGTCTGTTTAGGAGGATATAGCTCCCCCTGTAGGTATGTTTAGGAGGATAGCTCCCCCTGTAGGTATGTTTAGGAGGATAGCTCCCCCTGTAGGTATGTTTAGGAGGATAGCTCCCCCTGTAGGTATGTTTAGGAGGATAGCTCCCCTTGTAGGTATGTTTAGGAGGATAGCTCCGCCTGTAGGTATGTTTAGGAGGATAGCTCCCCCTGTAGGTATGTTTAGGAGGATAGCTCCCCTTGTAGGTATGTTTAGGAGGATAGCTCCCCCTGTAGGTATGTTTAGGAGGATAGCTCCCCCTGTAGGTATGTTTAGGAGGATAGCTCCCCCTGTAGGTCTGTTTAGGAGGATAGCTCCCCTTGTAGGTCTGTTTAGGAGGATATAGCTCCCCCTGTAGGTCTGTTTAGGAGGATAGCTCCCTCTGTAGGTATGTTTAGGAGGATAGCTCCCTCTGTAGGTATGTTTAGGAGGATAGCTCCCCCTGTAGGTATGTTTAGGAGGATAGCTCCCCTTGTAGGTCTGTTTAGGAGGATATAGCTCCCCCTGTAGGTCTGTTTAGGAGGATAGCTCCCTCTGTAGGTATGTTTAGGAGGATAGCTCCCTCTGTAGGTATGTTTAGGAGGATAGCTCCCCCTGTAGGTATGTTTAGGAGGATAGCTCCCCCTGTAGGTAGGAGGATAGCTCCCCCTGTAGGTATGTTTAGGAGGATAGATCCCCCTGTAGGTCTGTTTAGGAGGATAGCTCATGGGTATCGGTAGGTTTAAAATACACTCTTGTGCCCAAGCTGCCCTCCCCCCTCGTCTCATAACAAACACTTCTGATCTAAGGATTCATTTTTTCCCGTTGGTAGATTATACTTCACTGAAATTGAATCACGATGTGCATTCAAGACGCTGATAAATAGAGACAGACAGACAGACAGACAGACAGACAGACAGACAGACAGAGACATACAGACAGACAGACAGACAGACAGACAGAGACATACAGACAGACAGACAGACAGACAGACAGACAGACAGACAGAGACAGACAGACAGACAGACAGACAGAGACATACAGACATACAGACAGACAGACAGACAGACAGACAGACAGACAGACAGACAGAGAGACAGACAGACAGACAAGAGGGAAAATCAAGTTGTAATATTGATCTAGATTCAGTACTCATTTGTTGAATGATAATTAAAGAATATTTTTCCTGCCTCCATTATCTCCCATGAAAAGTCTGAATCCTCTGACAAAGACTAACTGCTGCCTTGACTAATGTAAAACATGATGTTAACAGCTCCACTATATAGCAGTTAGGGGTAAGCTGCCTTGCTGAAGGGCACCACAGTAAAAGAGGGGGATTTGAACCAGTGAGCTCCCAGCAACAAGCCCACTTCTCTTCCCTTTAGGAGGCCATTGTCCTGGATAACTGTACAGTTCAGTTCAATGTAAAGTACTGAGTGTCTGTGACAGAGGAAGGAAGATACTGGAAACATTACTGTCATAGTTGATGTTATTGATGGTTTTACCTGAGCAGTTGATCTGCAGTCTGTCAGAGGAAGAGTAAGACCCTGTTGTTACACACTCCCTCAGTGCAGAGCCAGACTGAAGACAGGAAGAGTTGATCCTCCAAGTCCATCCAGATCTTACTGAGTCAAGCTTTCTTTCTGTAGAAACAGCAAAGCCACAGTCCAGCTGTCTGCACACTACAGCTGCTGACTTCAGGTTCCAGTCAGACCACCTGTCCTCCCCTGCTTTCCATTCTCCCTCGTGTTTCACCTCCAGTTCACCAGCACAGCTGCTGGCTCCTCCCACCAACCTGACAACATCTGAACAGAGACAAGAGAGTCACTATTAAAAGAAGTAAAGTCACTTTGAATAGAACAGAAATGAAGCTAAATCCAAGCTGCAGCTCCTCTCCTACCTGAGCAGGTGAGTCCAACAGCTTTGCCAGGTGAGCAGGTGTTTCTAGCTGAGCCTGAGCTTCCACAGTCCAGGAGAACAGACTCATTGCCTTCACACTGGAACTCTTTGGTCCACATTGGAGTCTCCCTGTCTCCATAGAGCGCCCCCTGGAGGACTGAAGGAGCCCCACAGCCAAGCTCCCTACAGACCACCTCTGCATCCTGCTGGTCAAAGTCAGCTTCGCACACTGAGGACCATGACTGGTTAGACTTCACCTCCAGTCTGCCTGAGCACAGACTAGTACCATTCACCAGCCTCACAGAGTCTGGAGAGAGAGAGAGAGAGAGAGAATGAGAGAGAGAATGAGAGAGAGAGAGAGAGAGAGAGAGAGAGACACACAGAAAGCTGTCAATCATCTGTCATGTGGTGCATCAGTCAGGTGGGTGCTACACATCAGTGGTGGATGAGTTGACTCCTCCTCTCCTGATATATGAAACACTTTGATATCTAGAAAGATGTTATATAAATCCAGTCATCATTATTATTATTATTCCTGTACTGACTATCTGCACCGTGCTGATCTCTGTACATAGACGTACTGTAGAATATACAAACAGAACAGACACAGAGACGTACTGTAGAATATACAAACAGAACAGACACAGAGACGTACTGTAGAATATACAAACAGAACAGACACAGAGACACACTGTAGAATATACAAACAGAACAGACACAGAGACGTACTGTAGAATAAACAGAACAGACCAGAGATGGGCACTTGAGACTTGGTGACTTGGACTCGAGTCGACTCGAGTCCCTGTTTTGATGACTTGTGACTTGACTTGACAAAAACATAAATGACTTGAGACTTACTTGGACTTGGAAGTTAAAGACTCGAGACTTGACTTGACTTGAGAGGTGATGACTTGGATGACTTGTTTGTGTTTGTTAGTTTAAAGTGTAAAGTAAAGTTTAAAGTAAACAATTAAATAATAACGTAACGTTGTCAAGTGTCTCTGTCTGTCCGCTAGCGTCATGCAGAGTGCATGGCGAGTGCAGCTGGAACGGCATTAGAAAACATTGGAGCGTGACTGACAGCCAGTCATCCAATCACGACAATGCAATAAGGAGGAGCATGACTGAGTCATCCAATGACAAATTGTCATTCAATCATGCTCCTCTTTATAGCATTGTCGTGATTGGATGACTGGCTGTCAATCACACTCCTCAGTGATTACACACAGCTGGGATATTCTGCAAAGAGGTAGACGCACTGTTGCCAAATTGGCGACTTTGACGCTACATTTAGCTCCTTTTCAGACCCCCATGACGACTTTATTTTTCAAAATTGACTAGCGACAAATCTGAGTATGGGAAGCAATGTTAATGTGTTGAATACAGGTGAATCGCAACGGATTTTGCCCATGAATTGGCGTGGGTGCGGGTTTCCTCTTTCTCCTTGTCTCTGCCTGTCTGACCAACACAGCGCTTCTCCCGTATCTGGCCCAGGCGGGTGGAGTCAGCACTTAATATTACAACCATACAGTCAATGATTATTACAACGGCTACGCTGACGCGTGTTTTTGTTTGTTTGTTTTCTAGCTTAGACTTTCTTAA
Organism: Poromitra crassiceps; assembly: GCF_964638095.1. Classification (NCBI taxonomy): domain Eukaryota; kingdom Metazoa; phylum Chordata; class Actinopteri; order Beryciformes; family Melamphaidae; genus Poromitra; species Poromitra crassiceps. The sequence continues at coordinate 11,782,427 of NC_139630.1, forward strand.
CCAATAGCGACTTTGCTTGGAAAAGAGTTGGCAGCACTGGGCAGACGGGACAGGGGCAGAATCTAAGAAAGTTTGATGATGTAGTCTGGCTGTCAGTGTTTCACTGTTTAACAGTGATTGAGAGGAAATGTTTATTTAATATTTTTTACATTATGTTTTGATTAAATTTTAAGCTATTTGTTTTTGTTTGATTAGCCTCCATTGTATTCTGGCTGTCCGTATTCATTGCTTAAAACTGACGGGGAGGATTTTTCTTTTATTATGAAGAGAATACGTTTGAACTCATTTGTTTTTGTTTGATTACATTTTAGTCTGACTGTCAGTATTTCACTGTTTAAAACTGGCGTGGAGGATTATGATTTTGAAGCAATTATTGAAATAAATAGGCTAAGCGTTTATAAAGTTATTTTACTTTCGTTTGATTACATTTATTTCACTGAATATCAATGATTATAATACAAATTCAATTCACTTTTTAACAGGTTAGATACTTTAAATTGGCCAATGATATCACTATTAGACATGTATTAATAAAAAAATCTGTCAAGGTAAGACTGCAGTATCTTGGGCGTGGGGGGAAAAAGTGACTTGACTTGGGACTTGACTTGCCTTAACTAAGGACTCGACTTGACTTGACTTGACTTGACAAAACCTGTGAGTTGACTTGACTTGACTTGCCCAAAACAAAATGACTTGGGACTTGCTTGAAACTTGGACCAAATGACTTGGGACTTACTTGAGACTTGGACCGAAGTGACTTGGTCCCATGTCTGGAACAGACACATAGACGTACTGTAGAATATACAAACAGAACAGACACAGAGACGTACTGTAGAATATACAAACAGAACAGACACAGAGACGTACTGTAGAATATACAAACAGAACAGACACAGAGACGTACTGTAGAATATACAAACAGAACAGACACAGAGACGTACTGTAGAATATACAAACAGAACAGACACAGAGACGTACTGTAGAATATACAAACAGAACAGACACAGAGACGTACTGTAGAATATACAAACAGAACAGACACATAGACGTACTGTAGAATATACAAACAGAACAGACACAGAGACGTAGTGTAGAATATACAAACAGAACAGACACAGAGACATACTGTAGAATATACAAACAGAACAGACACAGAGACGTACTGTAGAATAAACAGAACAGACACATAGACGTACTGTAGAATATACAAACAGAACAGACACAGAGACGTACTGTAGAATATACAAACAGAACAGACACAGAGATGTACTGTAGAATATACAAACAGAACAGACACAGAGACGTACTGTAGAATAAACAGAACAGACACATAGACGTACTGTAGAATATACAAACAGAACAGACACAGAGACGTACTGTAGAATATACAAACAGAACAGACACAGAGATGTACTGTAGAATATACAAACAGAACAGACACAGAGACGTACTGTAGAATATACAAACAGAACAGACACAGAGATGTACTGTAGAATATACAAACGGAACAGACACAGAGGAGCCGACTAGAGAGAGAGAGAGAGAGAGAGTGAGAGAGAGAGAGAGAAAGAGAGAGAGAGAGAGAGAGAGAGAGAGAGACCTTTAAGCAGCCCTTTATTGGCACAGCTTACACAAGCATCTCCACTTGGGATCAATGAGACATGTCAAAGAGTAAAAAGTGTAAAAACAAACAAGTCACATAACATAAAATAGACCCCCCATGCCTCCACAGTTCTCCACAGTTCTTCCACATGACATTACATCATCATATTCAAAGCACGAAACAGCATCATGAATACAATACATGCATACATCAACACTTCAAAACAAATAGCAATACCTTTGTATCACCATGAACCCTCCTTCAAACAGACAAAACCAGAGAATAATGGACCACACTGCACAGCACATTACCAAATCCCCAATTGTCCATAAACTCATCCAAATTGGAGACCATTTTGTAATATGCAAACTCAATTTTTAAACGAGCTGCTACAAGTCTCCTGACCAGGAGGTCTGGATCAACAGTCCCTGTTCCTTTTATTTGATTCCTTCTTGTGAGCCAGACACTCATCTTAGCCTGACCCAACAGCAAGTTAAGCAGGCTAACCTTTCTGTGTTGTGGAGCACTATACTTGGGGCCAAAAATATAGCTAGTTTCACATAGCACCTCTCCAAACCCAGTAAACCACTGCTGTACTGAGGAAAGCAGCTGACTGAGTCAGCAGCCAAAGGTGCTCCAACGTCTCCTCATCCTGACAGAAAGGACAGCCACTCCTCAACCCCTGGATCAATACGTGCCACGTGTCTGTTAGTAGCCACGGCCCCATGCACAATTCTCTACTGGAGATCAGCTGTGCGCTTCTCTATGGGAGGCTTGTACAGAGACCTCCAGCTGTGTCTAGGAGATGAGCCAGCTGCTGCACACACCCCTGACCACCTCGACTCTGGCAGCCCCAGAGAGAGAGAGAGAGAGAGAGAGAGAGAGAGAGAGAGAGAGAGAGAGAGAGAGAGAGAGCCATTTAATTTTCTTTTGTCTTCCTCTTTGAATATCTTCAGATTTTGTGATTTATGTTACTGGGTAACAAAATGTCTTGTTTTCTGTTTTTGATTCTTTGTAACTGCTAAGTGTTGCTAATGTATGCTTTGGCAATGTAAGATGCACCTTATCATGCCAATTAAGCCCTTTGAATTGAATTGAATTAAGAGAGAGAGAGAGAGAGAGAGAGAGAGAGAGAGAGAGAGAGAGAGAGAGAGAGAGAGAGAGAGAGAGAGAGAGCAATTTTACCATGTTACAAACAAAAATTACATATCACTGTGTGGTGAAGAGTTAAGGGAGCTGAGTATGCAGCAACCCAGAGTCCACCTACACACACACACGCACGCACGCGCACACACACACACACACACACACACACACACACACACACACACACACACACACACACACACACTGAACAACGTGTGCACCACACAGATAGTAGAGTTGGAAGTGTTGGGTTTACAGTTCAGCTCAATGTAAAGTACTGAGTGTCTCTGTGACAGAGGAAGAAGAGACTGGAAACATTACTGTCATAGTTGATGTCATTGATGGTTTTACCTGAGCAGGTAATCTGCAGGCTGCGAGAGGAAGAGTAAGACTCTGATGTGTATAAACACTCCCTCAGTGTAGATCCAGACTGAAGACAGTCAGAACTGAACCTCCATACAGATCTATATGAGGAACCCCATCTGCTTTCTGTGTAAACAGCAGAGCCACAGTCCAGCTCTCTGCACACTACAGCTGCTGACTTCAGGTTCCAAGCAGACCACCTGGCATCCACTGGTCTCCAGACTCCATGTTGTTTCATCTCTAGTTCACCAGCACAGCTGCTGGCTCCTCCCACCAACCTGACATCATCAGGCTCTGAACAGAGACGAGTCACTAGTTAAAAACAGTTCACTTACTTGATTTGAAAATAAAATCAACCCAAATCAGACAACTGTTTCTCTCTCTTCACACACACACACACACACACACACACACACACACACTCCAGCGTATAACTGTCTCTTGCATTTACCGAGACTCCCTCTCTCTCCGTCTCTCTCTCTGTGTGACTCTCTCTCTCTCTCTGTCTCTCTCTCTCTGTGTGCGTGTGTGTGTGTGTGTGTGTGTGTGTGTGTGTGTGTGTCTCTCTCTATCTCTCTAAACATCTTTTTAAGCTATATGCATTTTCTTAATTTATGGAACACCCCAACTGCATAACCGACCGCTTAACCAACACTCACATTTGCAGGCGCGTACGCACGCGCACACACACACACACACACACTCAGACTCACACTCACACTCACACTCTCTCACACACACACACACACACACACACACACACACACACACACACACACACACACACACACACACACACACACACACACACACACACACACACACACACACACACACAGCTCCTCTCCTACCTGAGCAGGTGAGTCCAGCAGCTTTGCCAGGTGAGCAGGTGTTTCTAGCTGAGCCTGAACTTCCACAGTCCAGGAGAACAGACTCATTGCCTTCACACTGGAACCCTTTGGTCCACATTGGAGCCTCCACTTCTCCATAGAGCGCCCCCTGGAGGACTGAAGGAGCCCCACAGCCAAGCTCCCTACAGACCACCTCTGCATCCTGCTGGTCAAAGTCAGCTTCACACACTGAAGACCACGACTGGTTAGACTTCACCTCCAGTCTGCCTGAGCACAGACTAGTCCCATTCACCAGCCTCACAGAGTCTGGAGAGAGAGAGAGAGAGAGAGAGAGAGAGGAAGAGAGAGAGAGAGAGAGAGAGAGAGAGAGAGAGAATGAGAAGAAGAGAGAGGGAGAGAGAGAGAGAGAGAGAGAGAATGAGAGAGAGAGAGAGAGAGAGAGACAGAAGGCTGTCAATCATCTGTCATGTGGTGCATCAGTCAGGTGGGTGCTACACATCAGTGGTGGATGAGTTGACTCCTCCTCTCCTGATATATGAAACACTTTGATATCTAGAAAGATGTTATATAAATCCAGTCATTATTATTATTATTATTATTCCTGCACTGACTATCTGCACCGTGCTGATCTCTGTACATAGACGTACTGTAGAATATACAAACAGAACAGACACAGAGACGTACTGTAGAATATACAAACAGAACAGACACAGAGACGTACTGTAGAATATACAAACAGAACAGACACAGAGACGTACTGTAGAATATACAAACAGAACAGACACAGAGATGTACTGTAGAATATACAAACAGAACAGACACAGAGACGTAGTGTAGAATATACAAACAGAACAGACACAGAGACGTACTGTAGAATATACAAACAGAACAGACACAGAGATGTACTGTAGAATATACAAACAGAACAGACACAGAGACATACTGTAGAATATACAAACAGAACAGACACAGAGACGTACTGTAGAATATACAAACAGAACAGACACAGAGACGTACTGTAGAATATACAAACAGAACAGACACAGAGACGTACTGTAGAATATACAAACAGAACAGACACAGAGACGTACTGTAGAATATACAAACAGAACAGACACAGAGGAGCCGACTAGAGAGAGAGAGAGAGAGAGAGAGAGAGAGAGAGAGAGAGAGAGAGAGAGAGAGAGAGAGAGAGAGAGAGAGGCAATTTTACCATGTTACAAAAATGATTACACATCACTGTGTGGTGAAGAGTTATGGGAGCTGAGTATGATGCAACCCAGAGTCCACACACACACACACACACACACACTAAGAGAACAACGTGTGCACCACACAGATAGTAGAGTTGGAAGTGTTGGGTTTACAGTTCAGTTCAATGTAAAGTACTGAGTGTCTCTGTGACAGAGGAAGAAGAGACTGGAAACATTACTGTTATAGTTGATGTCATTGATGGTTTTACCTGAGCAGGTGATCTGCAGGCTGTAAGGGTAATAGTAAGACTCTGATGTGTCTAAACACTCCCTCAGTGTAGATCCAGACTGAAGACAGTCAGGACTGATCCTCCATACATATCTATATGAGGAACCCTCTCTGCTTTCTGTGTAAACAGCAGAGCCACAGTCCAGCT
>NC_139630.1:11790519-11798019 GCF_964638095.1 Poromitra crassiceps
AGAGTAATTTAATTTATTTTTCCTGCTAATATAAACAGCCAACTTAGCTTGACCCAGCAGAAAATTGAACAATTGACACTTCTCACGAAGATTTCTTGAATATTTGTAACCCAGGATGAAACTCTGCATGGAGAAAACCTCTTCAAACTCCCTGAATAACCTCTCCAAAAACAAGAACAGAGGAATTAACCTCACACAGTCTAGAAAACAATGGAAAATAGTCTCTCTCTGAGGACAGAAAGGACAAGACTCAGTCACACTAGGATTTAAGACGCACACAAAAGCATTTACAGGCAACACACCATGTAAAACTCTCCACTGTAAATCACCCACTTTTTTTGCCAGCGGTAGTTTATAGAGCGATCTCCATTGAGGCCTCACCTCTGCACCCATTCCAAGATGAGACCTCCATGGTGTATCAACACGATCTGCCAACTTGGCCTTGTTTACAATCTTAACCAACAGCTGATACATCATTTTTCCACTTACAACATCCAACTTCACACCCGCAGAATAGTTCAAAAAAATACCAGAACATTCTTTAAAATCAGGGGTCAATGTGATCCTTGGAAAAGGATCAGAGTCCATAGGAGAAACAGAGCCCTGGCAATATGAGACCAGGAGATTATGTTCAGTCTGTGTGAGCTGTTCTCTCCATGCTCTAAGCTGGTTGGTGAGGAGCCTTTCTGAAAACACTCCCACCTTTGAAGCCAGCGCAGAAACAGTCTCCAGCCTGGGTCCACATAATCCAACCAACTGACCCACTGTGACGACACAGGAAGAGATTAATCTCTCCATCACTGAAGTTCCAAAGCCACTTATCATTTTAAAGCGTAGTCCATAGACGATGGGTTCATTCAGTAGCCAGTATAGTGAACTTTTACTTGGCAGCATATGCTTGTTGAACAAGTTCCACACCCTGAAAAGTCCTTGATAAAAAGCAGAAAGCCCACTCAGTTTCCGATTTTGGAGGTCCATCAAAAACAAGCTTTCGGTTAATCCTTGACCGCCAGCCCGACCCAAGAATGCCCGTGCTACAGGCCTCCACACCAAATCATCAGGCCCAGTCAGCAATCTCTGTATGTACTGTAGACGGAAGGCCGCACCCCTACTGGCCAGGTGAATCAGTCCTTGCCCTCCTTCCTCCTTAGATAGAAACAAGACACTCTGCGGGATCCAGTGAAGGCGATCCCAAAAGAAATCCACGATCACTGTCTGGACTTTTGCCAGGAGATTAACTGGAGGGTCAACACAATACAAACGGTGCCACAACATAGAAGCAATCAAATTATTAATAATCAAAACCCGACCTCGAAACGACAACTTAGGTAAAATCCACTTCCATTTCCTAAGTCTACCTTCAGCCTTCTCTAAAACATTTTCCCAGTTCTTAGCCACATTAGTGGAATCTCCAATGTAAACCCCAAGATATTTGATACCTCCTTTTCCCCAAGTAAGCCCCCCAGGTAAGCTAAGAGACTTTAGGCCATCACCCACTAAGAGAGCCTCGCTTTTCCCCCAATTTACTTTAGAAGAAGAAATCAACCCAAACTTTTCTACAGTACCAACTAAAAAATCAATATCACTCTGCTTTTGGACCAGTATCATGACATCATCAGCATAGGCCGAAAGCTTAACCACAGAGTTACCACCTGGGAGATTAAAACCCGAGAGCCGTGTTCTTAAAGGATGGGTTTTCCGTGGGGAATATGAATATATATTAAATCTCACGCCCCTAAGGTTTTCGAATCCGTTGAAATTTTTGAAATTGGATATTCACTGCCAGAGATATCAAGCATCTCTCACATATTTTTTGGGCCAGCCGACGCGTTTCGCGTCATCTGGCCTAAGTCCGCCTTGCGGAAGTCGTGCACCTATGAACTACAACTGTTGTTGGCCATGGTCCCGCCTCTAGAGGTCCTCCACGCCCCTTCAGAGGCCTTGACCAAAACAAAAACGCAGCCATCTTTTCAACCGCCTAGCCTGCTGTAGCTAATATTAGCTTCCCATAGTTCCTTGCAAAGAGACCATTATCTCGGGAACGGAAGCACTAATCGACACGGGACTGGCGGCATTGGAAAGCTCGTCAAATTTTACATCTAGTAGTAGGTGGGTTGAAGTAACGAAATCAACGCTGAGCAATGTACCCGTTTTTACACATTTTTACAGAAAATAGTTACAACATCAGATGCGCGTAACTCCTACGAAAATGCCTTAAAATGCATGAAATTTTTTTTATGAAGACATCTCCCGACATATATACTACCGTTTACATTTGGTGCAATTTGGAGGCAATTTTATTTTCAATTTATTTCTTGTTCTTTGTATATTTTATTGTCGAAGCCTTCTTCTTCTTCTTTGAGTTTTATGGCGGTTGGCAAACATATATGTGCATTACCGCCACCTACTGGAGTTTGATATCAGCCAAATGCCTGAGGGGTGGGCATAAAAACGAAGGCCACGCGAGCCCAGTGCATTGTGGGAAATGTAGTATTTCGAGTCCCCGCACCCGCACCTCCCCCCCACCACCCCCCCCCACACACAGAGTGGATTTCGGTTGATATCTCTGTGAGTAAACCTCCAATTTCAAAAATTTCAACGGATTCGAAAACCTTAGGGGCGTGAGATTTAATATATATTCATATTCCCCACGGAAAACCCATCCTTTAACTTGCATAAAAATGGCTCTAGGGCTAACGAGTACAACATACCGGAGAGTGCGCAACCTTGTCTCACCCCCCTCCCCACCTTAAAAGGCGCACTTAAACCACCGTTGATCTTAAGAACACTTTCAATGTCTCTATATAAAGCCTGGATCTGAGCTACAAGACCTTTGTTGAAACCAAAAGCAATGAGTGTTTGCCACAGGTATTCATGTTCAACTCGATCAAAAGCTTTTTGTTGATCTATGGAAATCAAACCAAGATCCAAACCCAATGAACTGGAGAGGTCCACCACATCCCGGACTAAAGCTATGTTGTCTGTAACCAATCTGCCAGGTACACAGTAAGTTTGATCGACCTGAACAACTTGCTCCATGACCGTTCTCACCCTGTTGGCTAATACCTTGGACAGGATCTTGTAGTCCGTGCAAAGAAGGGAAACCGGTCTCCAGTTTTTAATATCCTGCAAGTCTCCCTTCTTAGGGAGGAGGGTTAGGACTGCCCTTCTGCAGCTTTGAGGGAGCAAACCCTTCTTCAAACTGTCATTTAGAACCATAAGGAGATCTTCACCAACCTCCAACCAGAATACTTTGTAGAAGTCAGCAGGCAGCCCAGCAATGCCCGGAGCTTTTCCACCCCGCATTCCCTGCAACGCAGTACATAGTTCCACCAGGGTTACTTCATTCCCCAGCCCTTTATTGGCCTCCTTCGAAACCTTTGGCAGCTCAGCAAAGAAGTCCTCCGACACTTGCGGATTATCGTTGTGCTCCGACTTGAACAAGTCATTATAAAAGCTTGAAGCAAATTTACGAATGTCAGCAGTCTCCTGCAACAGCTGCCCATTATTTGAGCGCAACGACATCATTTGTCTCCTTTGTCCACTTTTCCTCTCCAGTCCAAAGAAAAAGTGAGAAGGAGCATCCATCAAAGCCACATTCTGAAACCTACTGCGTACCACAGCGCCCCTAGCGGAGACGCCCAGCAAATCAGCCAAAACAACCTTTTTGGCTTTGAGGTTCTCAATGTGCCCTCTTTCTCCTGTGGAGTCTGCAAAAGACTGCAAGTCCACTACTTCTCTCTCCAGAGCTCTTATAGACCTGGCCAAATCCCTGGAGACATTGAAAGTGTGTAAACACAAATTCTGAATTTGGCTCTTCCCAAAATCCCACCACTGTTGCAAAGAGCTGTATAGGGCTTTAGTTTTTCTAAACTTTAACCAAAAAAACTTAAAAGCATCTTTGAAATTCTGATCTGACAAAAGAGATGTATTGAAATGCCAATACGCGCTACCAGAATTAACATGTTTAATGAAAACAGAGCATTGCACCAAGGAATGGTCAGAAAAACCAACTGGACTTATAAAAGAACTTTTACAAACATTAAATTGATGTTTAAAGCAATAAATTCTATCCAGCCTGGCTAGGGACACACGATTATCCCTAATATTGACCCAGGTGTACTGACGATGACTTTTATGAAAACCCCTCCACACGTCACTCAGCTCATGAGTTTCACTCAACTTTAACATACAATTCTTAGAAGCCAAGTGTGGCTCTGGATGATTCCTATCAAGCCTTGGGTTTTCAGTGCAATTAAAATCACCCCCAAGAAATAAAAATTCATCTGACTTGCATTGTTTAATTACATCACTTAAGACATTCAAAAAGCAAAGTCTTTCAGTGCCTACAGTAGGAACATAAACATTAATGAAAACCACTTTTACTTTTTCAAATTCAGCCCTCACTTTTAAAATTCGTCCTGCAACCACTTCCTCAACAACAGTTTTATTGGGATTAAATTTTTTAGAAAATAAAATTCCAACCCCACCACTCATACTACTTTTATGACTGAGAAATACCTCCCCAGCCCACTCCCTCTTCCATTCACAAACAATATCCTCAGTGCTGTGAGTTTCCTGAACAAAGGTTACATTTAAATTTTTCATATTAACACATTAAGTGCCATAGACGACCTAACTCGTCTTACATAATCCAGCGCTTGAGTGCCAAGGACGAGCTAACTCGTCTTACATAAACATTTTTTTTTTTTGACGGTGGGACATCAATCAACCCCTTTTACATCTTCGAGATAACTATTGGAGCAAGAGAATGTGTATAATCTATTTTACCGACCACTAAGTGGCGACTGAGACAGAGAGAAAGCCACAGCCACGGGACCCGTGGACCAAAAGCAGCCGCCTCCCGCGGAAATGGCTTGGCGATTTTACAGTCAGAAACGAACGAGCCTCATTCTCATACTGTAGGCGGGGACGCTTCGCGCTGCTGCGGTGGGGGGTTCCAGAAATGGACTGGGTGAGCAGCATAAAGCCTAGAGTCGCACGGGGCTTAATCGGGGCTCTCAAACCCAAGAGACAGTGAGACCTATCCACACTCGCTGCCAGGGAGAGGCTGCTCAACTCGCTGAAAACTCCCAGCAGCACAGACGGAGGGAGGAGCCCGGAGACACACACACAGAACGGACAGAGATCCCCTCCCCCCAGAGCCGCGGAGCAACGCGCGAACACACACACACACACACACACACACACACACACACACACACACACAATACAGTATACAGACTCGCCCAAAGGCACCCACAATCACAGGCAGGTGACTGTTCTGCTGAATTTCACAAAACTGTGATTATCTCAGCTTGCTGTCTCATACGCTAAAACCATGCTGTACTCAACGGCTAATATCTACATAACTACTAACTCTGCAAACTAACTCTTTTAGACAGAGAAAGCACACATTCTATTAGTTATTTTTAGATGATTGGTGTTCACGAAGTCTTAACAGAAAAGAATCCTCGGCTGTTGTAAAATGAGCCAGAATCCTCAAAAAAAAAACTGGCACAACTTACCTACAGGATTGAAAAAATGGCTGGCACTCAATGTGTTAATCAAACTAAACAAAGCAGCTCTCTTTGTAACATCCCTAGCTCCATTGAGATTTAACGTGCCAATATTTAAACTACACACCAGAAAACAGGGATGTAATATCAGCACATAGAAAAAGAAAACTACAAAGACATTATTCATCAGAGCTTTTTTGATTTTTCATCTTTAACATTCTTGATTTCAACCTGTAAAACTCTTGCTCAGAGAAGCATGGTTTTAAACCTTAGCAGAATTCAGAAAAAGTTGTACATCAGGAAAATGCTCTTCGATTTTAATCCTTTGACCCTTAGTGTTTTGCAAAAACTTCTGTATTTTTTCAAAGGAATATCCACACTCTAAGCTCTCATCCATTTCACTTTCATCGTCAAGCCCAGCCCCCCCCCCCCCTTCTTCTGACTGAGATTGGGAGGATGAACACACTGTAACTTTCTTTGAAACTTTATTGTCTCTGCATGCACCTTGTGTGGTCTCTGTGATTTTTCGTTTTGTTATCCTAGCTTTCAAAACATCCTCATCCATGCACTCCTCCTCCTCCTCAAACACAGACTCTACCGCCCTGGCAGCAGCCTGTCCCACCCTGCTCACTTCATTCCTCCCAGGGCTCCCACTATCCTCCCCATGACTTTGAGATCCATTTAATTGTTCAACATTTGAACCTGTTTCTAAATCAGTTTGTGAATTACGTGTTCCTGTCTCCACAACATTTTCCTCCGTTACATTTTCATTACATTGTCTATCAGGGAGCGGCCCAGACGGTTCCGCCGAGCCCGGCGTCTTCACACCTGTTGCCACATGTAGCGGCCCAAAAACAAAACCTGATGCCCCAGTCACCGCACCTGACGGCCCAGGCACCTCCCGTGACGGCCCAGGCACCTCCCGTGACGGCCCAGGCACCGCACCTGACGGCCCAGGCACCTCCCGTGACGGCCCAGGCACCGCACCTGACGGCCCAGGCACCTCCCGTGACGGCCCAGGCACCGCACCTGACGGCCCAGGCACCGCACCTGACGGCCCAGGCACCTCCCGTGACGGCCCAGGCACCGCACCTGACGGCCCAGGCACCTCCCGTGACGGCCCAGGCACCGCACCTGACGGCCCAGGCACCTCCCGTGACGGCCCAGGCACCGCACCTGACGGCCCAGGCACCTCCCGTGACGGCCCAGGCACCGCACCTGACGGCCCAGGCACAGCCACACCTTGAGCCTTTCTTGCTGCTGCTGCTACTGCAGCAGCAGCAGCCTGTGGCTGCCGTTCCCCAGCCCTATCAGGGCAAGAGCGAATAAAGTGTCCCTCCAAACCACATCCAAAGCACTTCATATTCTCTGTGGAAACATGCATAGTATAATCAAAGCTATCCACTCTAAACTTGAAAGCGAGACTCAATTCATCTTCATTTTTATTAAGAATCATGAGCACCTGCCTACGGAAAGACATGACGTGCTTTAACTGGGGAGATTTACATCCAAGGGGAATCAGTTTGATAGGCGACACGAGTTTACCGTGCCTTGCCAATTCCTTCGCCAAAGCTTCATTTCTAATGAACGGGGGAACATTTGAAATGATCACTTTTTTAGCGGGGCTGACCAGCGCAAACACCAGGGTGAAAGTGTCTTTAATAACCACCCCGCTCTCAACCATGTGATTCACCTTATCCACGCTGTCCAAAAACAAAACCACAGCGTTGTTCATCCGGGAGGCAGACTTAATACTACCAAACCCGACAACCTCACCCACAGCCAGACTACATTCCTCCACACTACATCTAACCTCCGGAGCCAACTTGGCATGCCGACGCGTTAACGTCTCTAAACCGGAGCCTCCAGCTTCTGCCATGCTGCCTGCCAGCAGACACTGGCAGCTGGCGCTACCAAACCACCCCGAAACCCGTGAAAGAAACAATAAAGCAAGAGAACACCAGTGCGCACATACACCAGA
>NC_139630.1:11803019-11825519 GCF_964638095.1 Poromitra crassiceps
TTAATTTGTTTGTTTTACCTGTGTCTTTGTGGACACAGTTTGTTTTGTTTTCTCGTATTAAGATTGTTTTGTTTGGTTTCATTTTAGTTATTATCTTGCATATTTTGTTTTGTTTGTTCATTTCCTAATTTCCTACCCCCCTAATGTGTTTTATCCTTTTCAGTTGCTGAAGGCCGGTGGTGGTGGTGCTGGTGATCCGGGTGGTGGTGTCCCCTCTTCGTGTGCTGTGTTTCCCTGGGATTTGAGTTTCTTCACTACAGAGTGTGCGTCACGTGTGCCTGGGGTGATTTTGTATTATTTTGGTGGATTCCTCTCCCTTGTCACTTGCCCCTATCTAGCCACTAAGCCTCAGCTTCTGAAAGGTATCCCTTCCCCTTCCCGGTGTGACTGAGTTTTAAAAAGAATCTTAAACTTGATTTAAAATAAAGACTGTTAAATTGTGGAACCACGTCTCTGGCCTATTTGAGTAACGAACCTGTGTGTCCTACTGTGTGTCCTACTGTGTTAAAAAGTACATAATTCCCTGGGTGAAATTCCCAGGGTGGCGTTGTCTGGCAACTTAGGAATCTCATGTAACCTTATTACTCTAAACATATATTGAGACTTTTCTGCTCACTCTCGCTGCCGCCACAATAAGGATTTTATAATGATATTTTGGGGATATTATAGGCATATTTTAGGGTTTTTCTGCACCTCACCTCTCACTCTCTCATGTCCTTTTCATCCTCTACTTTTCCTATTTCTTCTCCTACTCCTTTTCCCTCACACACACACACACACACACACACACACGCACACGCACACGCACACGCGCACACACGCACGCACACACACACACACACGCACGCATGAACATACACACACACACACGCACACACACACACACAGACACATGCGCGCGCATGCACACACACACACACACACACACACACACACAGCATTACCACAGACAAAAAATACGCAATAAATGCACAACTTGCATGTACGTTAAATACAGTCAATGGTTAAACATCAACACACTTTGCCATTTGCTAAATATAGAACCTGAGCAGGAAAACACCACAGTAAATATGTAAAAAGCACAGTGACCTGAGGTACAACATTGGCCTTTTTCTTTTCTTTTCTACCTTTATTTAAACAGGAGGAGTCTCACTGAGAGCAATGCTCTCTGTTTCATTAGCACCCTGTTCACATTCACACACACATTCACACCTGGAAGCTGACCAGTACAACCACAGTCTGATCTGCTGACACTGAGCAGCTCCACTGGAGCAGGTGGGGTTAAGAGCCTTGCTCAAGGGCAAGGGCACCTCGATGGTGCTGAGGGGGACAATCGCTAACTGTCACTTTCCCCACCCAGATTTATCCTGCCGGTCCTGCATGGGGATTGAACCAACAACCTTCCGGTCTCTTCTCTAACTACCACTGCCCACATATAAGTAGTTGGCCCAGTTCATAACAGTTTCAGTAAATGTATTTATAGAGTGCTTTTATCCAAAGCACTTTACAATGAATATCTCACACTCACATTCACATTCACCCACCGAAGGCAGCAGCAGCCATGCAAGGCACCAACCAGCTCATCAGGAGCAGTTATATGTCTTGCTCAAGGACACTTCAACACACTGCCAGGATGAGCCAGCCTCGAACCGGGAACCTTCCGATACCCAGACCACAGCTCTACCTACCTACCAGTACCCCCCCACACACACACTCTCTCTCTCTCTCTCTAAACAGTGCAGTTGACCCGGTTCATAACAGTTTAACTTCAACAGATGTTCCATTGCAGAGCCTTTCAAACACCACCATGACATCAGTCCTACCTGAGCAACACAGTAACATGAACAGCATCAGTCTGGAATCCATTTTGTCAGCTTGTCTTAACTCGTCTCGTCTTAATTCGCTGTCTCTGAAGAAGCGTGTCTGTCTGTCAGCCAGCGTGTCTTCTTAAAATGGTGTCTCCTGGTGTGCTGGGTATTTATATTTATGTGCTGTTTACGCCCCATCTCTTATCTCCTCATCAGCTTCATATGTGTTTTTCTCTGATAGGCCTACCACAGTGATTTCCTGTAGCTTCACGATGTCTCCAACACAACATCACAACACAAGTCCACTGTCTATCATTCAGTTTGATCTAGAGAAGCACAGCTCCAGTTAGTTATGTGCAGTGTTGGGCAAGTTACTGAAAATGAGTAATTAGTTACAGTTACTAGTCTCAAAAGTTAATTTATTACTTTACAGATTACTGCCTGCATAATAAATCATTAATAGTTATTGTTCCTGCATGGGATACTTGAACATTCACTTATTGAGGAGGCTTATAGCTTATAGTTCTGGCTGCAGCTGCAGAGCATTTTTGCCGGGCAGGGAGGACTAGGTCTGAAGATCATAAACCAGATAATCCTCTGAAGTTATCCACTATTTTCACATCCTAAAGTAACTAGTAACTAGCTCATTTAAATTGCAGTCATTGTAAAGGAGTTACTAAATTTGACAAAGTAGTTAGATTACTAGTTACTGCAAAAAGTACTTTGACAACACTGGCTGTGTGATTTGATCTCAATCCATTATTGGTTCTGGGACATCACAGATGGTGCAGATGAAGTACTCGGATCTCAGCTCTCTGCTGTGTCTCTAAGACCAGCAGGTGGTGCTGTTTCATCATTTCTCAACACCTGAGTCCACTGAGGTTCTCTTTCAGCCAGCAGCATTCAACAGCTCAAGAGAAAAGAGGAGAGAACAGAACATAAGAGAAGCAAAATCCCATCTCATATGTATGTATGTACGGTATGTATGTATGAGATGGTGATATATATATATATATATATATATATATATACATACATACATATATATATATTAAAACAGTTATTTTTAATGGATATGTTTATGGGAAATTAATGACAACTGAGGGATAAAATGTAAGGCTTTGGTTTGGTGGTGATTCTGACTGTGTGTGTAGCCTTTTTTTTCTGCTTGTTCTTTTCAAATGACGGGTTCTCAACTTGTGCGCCGCAACCTAAAAGTGGGTCTTGGGGCCGTTTTGAGTGGGTCACGGATGTGTGCCACCTTGAGGATGCCAGTATCCATGGCCAACATTACTGTATTTCAGAGGCTATTATAGCGGCCTCGTTTTTAAAGCTAGAGTTAACATACTGTTCTCAAACTAGAAGACCTAAGGCACACATTGGTCCCAACCATGCTAGCTTGTCAGGAAGGCTAAATAATGCTCTATACATTTTGGTGGCATGCTGGCAGTCTGAAATTTGGGTCGCAACTTAATGACTAAGGAAAAATGTGCGTTGTGAGACTAGATCAGTTGAGAACCTGTTTTAAATGATTTTTCTTGTCCTCATTTTTGCCTATTTATTCGTCTTTTATAACCAGTTTCTGCAGCACTTTGGTCCAAACTTGTTCTTAACACACTATTGGACCAAAGTTTATATGAAAGATTTATCCTGGATATTCAGTATTAGTGAAGCATCAACACAAAGTATTCCATCATTAACATATTCTAGGTCACCATCAATTTATCTAATGAGTATATCTGGCAAAAATGACCATGACATTTCAAACTCCGGGTTAAAGGTACGATGACGTCACTCTCACCATGAAACAACAAATCATACATGTGACCGGCATCTTTTCAGGACCGGCGTTGAAATGTTTTTGCACAGAATTCTTGCTCAGCAAAGATTGGATTGGAAAGTATCAAATTGCTTATTTAAACCATGTATCATAGTAGTACACACAAGAAGGCAGGTACAGGCAGTTTTGAACATGCATGAGAGAAACCCCCCCCCCCCCCCAAAAAAAATCTAGGTTTTTCAGGTTCAACATAAATCATCATGACATTAATGTAGAGTCATCAGCATGACCAGAGATGAGCAGTATTTTAAATACATCTATTTAAAATACGTATTTAAAATACATTTGTGTATTTTCTAATTTGTATTTGGCTGGACCGAGAAAAATAAGATGTAATTTGCATCAAAATACTTTCAGATCTTGTATTTTATGTATTTTAAATACATAAAATACATTTTATTTTATTTTATTCTCAAATGGACACATTTTAAACATTGACACAAGGTTTAAACTGTGGAATAAAAAAAAAACGCAATGTGAGATGTCACTTCTACTCCTCTGATTGGCTTACCCTCAGAACAATCTCAACCACAAATCAGAGGCAGAGTAGGGTGGGAACGTAGTACTGAAGCGTCATGTTGGTGGAAATTCCCCCAGAGATAAAGTACTAAAATTTATTACTTTATCTCTGGGGGAATTTCCCCAGAGATAATCATCATCACGTGATGATTAGATATTGCATGCTAAGGCAAACGCTGCCCTATCTACAAATGAAAGTGTTTACTGCATCATGCAAACCAGTGTATCATATTAGAGAGACACAGCTAACGCTAATTCAACAAAACAAAGCAAAACAACAATAACAAAAGGATGTTTGGTTCTGAGCTTTAGCGGGGTGCAGAACCATGAGTCCCCCTGACCCTCTGATTAAAGCTGTGATGAACCCGACAGAGTGCCACATTACACCAGGCTGATAGAGTAGAAGTCTAATGCTACAGCCTGATGCCTGAATGATTACAAGCCTGTTGATTTAACTGTCATGAAGGTGTTTGAGCGACTGGTCTGTAACATTTATCCTCTGTTGAAATGGACAGGGAGTCTAACTCAAACAGGACAGGAAGTCTGACTAGTACTGAAGCCTCGTGTTTGTGGAAATTCCCCCAGAGATAAAGTACTAAATGTGATGGTTAGATAAGCCTATTGCATCATGCTAAGACAAACACTGCCCTATATATCTGCAAGTCAAACTGTTTACTGCATGCAAGCCATCATATTAGAGAGACACAACTAATATTAAAAAAACACCTCCATGCCCAACTCAGCTCTACAAAGTGGATAAATAAATATACTGTTACAAAGCTGACAACCTCCCTGTTTCCATACATTAGCCACAGGCAGTAGCGGAGCGTACGCCGGGGCAGAGGGTGCGGCCGCCACGGGCCCACTCGTCAGGGGGGCCCATCAACAAAAAAAACAAAAAATTTTTTTTTTTTTTTTTTTTTTTTTTGCAGGCCAGGCCACCTGGCTGGCAACCTGTGTTTTTATTTTTCTTCTTCAGAACAAGCTTGTCTGTAAAGTGGCTTCACTGTAGTCTTTCTTGGACATAATATTACTTGGCTCAGTGAGTGACAAATTGTGTTTTCGGATATAGGGGCTATCAGCTATTTTACAGTTGTGACTTAAAATGACTTTATTTAATAAAGTCAGTGGTGTGAGTCTGAGAGGAATTCAATCAATAGACAATAACATTGGTGTGTTTAAAATTAGATATTCCACTAAATATGGCTAAAACCGATTCAAACATGCAAAAAAGGCACATTTTTCTTCGCGGCCTGGCAGGCCCGGTTCTACGGGGGTGCAAAAGCATGCATTGCACCCTTATTTGTCTGCATGCTCAGTTGAAAAGTAAAAAAATGTATAAATGCTACAGCTGCACACTTACTGTTTAAACTTGAATTATAGTTGTTGTTTTTCTTTGTTCTTTGATGTGATTTTATGGCTTTTTGGCACCTATATGTAACCTTTTAAGGTTGAGATAATTGTATTATCATTATATGGTCCAAATATTTCAGTAAAGCACTTGAAACACTTGAAATATTCTTGCTTGGGTGGTATCATTCTACTTGAAATGATGGTCAAATGCATTATTTTTAGTAAAATAACATGTCAAATTTTTCGGCCGGCCGGCCTTTGGTCGCTCCGCCCCTGGCCACAGGATTAAGTTCCCCTCACCATGAATGCCATACTGCGGCACCATGGTTACATGTTCCTGAAAAGTCACCTTTTGTGGTGAAATAAATAATGTTGCTGTATTTCTATGTGTGCAGCATGTTAAATAAAGACTAGGCTATATGTGACAATTTACTGACATGGTGGATGTGAAGTTGTTTATAGGGGACCTACTATCATAACATAACATTCATAACAGATCTCATATCTATGGCTAAACATGGTCAAAGCTCCAAAACGTGAGGTTACTGTAACATGTAGAAATGCTACCTGTAACTCAAGAGCCCTCACAGAAAGCAATTAACAGCTGAAGTGAAGGAGAAATAAGTTGTGATGAAAAAAAACAACTGAAATGGAAGAACTGTAGTGTGTTAGACTCTAACACAGTTAGAGGGTACACAAAGGAGAATACTGCCACAGAGGACTAAAGAGATGATTTACCATCTAAAGAAACCAGACAATTTCACAATTGAGAAGCTGGAATCAGAGAATTAGGACATTTTTCCTTAAAGCCCCAATCAGTAAGATTTTTGACATTTTTTACTGTAATATAAGAGCTTTTTAGTCTTAGGACATGGTAGATTGACTTGTAATAGGGAGACTCTCGGCTTTATTTATCCCACACCGCCCTCCATTGGCCAGCACTGGGACTAAGCAGTTTGCTGCCAGCGTCCCGTGTCAATAAAATAGAAAAAAAGAAAAGGATGCGCGCATGCGCTGTACAGCGTAAGCGCTGTCTGCATGAAAGCAAGGAAGTAACTCGATTCGGATTTGCTATGAAAATGATGTTTCACGGAACTATGGATTATTATTTCATCACGTGGTGAGTACCCGATGTCACAACATGTACATAGAGCTTTCTGGCGCTGTGTTTTGTTGACTTTGAACGGCGATATCGTTATCGATACTAATGCACGCAGAGGGCGCAGTTGGAAAACTTACTGAATGGGGCTTTAAAGAAATGGCTCAAAATGATTAATAGATCATCAAAATAGGAAATTAATGTAATATTCGGCAATAAATCGATTAATTGACTAATTGTACAAAATACGTATTTGTATTTCAAATACATTTTTCAGACCAGTATTTTGTATTTGTATTGTGATACATTTTTTGAGCAAGTACTTGTAATTTGTATCAAAATACTTTTTGATGTATTTTCGCCCATCTCTGAGCATGACAGTAAGCATCCTCCAAAACACGCTAAATATAATCATCATTATGGGTAGATTTCATATCCACAAATGCAAGTGGAAAAAAAGCAAACCTTCCATATCCTGTTTTAAAAATGAATGCAAATATTATTTGACATCTTTAAAGAAGCAGGAATACAATTGTATATTATCAGCATTACTTTATGCTTTCAAATAGCTGCGATATACTTCTCGGAACTATCCTTGGAACTATGGTTGATGCTAGAATGGAGCTACGCGAGTCACATGTTGATCAAGCATTTTGGACTGCCGTTGGCCCAACTCTCTCTTCAATGACTCTGGCCATGAGGAGGTTGGGTTTAGGCATGAGGAGTGACGATTGGTTAGGGTGTTAGAGGAAGCCAATCAGAGGCAGAGTTAGGCAAGTCATCTCCGAAACATCCTTGGGGAAAAAAAACAAGAGGGGTGGGGGCATGAGGAACGGGGCTGATGGGAAATATAGTCTTAATGTGAAGAAACAGGTGCTCAGTCAGCTCCAACATTATTTCCTGGTTCCATGTCGTTTGTTTCCCTCCAGGAAACTTCCCGGACTCCTGCAGGATCGAAGCGTGCACTTTGACCCCTGAGGAAGAAGCACGCTGCATCAGGAACAGATGGACTTCTGGGAAATGGCGGCTCCTCCTACCTCCTCAGAAAGTATGTCACTGAATTTGAGAGATACACTCTTAGGCTCAATGTCCATACAGCGTTTTTGTCTGAGCACCGGTGCCCTTTTCTCATTAAAGACAATAGAAAAGGTGCACAACTGGCTACTGTTCCTGAAAAGCGCTGCAGCCGATGTCCCCCCTCCCCTCAACCACCAGGGGGAGGGCCCTCAGAGCAGAGCACTTTAGAAAAAATGAGAAATGTTCAACTTTTCAGAAAATCGCCGGGTGACGTGAACCACTCTCTCCAGCCGACCAACATATGGAGAAAGTGAAAGTAGTGATGGAGAAACAGGATGATCAGCATGATCACTGGACAGATGACCTGTCAATCATGATTCATGCCACAAAGCACAGTCTGCTTTATCATCTATTGACTCTAAATGGGATCATAATTGACTAAATGAACATCAGGCTGTATTGAAGAAGACTTAAAACTAGTGATTGAGAACATCAACTCATTAGGAAAGTGTTTACTAAGGTCATAAATCAAGTGAGAAGTAGGGTCATTTTCCCATTGACTTAAATTTGTATTGTAATTTATACAATATATGAAGCTACTGTAAGAGAGGCTATAAGCACGATACTTGCCGTTCACTCTTGGCCGCATGCCCAACTCAATTAAACAATGTGGCGGTTTAGCCTTGTTATCGGCGAGCGGTTCCCTTCACAGTTGAGTTTCTGTTTCGCCATGTGTAGGTGTAGCAGTGCCTGGTGCCATGTGTAGGTGTAGCAGTGCCTGGTGTAGGTGCCTGGTGCCATGTGTAGGTGTAGTAGTGCCTGGTGTAGGTGTAGTAGTGCCTGGTGTAGGTGCCTGGTGCCATGTGTAGGTGTAGTAGTGCCTGGTGTAGGTGTAGTAGTGCCTGGTGTAGGTGCCTGGTGCCATGTGTAGGTGTAGTAGTGCCTGGTGTAGGTGCCTGAGGTGCCATGTGTAGGTGTAGTAGTGCCTGGTGTAGGTGCCTGAGGTGCCATGTGTAGGTGTAGTAGTGCCTGGTGTAGGTGCCTGAGGTGCCATGTGTAGGTGTAGTAGTGCCTGGTGTAGGTGCCTGGTGCCATGTGTAGGTGTAGTAGTGCCTGGTGTAGGTGCCTGGTGCCATGTGTAGGTGTAGCAGTGCCTGGTGTAGGTGCCTGGTGCCATGTGTAGGTGTAGCAGTGCCTGGTGTAGGTGCCTGAGGTGCCATGTGTAGGTGTAGCAGTGCCTGGTGTAGGTGCCTGAGGTGCCATGTGTAGGTGTAGTAGTGCCTGGTGGAGATCTCCCCTCTACTGGGTGCACTTTTCTAGCTTACTGTATGCTGTAAAACTGAGCATTTTAACATTGGTGTCTATGGGGATGGACCTGCTTTTGCAGCCAGCCTCAAGTGGCCATTTGAGGACCTGCAGTTGTTGGTACTTCCGTGTTGGCTTCATTTTTCCAAGACAGAGGTTGCCGTTTGGTTATTTCACATGTTTTAAGGTTTTAAAGGTCATCAACACTAGATGAAACATCTGTCTTTTCTCTCTGCAGCTCTCTCCTCACCACAGTCATCAGTTCGGAGGGGCGGAGCTTGCGGTGGGGGGCGGAGCAATCAGTCACGTCCGGCTTATCATCGCTCCGGACGGAGGAGTGAGCCGGCTGAGGTTGTGGGGACGCCCCGCACCGGCCGCCAAACTGTGACACACACACACACACACACACACACACACACACACACACACACACACACACACGCGCGCGCATGCACGCGCACACACACACACACACACACACACACACACACACACACACTCACACACACACACACACACACACACACACACACACACACACACACACACACACACACACACACACACACACACACACACACACTTTAATGCTCCACAAATACAGGGAATGAAATGTAACAGGGTTAGACTAGGGCACACATACAGTAGCACCTTCTCCTGCACAGCCAAGCTGCCTATGACAGTATTTGGCTTTGTTCTTTGTCATGACAGTATTTGGCTTTGTTCTTTGTCATGACAGTATTTGGCTTTGTTCTTTGTCATGACAGTATTTGGCTTTGTTCTTTGTCATGACAGTATTTGGCTTTGTTCTTTGTCATGACAGTATTTGGCTTTGTTCTTTGTCAGCCAGAGATTAGTTGGGAATATTATCAGATATTTGATCAATCTGGGAATATTTTCCTTCCCAATGTTGTGGTAAAGGTGTCTACTCACCTAGCAAAACCTGTGACGGCTGCTGAAAGTCGGGGTACCTGAGACCTTATCCAGGAGACATTGAAAAGGTTTAATTCTGCCTTAAGCAGCTTGTGCTTTTTTTTGTGTGATGTGGAATCGATTGCAAGCATTTGTTTTGCACCAAAACCACTTATTGTCCAGAGAACGTCCACGCCCACTTTTTTCACTCGTCGTAAAGCAATTTTTGTGTGTGAAAATAAATATGTACATGTTGGAAATCATCTTTTCAATGGTTTGGCCTACAATAGGCCTACTGCACAGTACAGTACATGGTTTCTGGGATTTATGGGGTCGAGGAATTCTGAATTGTTGTTTTACCAATTTTTGACCTTCAAATCCGATTTTCAGCTCCAAAAGGTCAATTTTTCAAAGTGGTGTAAAGTTGTGTAGAGCCTTTATATTAAGGCTAATGAAAATTCCTGTTTATGCTGAGTTGACTTTGAGATGAGGGAACCCTGTGGTATGAGTGAGACTTTGAGACGAGGGAACCCTGTGGTATGAGTGAGACTTTGAGACGAGGGAACCCTGTGGTATGAGTGAGACTTTGAGACGAGGGAACCCTATGGTATGAGCGAGACTTTGAGATGAGGGAACCCTGTGGTATGAGTGAGACTTTGAGACGAGGGAACCCTGCGGTATGAGTGAGACTTTGAGACGAGGGAACCCTGCGGTATGAGTGAGACTTTGAGACGAGGGAACCCTGCAGTATGAGTGAGACTTTGAGACGAGGGAACCCTGCGGTATGAGTGAGACTTTGAGACGAGGGAACCCTGCAGTATGAGTGAGACTTTGAGACGAGGGAACCCTGCGGTATGAGTGAGACTTTGAGACGAGGGAACCCTGTGGTATGAGTGAGACTTTGAGACGAGGGAACCCTGCGGTATGAGTGAGACTTTGAGACGAGGGAACCCTGTGGTATGAGTGAGACTTTGAGACGAGGGAACCCTGCAGTATGAGTGAGACTTTGAGACGAGGGAACCCTGTGGTATGAGTGAGACTTTGAGACGAGGGAACCCTGCAGTATGAGTGAGACTTTGAGACGAGGGAACCCTGTGGTATGAGTGAGACTTTGAGACGAGGGAACCCTGCAGTATGAGTGAGACTTTGAGACGAGGGAACCCTGTGGTATGAGTGAGACTTTGAGACGAGGGAACCCTGCAGTATGAGTGAGACTTTGAGACGAGGGAACCCTGTGGTATGAGTGAGGGATTCTTCACCAGCTGGTAATGGAGCTGGCATAACAATATAGCTTGTCTTTTACACATGAACATCCAACCAGTTGCCATCAGGTGGCAGACATTGATTTTACACTTCTTCAGTTTGTGCCATGTGGAAGCTCTGGCCTCCACACAGGTAACATCTGCACCTTGGTAAACATTTTAAATGAAATATATGCATTGGGGGGTCATACAGTATCAGACACAAATTATTATTCAAAGTAGAGTATATGCTGAGATCTTTAAAGAGCACTGATTTCATTAGGTGTGGCCAGTCTATTCAGCTCTGCGGTTTCTAAACTTCCACCATCTTCAAACTCTGTTCCTGGAGGATGTGAAGGTTTTGCTCGGTGTCTCCTGCAGTTTCCAGACTGTGCAGAACACCTGACCCCCTGCTGTGTGGAAACCAAATAAAATATTATTTCTAATGCTTTTGATTGAGTTGATTCAAGTTGATGGGTTTGAAGCCGGACGAGGACGTCTCTCTCTCTTCTCTCTTTCCCAATGATTACTGTCTCTCTCTACTTTCAAGGGTCTAATAAAACCAAAGATCATAAAGATAAATAAACTAGAGACTCTTGCAATGGGATAACACCCGCTGCTACGCCAAGTAATGGTGCAATGACATGCATGAGAGAAATAAATGAGTTTGGTGAAGCAGGTGAATGTGCCAGATTGATTCAATATGTCGAACCATCCCCACATGGTCAAGGTTGATCCTATGTATTGACATATCTGTGGAATGTGCAACATTAAACATGGTTTCCCTGGCTCACCCACCTGCAAACAAAATGGCCGAAGGATGACCGCCCGGCTCACAACAGTGACAACCTAGAGAGCATCTTGTGATGCGATCACACAGCTGCATCTTATCATCACCACTTCAAATGAATGAATGTGGGCCAGGGGCGTAAAGTGAGGTGGGGCAATGTGTGTGTGTGTGTGTGTGTTGATGTAGATGTCAACTACACACCTGTAAGGTTTCATGACTGCATCTTGCATGGTTTTGATGCTATCGTGCTCACAAAAGCGGTCCACAGACAGACAGACAGACATAGCCTATAAACACCTGGCAAAGTACTCAAAAACAGGTTCTGTGGTAGTTCCTACAGTACATTTTGTCTTGATGACACACACACACACACGGTAAAAACAATGCCAGTCCTGCTGTCCTGGCTAGTAACAATGCCGTGCTGCATTGCAACCATTGAGACTCACCAAACTGTAAAAACATGGTTGCTGTGCTGCATTGAAACCAATGGGAATCAGAAGGCAGAGCTGTACAGACACACAGACTGACTTCCTCCACTGCAGAAAGGCTGGCACACACTCAGAAGGATGGACACTTCCTTTGCCTCAAACACTTTTTCTCTTTATTCAGTTTTTTTTTTGGTTTACAAAGAACAAAAATCAAAACAGAGAAAATATACAATCAGCTGCATAATAAGCTCCATGTCCACAGAAAGCATTTTTTGAGCTGCCAGCGCCTTTCTGTAATTCAGCTTCTATGGTCAAGAGTCAAGACACGCTAGGAGCACTCCTCTTCTCAGCACCATGCCTGGTGCAGCACTCCTAGTAGGGGGGGATCAACTTTTTCAGAAGAGCGATGTTCATCAGTCACTTTTTTCAATCAACCAATCAAAATCGGGGAAGAGGCGGGCCTAAAGAGATCAACAAACATGGTGGAGGAGAGATATCTCTGCTTTTTGGGGGGTTCCGGGTGAGAATGATCAATGATATTATCTTGTTGGGTTGATGTCAGCTTGCTCTTTACCTTGTGCTAATGTTAGCTAACTGTCAGAGTCAGCTCCGCACGCTTTGGAAGTGCTCTGGACATTCATATTTTTGATATCCAAAGTGTTCCGCCATGGGGAAGGTTGGGGGACTTCCTGTGGACACAGCCCCTAACACTGTTTTCTTTAAAAGCTCTTTTCTGAGCAGTGAAGTAGGAAAGTTTGAGGTCTGAGCTCTTAAAGGGGTTTCTTGGACTCTGAGCTCATCAAGATCAGACCAGGCAAACTTTTACTTCAGGCAAAATCTTCAAGTAAAAAAAATAGACAGTTGAAACTACACACTGTTTACAAGATAGAAGTGATAAATAACAAAATTAATAATAACAAAATAAAGCAATATACAAATGAGAGTTGTAGATGTGTTTAGCATTTAGCAGTCTTCTTCAAATCTTTTCACGTTTGCTTTTCCTGCCCAAGTCTGCTGACTGAAGCTACACATCTCAACACTAAGCTCACACATCTAACTCAATACATCCGAAACACTCTATATATAAACTCACACATCTAACTCAATACATCTGAAACACTCTATATATAAGCTCACACATCTAACTCAATACATCTGAAACACTCTATATATAAGCTCACACATCTAACTCAATACATCTGAAACACTCTATATATAAACTCACACATCTAACTCAATACATCTGAAACACTCTATATATAAGCTCACACATCTAACTCAATACATCTGAAACACTCTATATATAAACTCACACATCTAACTCAATACATCTGAAACACTCTATATATAAGCTCACACATCTAATTCAATACATCTGAAACACTCTATATAAGCTCACACATCTAACTCAATACATCTGAAACACTCTATATATAAACTCACACATCTAACTCAATACATCTGAAACACTCTATATATAAGCTCACACATCTAACTCAATACATCTGAAACACGCTATATATAAGCTCACACATCTAACTCAATACATCTGAAACACTCTATATATAAGCTCACACATCTAACTCAATACATCTGAAACACTATATATAAGCTCACACATCTAACTCAATACATCTGAAGCACATAATGATGATTTACACAAAGAGACATGCTCTCCATCCTCAGATCTTCAGGCTGGTCTAAAAATCCAAGTTTCTCTGAAGGTCAAAGCCTGTTCTTCCGTTTTCAGTGTCTTTACCAACCAGTGGAAGGCCCTACAGCTCTGAGCTGTCAACATGTTCCTGCTGACCTGTGGAAACCTCTTGTCTCCAAAACAACTTCTGAATTAAGACTTGACCAGTAACTAATTTGTTTAAAAAAGGTTTCATAAACTCAATGGTTGTAGATATAGGAACAATTATATAGGAACAATATTTAAATTTTACAGCCAAGCCAGAATTACTCCATTGTGATGTTTTACATGGGAAAAAATAATTAACTCCGTTATGGGTTCAAATCAGGGCCAATAGGTTTGAGATGAAAAAAGAAAAACCAAAACCATGACAGACAAAACAACAATTGAGTTGAGTTGATCAGTTCTAAACCTGTAAAACATTAAGTTCAGTAAAAAATAATATTGACAAAATACAAACCGTAATTTTTTTTTTAAACAAAAATAATTTGTAATCTTTTTTTTCTTTTTTTTTAATACTTGCTTTAAGCATTTTGTCAATCATGCAAACTCTTTTTTTTCTTTTTCTTTTTAAATAGCTTTCTCAAGTTCAGTTTTCTCTCGGGTATTGACTCTATTTCTTGAAGTGGAGAGGGTGTCTCTTGGTGGCAGTTCAGGCTTGTTGCTGCTGCCTGTACTGTGCTTCTAGTTCAGAAAAAGTTTGTACAATGGCCGCACATCATGAACCACAAGCAAGTTAATATATTTTAAGTTGAGATTGCTGAAAAATGTATGCAGATTGCTTTGTATAAACGGTCATACATTTGTACACCAATGTAGATCATCCTTGCTTGTTGGTCGAGAGCAGAGCTACAACTGCTAGTTAGATCTGAGACATGTACCTGGCTATTAAAGAGTGATGCTGATAGATAGACAACAGCAACATGTCCTGACTTCGTTTTCAATGATTCTGTTTTTCCTGCTGTGACTTTAAAGGGAACAACTCTGTCACTGCCTTCAATAAGATGGTGGCCAGGTGGCTGTGTGAGAGCTGAGGCATCCATCTGGAAGTGAGATGAGCTCCTTGGAGATCCTACTCTGTTGCAGGGCCTCCTGCCTCTTGACTCAGCCTGCCTTCAGCACTGGAACCACGCAGGTCATCATAATCCAGCTCAATGTTCTCCTCTCGTCCTTCAGCTCTGGAACCACGCAGGTCATCATAATCCAGCTCAATGTTCTCCTCTCGTCCTTCAGCACTGGAACCACGCAGGTCATCATAATCCAGCTCAATGTGCTCATTACATACATTACATTACATCATTTGGCAGACACTTTTATCCAAAGGGACTTACAATAACACATTTTTGTCAGCAATAGAGAAATCAACTATGCAACAACAGTCTATGACAGCTACAACTTCTGAAGGAATAGTGGTAAAGTTTTTTTTTCTTTTTCTTTTTTTTTCAGAGAGAGAGAGAGAAAGATGTTAGTTCAAGAAGGGCCCAGATGGAGCCTGAAAAGGTGTGTTTTTAGTCTTTGCCGAAGGATCGGCAGTGATTCGGCCGGCCTGACCGAAGGTGGAAACTCATTCCACCATTGAGGGGCCAGAGACGAGAAGAGTCGCGAAGGGGATGAGCGACTTTTGAGCCCCCGTAGCGGAGGAGGGGCGAGGCATCCTGCACTGGTGGAGGAGTGGAGGGAGCGGTGAGAGGTTTGGAGCCTGACCATAGATTGCAGGTACAGAGGAGCTGTCTGGTGTACTGCCCTGTAGGCCAGAACCAGTGTTTTGAATTTAATGCGTGCCGAGAATGGAAGCCAGTGAAGGTCCCGGAAGAGGGGAGTGACGAGAGAATTTGGGTTGGTTGAATACCAGACAGGCTGCAGCGTTCTGAATGAGCTGAAGCAGTCGGATGTCAGCGGCAGGAAGGCCGGCCAGAAGCACGTTGCAGTAGTCCTTCAGCACTGGGACCACCCAGGTCATCATAATCCAGCTCAATGTTTTCCTCTCTTCCTTCAGCACTGGAACCACCCACGTCATCATAATCCAGGTCAATGTTCTCCTCTATTCCTTCAGCTCTGGAACCATCCAGGTCATCATAATCCAGCTCAATGTTCTCCTCTCTTCCTTCAGCACTGGAACCACCCAGGTCATCATAATCCAGCTCAATGTTCTCCTCTCTTCCTTCAGGTCTGGAACCACCCACGTCATCATAATCCAGCTCAATGTTCTCCTCTCTTCCTTCAGGTCTGGAACCACCCACATCATCATAATCCAGCTCAATGTTCCCCTCTCTTCCTTCAGCACTGGGACCACCCACATCATCATAATCCAGCTCAATGTTCTCCTCTCTTCCTTCAGCACTGGGACCACCCACATCATCATAATCCAGCTCAATGTTCTCCTCTCTTCTTTCAGGTCTGGAACCACCCACATCATCATAATCCAGCTCAATGTTCTCCTCTCTTCCTTCAGGTCTGGAACCACCCACGTCATCATAATCCAGCTCAATGTTCTCCTCTCTTCCTTCAGCACTGGGACCACCCACATCATCATAATCCAGCTCAATGTTCTCCTCTCTTCCTTCAGGTCTGGAACCACCCACGTCATCATAATCCAGCTCAATGTTCTCCTCTCTTCCTTCAGCACTGGAACCACCTACGTCATCATAATCCAGCTCAATGTTCTCCTCTCTTCCTTCAGCTCTGGAACCACCCACGTCATCATAATCCAGCTCAATGTTCTCCTCTCTTCCTTCAGCTCTGGAACCACCCACGTCATCATAACCCATCTCAATGTCCTCCTCACTCCCTTCATCACTGGAATCATCAAGGTTATAATAACCTGTCTCGATGTTCTCCTCTCTTCCTTCAGCATCTGAACCACCAAGGTTATAATAAACCAGCTCAATGTTGTCTCTTCCTGGATTGTGCCTCCTTTTGGCCTGGAAAGACATGACAGCAGCTGTTACTGGATCACACCTCTCTTCTAGCTAAAGTTGTACAGTCTAACTGTTTCATTTAACCAATCCTCTACTGAGTAAAGATGTTCAGTACCTTGCAGTAGAAACAGAGGGCAGTGACGAGCAACAGCAGAGTCAGCAGCGGGACAACATGTCTGACGATGACATCTGCTGGAGAGGCTGAAACAGATTCAGAATCATCACATCAGATCAGCTGACATCATGAGAACAGCTCCCATTAAACATAAAGCTCATGTTGCTCGTAGTGATGCCAAATGTATCGGTTAAATATCAGAAATGGACAATTTTTGCATTGTTGACTACAACTGTCTCATCGGCTGATAAGATTAAATACACCGATGGCAGTGATAGTCATTAACATAATTTGCGTCACCATCCCTAATCTGTTCCAAAGACGTTCAAGTGTGAATGGAAGAACAGCTACCAGCATGAGTTAAGAAATGTGATTGGTTTATATTAATTAAAAAAGGGGCATTTTTGATTATGTGAAAGAATGTTACGATAAAAGATGTTCCTTAAATCTATATGTTAATTTGCTTTCTAATTTGGACTGTCTGTATGTCTGCCCTTCGCGTATCTTGAGAACCGTTTGTCGGATCGACGTGGGTGCATGGGGGAACGGGCACTGCACTAGTTTAGTTTAATTTCATAAAGAACATATTTGGTTATGTTAAAGTTGTTACAATATAAACTGATGCTTGCAGTATATCTGTATTCCCTGCAAATTAATATGAAGGGCAGAATATACGATGATTTTTGCAGGGCACAAATGGGTCAATACGAATATCGGTATCGGCCCATCATTTTCATATAGGTGCATCGCTAGTTGCCTTAAAACCCTTAAAATCACTAAATGAAGGTCACTTTTTTTTCTTCTTTTTTTATGGTAATCTGAGCCACTCTACAGATTATACTGATGTTGATGGACAAAAGCCACAAATCTGTCATAAATCGGGTTTCAGGAGGGAAGAATCTGGCCTGCGGTCCCCTGTCGCATGTCATCCCCTCTCCCCCCCCCCCCCCCCCCCCCCCCCCCCTGCCCGCTCCCTGTCCCATCCAAAATAAAATAAAGGCGAAATGCCCAAAAAATTATTAATATAAAAAACTCAACATCACATCTAGACCGCATAAAACCAGGTCCAGTTCAAAGACCATTACATTTACACATTTCAAATCTGGGCTAGATTACCAAGGGGACCCTAGACTGTCACCAAGAAACACTTTGAGATTTGTGAAACTTTTATCCTATCTCTGAAAATGGAAAAAATTAAGATTGAATTGTTTTTCCCCATCTAGACTGCATAAAACCAGGTCTAGTTCAAAGACTATTACAGTTACACATTTCAAATCTGACCTAGATTACCAAGGGGACCCTAGACTCTTACCAAGAAACACTTTGTAATTTGTGAAAATGTTATCCTATCTGTGAAAATGGAAAAATGGAAGCTTTCATTGTTTTTGCCCCATCTAGACCGCATAAAACCAGGTCTAGTTCAAAGACAGTTACACTTATACCTTTCAAATCTGTTCTACATTACCAAGGGGACCAATGGTATTCACTCACTATGTGAGAAATTTTGTGCTTTTTTGAAGTAGTCCACAATTGTTATAAGCACATTTGTACATTAGACGCTGGGAAATGGCAGCCATCTTGGGATTTGGGTCAAATCTGACTTCCCTCCCAATCTGAAAATAAACCTTATGGTATTCCCTAACTATGTGTGAAATTTCACGTTTCTTTCAAAAAGTGCACAATTCCTCTATTTTTGTTTGTTAAAGCCATTGGGGGGTTAGTGAGTGAGTGAGCGAGCGAGCAAGAATAGTCGTAGGACGTACATTACGTCATGAGAACATTTTAAGTTACAGTATTGTGAGTATATGTACTGCTGCATCATGTAAACAGCAATATTTGTGGAATATTGTCTTTTCGGAATAAGGGCAAAAACTGGAATATTCTCCACCAGGTTACCTGAGACAGTGAGTGAGAGGGGCTGGCTCTCAGAGGAGAAGTTATGAGAGAAAACATAGATGTGATAAACACATCTGTAGATCCCTTGGTGGGCGTGGCCTGCAGCAGGAAACAGGAAGTGGGCAGTGAGATTGGCAGGTGGCTGGGTGTGGTTGTCTGCTGTGTTGAGGGCAGAGTGATTGGCAGCTGGCTGGGTGTGGTTGAGGGCAGAGTGATTGACAGCTGGTTGGGTGTGGTTGTCTGCTGTGTGGGAGGCAGAGTGATTGACAGCTGGCAGGATGTAGTCGTGTGCTGTGTTGCTGGAGGTGAGGTGGAAGAAGCCTCCTGGGTACTGTGGCTGGATGGAGCAGCTGATGGTGAAGCTGGAGGAGCCCCTGAACACCTGAAACCCCTGCTGCTGGGCCTCAGAGACCCCGTCCATGGAGGAAGAGAGGGAGATGTTTGGCTGAACTAGCAGAGCTGTGGAGAGGGAGATGATTGGCTGGAACAGCAGATCTGTAAACAGAGAGGAAGATGATTGGCTGAACTAGTAGAGCTGTAAACAGAGAGGGAGGTGATTGGCTGAACCAGCAGATATTTAAACAGAGAGGAACATGATTGGCTGAACTAGCAGATCTGTAAACAGAGAGGGGAGATGATTGGCTGAACCAAAGTGATGAATGTTGATGGTTGAAAGGTGACAGGGTTTGTCTGTTAGCAGCCACCATACAAGACAGAGAGATGCTCCATTCATAAGACAGACAACTGCTACATTGTAACACAGAGGAGTCAGAGAGCAGCCTGACACTGTGGAAGCAGCTGAGGATGTGATGTCACTGGTCAGTATTACCTGAGCAGATCAGCTCCAGACTGGAAGAGCTATTATATGATTTTGACTTTCCTGCACACTCCCTCAGTGCAGACTCAGACCCATCACAGAGACAATGAATCACCCAGTCCTCACGAGACGTTGAGTAAGGAAGATACTCTATCCATTGTGTGGAAACAGCAGAGCCACATGCCAGCTGTCTGCACACGACAGCTGCTGACTTCAGGTTCCAGTTAGAGCTCTGGTTATGCACCGTTGCCCAGTGTCCAGTAGATATTTCAATCTGCAGTTCACCAGCACACCGACTGGCTCCTCCCACCAACCTGACATCATCAGGCTCTGAACAGAGACAAGAGAGACATTAGTAAAAGAAGTACCTGTATATTCACTTTGATTAGAACAGAAATGAAGCCATATCCAAGCTGCAGCTCCTCACCTGAGCAGGTGAGTCCAACAGCTTTGCCAGGTGAGCAGGTGTTTCTAGCTGAGCCTGAGCTTCCACAGTCCAGGAGAACAGACTCATTGCCTTCACACTGGAACCCTTTGGTCCACATTGGAGCCTCCACTTCTCCATAGAGCGCCCCCTGGTGGACTGAGGGAGCCCCACAGCCAAGCTCCCTACAGACCACCTCTGCATCCTGCTGGTCAAAGTCAGCTTCACAAACCGAGGACCACGACTGGTTAGACTTCACCTCCAGTCTCCCTGAGCACAGACTAGTCCCATTCACCAGCCTCACAGACTCTGGAGAGAGAGAGAGAGGGGGGGGGGGGGGACAGAGAGAGTTTTGAATTGAGATGCTAAGTTACGTCAAGTTTCCTTCTGCAAAAACAAACAAAATCACTGCCATTCCTTTGATTGCAATGTTATAATGGTGATTTTAGAGCCTTCTAGATGGGCTAAAGCCCTAAATGTCATCACAGTCTCACTAAAGTGGGTGAAATAACCGCAGCGCAGTCCGTGTTTGATGAGCTCTCATAAACTCAGTTTTTAATTTAGAACAGAGCTTTCAGGATTAGCAGAAACTAGACATTCAGGCAAACAGGTAGATACCAGCTCTGTTAGGCTAGCTCATAACATACCTGTACTGTAGCTCCAAATTCAGTGAAGTCTGAATGAAATTGGGCTCATGAGAACCACAAATCTCACTTTTATAGTCAAGTCAAGTCAAGTCAAATTTATTTATATAGCACCTTTCATACACAAAGGCAATTCAAGGTGCTTTACAAAAAAATAATTGAAAAAACAAGCAGCAAAGCAATGCATATATAAAAAACACAGCCGACAGTTTTAGTTAGAATATATACTCAAATTAACAAACATGAAACATTATTTCTGTTTTAAATAAGTTACAAGGCATTCTTCAGTATTATTATTACATGTACAGTCCATTTGTTGGAAATGTACAGGAAAACAAAATTAAAAATTACAGGCCGAATACAGGTTTATTCTGCCGGGCTGGAGAGAGGCAGTAGTTTAGTAGCAGTTAAAGGCAAGAGTAAACATAAAGGTCTTTAGCTTGGATTTAAAAATAGGCAGAGTAGGGGCGGATCTAATGTGTTCAGGGAGTTCGTTCCAGTTATGAGAGGCATAGTGGGCAACGCGGCTTCACCATGTTTTGATTTGGTCCTCGGGACAATTAGTAGACCAGTGCCTGAAGATCTCAGGGATCTGGATGGTTCATAGTGTAGAAGCATTTCAGAGATGTAGTGTGGGCCTGACCCGTTGAGAGATTTGTAAACTATTAGCAGAATTTTAAAGTCTATTCTAAGATTTACTGGCAGCCAATGCAGGGATTTGAGAACTGGTGTAATGTGTTCAGCTTTCTTGGTTCTTGTTAGAACTCTAGCAGCCGCATTCTGAATGAGCTGTAGTTGTTTAATAGCTTTTTTGGGAAGACCATTGAAAAGACTGTTGCAGTAGTCTAGCCTGCTAGAAATGAAAGCATGAATTAGTTTTTCAAGATCTTGTTTGGACATATAGCCTCTAATCCTTGCTATATTTTTTAGATGATAGAAGGCAGATTTTCTTATAAGCTTGATGTGGGAGTTGAAATTTAGATCAGAGTCAATAATAATGCCAAGATTTTTTACCTGGTCCTTTGGCTTCAAAGATAGGGATTCGAGGTGAGCAGTAACTTTGAGCCTATCTTCTTTTTTGCCGAAGACAATTATCTCTGTTTTGTCTTTATTAAGTTGGAAATTCTGGCACATCCAATCATTAATTTGCGCAAGGCACTGACACAGTGTCTCTATGGGGGCATAGTCATCCGATGAGAGGGCTATGTAAAGTTGGGTGTCATCTGCATAGCTATGGTAAGCTATTTTGTTTTTTTGCATAATTAGGCCTAGAGAGAGCATATAAAGGTTAAATAGGACAGGACCTAAAATTGATCCTTGGGGTACCCCACATGTCATTTTGGTTTGGTCAGATGTGTAGTTGCCAATGGAGACAAAGTAGTTCCTGTCTTGCAGATAAGATCTGAACCACTCTAGGACCGTGCCGGAAAGCCCGACCCAGTTTTCCAGTCTGTCCAGTAGAATTTCGTGGTCAAAGGCAGCGCTGAGGTCTAGTAACACTAAGATTGAGATTTTACCTGAATCAGTGTTCATTCGGATGTCATTTATAACTCTGATAAGCGCAGTTTCGGTGCTATGATGGGGTCGGAAGCCTGATTGCAAGGGATCTAGGGATTATAGCCCCCATGTCTGATGTGTCAGATACATCAGCATAAAAACTGTGTTCTGCATGCAGTGAAAA
>NC_139630.1:11838019-11850519 GCF_964638095.1 Poromitra crassiceps
TCTGCAGTTCACCAGCACAGCTGCTGGCTCCTCCCACCAACCTGACATCATCAGGCTCTGAACAGAGACAAGAGAGTCCTTAGTTAAAAACAGTTAACTTTACTTGATTTGAAAATAAAATCTACCCAAATCAGACAACTGTTTCTCTCTCTTCACACACACACACACACGCACGCACGCACGCACATGCACATGCACACACACACACACACACACACACACACACACACACACACACACACACACACACACACACACCCAACACACCCTGACAGTGGGGTAGCAGCTATAGTAATCCTATAGTAAACTGTACACACACTATCACAGCACAGACAGTCAGTGTGAGCGGGGTATCAGAGGACAAAATACCATCAAGTATCATGAGGTCACTGTTACACCTGTTACTGACCCACACACTCCAACTCCCTGCAGGAACATTCTGTTCTGTTCTAGGGATATTTTAGGAAAACTGTGGGGATGTTATAGGAATATTATAAGGATTTTATAATGATATTTTGCAGATATTATAGGCATATTTTAGGGTTTCGTTTTCTGCACCTCCATTCTCACCCTCTCATGCCCTTCTCATCCTCAACTTGTCTTATTGCTTATCCTTTCTCTCTCTCTCTCTCTCTCTCTCTCTCACACACACACACACACACACACACACACACACACACACACACACACAACACAGGGTGGGAGTTACATGGAGGTCATGGCCTGTGTTGCTCCTCCCTCTGGCTGTGATGCCCTGAGATCACTAAGGTCACCTTGGCAGTGCCCTGCTAGCAGCCTGCTACTGTCAGTTGCTTTAAAAGCATCAGTGGTTTCAGTTTAATGTAACCTGCTCTATGTAAAGGATGTGTTATTGGCTGCACCATGCCTCCTCTGAGACATGCTCAGTTGACAGCCGCTTCTTTTCACCTGATAGAGCTTCACTGGAAGGACACAGCACATTGGAGGATCACACTATTCCAACCAGTTCCCTTCTGCCCCGAACAGGTGCCCCGACCGACCAGAGGAGGCGCTAGTGCAGCGACCAGGACACATACCCTCAATCCAACTTCCCACCCACAGACACCAGCCAATCTGTATGGACGCCCGACCAAGCCGGAGGCAACACAGGGGCGCGAACCTGTGACCCTCATGTTGGTAGGCAGGGAATCTACCGCTACACTACCCGGACGCCCAGTAAAACAGTTTTTGACGCTGACGATTAAACTTTGCAAACATGCGTGTCGAACTGTGGGGGCAGATCAGTACGGATCAACTGCAGCACTATTTTCAATAGAACAGCACTGAAGCTAAATCCAAGCTGCAGCTCCTCTCCTACCTGAGCAGGTGAGTCCAACAGCTTTGCCAGGTGAGCAGGTGTTTCTAGCTGAGCCTGAGCTTCCACAGTCCAGGAGAACAGACTCACTGCCTTCACACTGGAACTCTTTGGTCCACATTGGAGCCTCCACTTCTCCATAGAGCGCCCCCTGGAGGACTGAAGGAGCCCCACAGCCAAGCTCCCTACAGACCACCTCTGCATCCTGCTGGTCAAAGTCAGCTTCACACACTGAGGACCACGACTGGTTAGACTTCACCTCCAGTCTGCCTGAGCACAGACTACCATTCACCAGTCTTAAAGAGTCTGGAGAGAGAGAGAGAGAGAGAGAGAGAATGAGAGAGAGAGAGAGAGAGAAAGGAGGCAGAAAGAGAGAGAGAGAGAGAGGGAGAGAGAGAGAGAGAGAGAGAGAATGAGAGAGAGAGAGAGAGAAAGGAGGCAGAAAGAGAGAGAGAGAGAGAGGAAGAGAGAGAGAGAGAGCAATTTTACCATGTTACAAATAAATTACACATCACTGTGTGGTGAAGGGTTATGGGAGCTGAGTATGATGCAACGCAGAGTCCACCTACACACACACACACACACACACACACACCCGCACATGCACACGCACACGCACACGCACACGCACACACACACACACACACACACACACACACACACACACACACACACACACACTAAGAGAACCACGTGTGCACCACACAGATAGTAGAGTTGGAAGTGTTGGGTTTACAGTTCAGTTCAATGTAAAGTACTGAGTGTCTCTGTGACAGAGGAAGAAGAGACTGGAAACATTACTGTCATAGTTGATGTCATTGATGGTTTTACCTGAGCAGGTGATCTGCAGGTTGTAAGAGGAAGAGTAAGACTCTGTGAACTCCGTCAGTGTAGATCCAGACTGAAGACAGTTAGGTCTGATCCTCGATACAAATCTTCTTACTGAGGATTCCTTTCTCGTGTAAACAGCAGAGCCACAGTCCAGCTCTCTGCACACTACAGCTGCTGACTTCAGGTTCCAGTGAGACCTCAGTGATCTCCAGACTCCATGTTGTTTCACCTCTAGTTCACCAGCACAGCTGCTGGCTCCTCCCACCAACCTGACATCATAATCTGAACAGAGACAAGAGAGTCACTAGTTAAAACAGTTCACTTACATGATTTGAAAATAAAATCAACCCAAATCAGACAACTGTTTCTCTCTCTTCACACACACACACACACGCACACGCACACACACACACACACACACACACACACACACACACACACACACACACACACACACACACACACACACACACACTGTTTTGACTAATCCACCATTCCATTTAGTCACCAGCAGGTTAGATGCAGGAGTTGCCGACACACATTCGTTGTAAAGCACGCACGGAGAAGTTGTACTATCAACATAAAATTTAATAAACAAACTCCGGTTTACTTTTCCATATGAACAAAATAATATAAAACACAGGATCGACAAACTAGTATATCTTGTCTTATAAGTGAAGCGATGCGGTCGGAAAACTGTAGCTCTCCGCCGTCTAACCCCACCTGTTCCACATTTCATTCATTAACTTAAGGTACTACAGAGGGGAGGAGCGTCACCCACGTCACCCCCCAGTCATCATCAGGTAAGTATATCAGGTAACTATTCATTTCAATATCAATTTAAATACAGGTAAGTCGTAATGGTAAGTAAATCTCATTAATTACATATTTCATCAATCTGAATAAAAATAGAATTCAAAATATATTTTCTTTTACAGGTTTCCTTATTCAACTTAAATATTCCCAACATGGCTCCAACATACCGGCCCCTAATTGGAGACGCCATAGCAAAACAATTATAGTTATATCAATAACATTAAATGGAGCCAGAATACACATGAAATTATAAACAAGAAATATCAGAAATCAATTCATCACATTCAGTAATGTTCAATATACATTTTCTTTCTTTTTTCTTTTCTTTTTTAGCATTTCATAATGTCCCAACTTAAAACCCCCCCCAGTCCATATTCATCATGCCCCAACTTGACCCCCCACCCCCCAAAGTCACAGCGGCAAACGTGTTCATGGTGGTAAGACCACGATACACAGTCCATTGAAAAGGAAAGGAATGTCCAATGGCAGTAGATGTGGTGCGAGTTCATGTATGTAAAGATGGGTGACAGGGGTGGTGTATGCAGGGGGCAAGGGCATAGTGGGCAGGGGCAAGGGCATAGTGGGCAGGGGCAAGGGATTTAAACATTTTCATTTTAAGCTCAATCTTCAGCTTCCAGAAGCAAGCAGAGCTTATCAACGGGCCTTTGGAGTGTGTTTGTCTTGGTTTGAACTAAAACACTCCGAACCAGCCCTTTACAGTCCGGCAAGGTCTTGACCACACGGGCTAGGGGCCATGAATTCCTTGGTGCAGTTTCGTCCAC
Organism: Poromitra crassiceps; assembly: GCF_964638095.1. Classification (NCBI taxonomy): domain Eukaryota; kingdom Metazoa; phylum Chordata; class Actinopteri; order Beryciformes; family Melamphaidae; genus Poromitra; species Poromitra crassiceps. The sequence goes on from NC_139630.1 coordinate 11,841,782, forward strand.
TATGACGACTACATCATTGACGTTGAAGTTCTTTCTTGTTTTGAGCCACTTTTGCCTTTGTCGCATGAGTGAAAGATATTCTTTAGTCCACCTTCGTCAGAACAGGTCTGCAAGGTATTGCACCTGTTTCCATCTTCTTCTTGCATAGAGTTCATCTTTACAAAAGAGTCCAGGTGGCAAGAGGGGTTTGGTCTTTAACTGCAGCAGGTGGTTAGGCGTTAAAGGCTCTAGATCATTTGGATCAGTTGAAACAGTTGTGATGGGTCTATCATTGAGAATGGATTCGACCTCGCATAGGTCGCATGTCTGTAGCACATCATCATCCATCGTTTGTTGCTTTAGTACTGAGAAGAGTACCTTTTTGACTAGCCTGATCAGTCTCTCCCACACTCCTCCAAAGTGGGCTCCAGAAGGGGGATTGAACAACCACTTGACTTGACTGGTCAGCAGTGCATCCTGAATTCTTTGATGATGTAGCTGAATCAAAGCAGCTTTAAGTTCTTTCTGAGCACTCACAAAATTGGTACCACGATCTGTTCGAATCGTCAGTACTGGTCCTCTCCGACATAAAAATCGCCGTATGGCGTTGATGCAGGAATCTGTGTCCAAAGTGCTCGCCACTTCTAGGTGAACTGCTCGACTCACGAGGCAGGTCAATATTACCCCCCATCGTTTCACGTGTGCTCTGCCTCTTTTGACGTCTATGGGTCCGAAATAATCGATGCCCACATGAGAGAAAGGTGGGAGATCTGGAGCTACACGATCCTCTGGCAAGTCAGCCATTTTTTGCTCCCCCACTCTTGCTTGCATGCGTCTGCAAAATACGTAAGATTTGATGATTTTCCTGGAAGCAGAGTTTGCTGATGGTAGCCAGAATTTCTGACCCAGCTTGGAGAGCATGTGGTTTCGTCCAGAGTGCCCAACCTGCTGATGGATATCACGCAAGATCAATTTGGATACATGCGAGTCTTTGGGAAGTAGAATTGGATTTTTTAAACTCATTGGCATAGCTGTTTTACTTAGCCGTCCTCCAATCCGTAGGATGCCTTCATCAATGATCGGATCCAGTTTGCGTATGGAGCTGTCCGCTTTAACTGGTTTGCCTTTTCTCAGAAGAGTGAGCTCTGAATCAAAGTAGCGCTGTTGTTCATAGCAAATTATTGACTTCTCTGCTTCGTCCAAGTCCTCCACAGATAAGCCTTGTTGCTCATCTTTAAGCTTGGAGGAGCGAGTCACACGAACCTTGGCCTTTTGACTTCGAAGCAGTAGGAGTTTCTTAAGTTTCAGCCACCAACCAACAGCTCTCTGTAGCTTCTTCCATGTAGAGTAGTATTCCACTAACTTGCTAGTGGCACTGTTCTCCATGTTCAAGTAATTTACAGTGATGTCCTTTCTGACCTCTGGGTCACTTGGAGGGATATGGCGAAGATCCTCAGGAACTTCAGGCCATTCAGCTTTCTTTTTTGACAGGAAGTCAGGGCCATACAACCACCTGGTAGAATCCAGAAATGGTTCTATATGCAATCCACGTGAGGCGTCATCCGCCGGATTGTCCCTGGAACTTACATGCCTCCATTGATTTTGGTGAGACAGATTATGGATCACTGCAATCCTATTGGCAACATACGTGTGGAATCGTTTTGTTTGGTTGTGAATGTATTTCAGTACTGACGTACTGTCTGTCCAGAATGTAGAATTCTCCAGTTCCATATGTAGCTCCCTTCGTAACATTCTGTCAATTTTCACAGCAAGCGTTGCAGCTGCAAGCTCAAGCCTTGGGATGGTGATTTGTTTTAGCGGAGTTACCCTGGATTTGCCCAGCACAAAGGTAACCGCAACGTTTCCCATGTCATTTGTGAGTCTCAGGTAGCTTACAGCCCCAAATCCTGACTCACTCGCGTCACAAAAGTGATGCAGCTCAGCAGTCCTTACAAGTCCAAAGTTCTCAGGCTTTATGCATCTCTCCACTTCAAATCTGCTGAGTTGATCTAGCTCTGTCATCCATCTTTGCCAGGGCTTTGATAGTTCCTCTGGAATGAGGTCATCCCATCCACACTTTCCGATGCAAAGCCTCTGTAGGATCTGCTTGGCCTTGAGGATAAAGGGGGAAAGGAAACCCAGAGGGTCATATATGGAACTGACTATGGAAAGGATAGCTCGTCTTGTAGGAGCTCTGTTTTTTACAGAAACCATGAAGGTGAAAGTGTCTCTGTAAATGTTCCATTGGATACCCAGTACCCTTTCCAGCGGTGGCTTTTCTCTATCCAAATCAAGTTGTTGCACTAGCTTGGCTCTGTGACTTTCAGGAACAGTTGTAAGTACCTCCCGGCTATTGCTCACCCATTTGGTTAGGGTAAAGCCTCCTAGGACGCATGCTTCCCTAAGGTCCTTTGTGAGTTTGATCGCTTGCCTAGGGGAAGCCACAGACCTGAGACAATCATCTACGTAGAAGCCATGCTTAATTGTATCAAGTACCTTCATGTCGTATTTATCTGAGTTGTCCTTTCCTGTTTGCTGTAGGGCAAAGTTGGCGATGCTTGGAGATGACACCGCCCCAAAGAGATGAACAGTCATGCGGTACACTTCCAGCGGCTTAGTAACATCCCCTTCTGGCCACCACAAGAATCTTAGAAAGTCTCTGTGATCTTCATGTACTTGTACTTGATAGTACATGGCTTCAATATCTGCCATTATTGCAGTTTGTTCCTTGCGGAACCTAAGCAGCACGCCTAGAAGCGGGTTAGCCAAATCTGGACCTGGGAGAAGTTCTGTATTGAGAGATTGACCCTTGTATGACGATGAACAGTCAAAGACAACTCTGAGTTTTTTCTTCTGCTTGTGGTAAACCCTGTGATGAGGGATATACCACATATGGCCGTCATATCTTTGGAGCTCTTTTTGCGGCACTTTTTCTGCATGACCTTTAGTCAGTACATTTTCCATAAACGCTTTGTATTCTGTAGCATAAGCAGAATCTCTTTTGAACTTCTTTGCAAGGTTCACTGTGCGTTGCACTGCCATTGCATAGTTGTCTGGCAAGACAACATCTTTGTCCCGAAAAGGCAAAGGCAAGTTGTAGTGTCCGTTTTTGAAAACAACTGAACTTGTGGCTAGGTCCATGAATTTCTTGTCTTCACATGACATCTCCCTTTTCTCCTCATGCTCCCTTTCAGGGAAGTCCTGGTTGTATTGGCTAATCAGCATGTCCTTAATATTTTCCATTGAGATCCGATTAACTGACACTGACTTTGTTCCAGATTCCTCCATAGCAGAACAAGAGTTGAGTGGGCCATTGACCACCCATCCTAGACGTGTCTTGACTGCGTATGGTCCATTTCCTTGACTGTTTATTATTTGCCAAGGTTCCATGGCTTTAGGAACGTCCATTCCTATCAAGATTTCAATGTCCGCATCGATCTCCTTCAGTTGGATTCCACTGAGATAAGGCCATCTTTTCAGATCAGACTGGTTGAGTAGATTTTCCTTGGAAACGGGAATCTTGGCTTGTGTATATACTTTAGGCAAGTCAATATATCCACCCCCATCTAGATTGCCTACCTCAAGTCCTTTGAGTTCATAGCTCTTGACAGGTCCTTCTTGTCCCATTGTTCGCAGGAGAATTTGCGTTCTGCGTCCTTTTGCATTCAGCTGATTCATGAGGCTCTCAGTGCAAAATGTCGCCGAGCTTCCTGGATCCAGAAAAGCATAGGTTGTAATAGACTTGCTTTCTTTTGCGACTTTAACTTGAACCGGCACAATTGCTAGTGCACATTCTTTGCCGGCCCCTGTTCCTTGATCTGCTGAGACTAGTGCACTGTTGATGGAGGTTTCATTTGAATTTGTGGGAGTCAGGTGTTGTGCAGTTTCCTGTTTTGAGTTTTTGCCATCAATGTGCAGCAACGTTGGATACTTTCGCTGACATGTTTGGCAATCCAGTTTTCTTTTGCACTCTTTGCTCATGTGACCTTTCTTTAAGCATCCAAAGCAGTGGCCATTCCTTTTCAGATGTTCCACCTTTTTCTCATGTGGCTCTGATCTAAATCGAAAGCAATCCCATATTGCATGTTTGCCTTTACAGAAGCTACATGAGGCCTGAATAGCAACCTGTGTGCTAGTGTGCTGCTGCACTTTAGGTGTTTGTTGTTTGGTGCTGCATTCTTCAGCTGCTGCCACGGTGGTAACAAAGCTACTGCCTCTTCTCGGTGCTCTCAAGTCAGATGTTTTAATCCTTGAGATTAACCTTTTAGGTTGAGTAGTTGGATCTTTATCTTTAATGTCTCCAAACACAGGGTGCAGCAGGATGTTAGCCTGTGCTTCCATAAATTCCACCAGATGTATGAATCGAGCCCTTGTGTTTGTTTTTTGGAATTTCTCATACGCTGTTGTCCGCCATCGTTCTCTGAGCTTGTATGGGAGCTTGGATAATATCAGTCTTAAAGTAGAGGTAACATCCAGTTCATCCATGTACTCCAAGTCTTGCATAGCATTGCAACATTCCCTCAGGTATAAGGCATATGCATGGAGTGATTTCCCCTCGTCTGCTTTAACAGCTGTCCAGTTAAGTGCTTTATCCAGGTATGCATTTGCGATCTTCATCTCATCACCAAAATGTGTCTTTAACAGTTGCATAGCTTCTGAATATCCTCTTCGCACATTCATGTGCAGACAGCTGCTCACTATGGCTCTGGCTGGACCTGCTGTAAACTGTTCAAGAAAGTAGAGCCTATCCTGGCAGCTACTTGTCTTGTCCTCAATTGAGTATTTAAATGCAAGCATGAAAGACTGATAAGATAGCGGATCCCCATTAAACACTGGGACTTCTCTTTTCGGTAATAGGGAGATATTTTGCTGTTTTATCATAAGATCAGCAATTTCATTTTGTTTTTGCACCATAGCACTGAGATCTTCGTGCGATACATTACTGACGTCATGATCTTCCAACTGTGGGAGAGATGCACTTGTGGCTCTTTGAAGGCTACTGCTGATGTGTCCCACTGCCCCCTGTCGTTGGGTATTAGGTACTGCAGGCCTTTGAGAACTACTGTGGATGTGTCCCACTGCCCTCTGCAGTGGGGTCTTTGGTAGTGCAGTCAATTGAATGAATTCCACAGGAGAAGTGTCAGAATCCAGTGTATATTCCACCTTTGGTGCTGATTCCACCATTCCTTGATCAAAATATTCATTCATAGCATCCACTTGTGACTCAGACTCATCCTTGCTTAGGAGTATTTTCATTTTGGCACCTGCCGCTGCTATCTGTGCCTCCAACTCCACCTTTTCCATCTTTGATTTGATCACAGTTTCTTCCATCCTTAAAGCATGTATGTCCTTTAAAGCAGCAGCTTGGACCTCCAGAGCTGCCTTTTCAGCTGCTGCCATTTTAGCTGCAGAGGAGGCCCTAGAGGAGGCTCTTGATGATGATTTTGAGCCTTTTGATGATTTTGAGCCTTTTGTTGCAACAGAGATACTGTCCTGGGAACTGACTTTTGTCTGTGCAATTTGTTCATTTCTCCAAGTTTCAACTTGCATTAAAAAATTAGTGAAATTCATCATTCTGGGTTTATACCACTCAGTCTGGTCTTTCTCCTTTTCATCCTCTGATAAAAGCTGTTGCACCCGTTGATGCACCTCATTGAGTTCATCAACAGCTTGGCTCAACACGTCCACATTGATATTAACATGATCCACATTTCCACCATCCACAAGCAACGGTTTTGTCTCATTTAATTTCCTTGTGCATCCTGCAAGTTTTCCTTTGCGAGTTGCAATCAGAGATTTTAGGAGTTCCTCTGCCTCAGCCGCAGTCTTAGGTGGGCTGGTCATTTTGTCTTGGACACTTTTTCCCTTTTTATCCACTATCCACAAGTTGCTTTTATCTTCTTTGACATCAGTTTAATTAGTATCAATTTTACTCCATAATCCTCCGCTATTTTGCGTTGCATGTATTTACACAGACATCCTTTAAATCATCAGATGCGCTGTTGGCATGCTTCCATTCAAAACACCTTCATAGCGCGTAAAAGCGCTTCCATTCATATTTCTCCGTTGCGGACTGTAAGGCCTAAACATGGTCGTCCGTCAGAGCCTCGCCCCGCCCTCCCCGTGTGACGGCGGGTGGAGCGCTGTCCTACGGGGAGGGGCCGCCGTCGGCTGACGGGGGCTGCTCGAAAATGTGACTTCACGGCGACGATACGTGCGTGACGACAGCTGCAGGAGAGTTGTGATTGGCCGTTGCCCTGGCTCTTCGTCGTAAAGTCGCCTTTCAAAGCATGATGTTAGATTATAACAACTAGTTGTGTGGCTTAGCCTTCCCAAATGTTGAGGGTCGTTTTTTAGAATTTAATACATAGAATTGGGAACGTTACATTCAATTTCATTCAGACTGCCTGGCACACAATCTCCGCCATTTTCACACGGAGCTTCCGCGGGGGGGAGGGAGCTGGGGCGTAGTGGCGTCCGAGCATGTGGGGCTCGCTGGCGCCGCCAGACGGCGAGACGGCTCCAATTCGAGGCGGACGGACGACCATGTTTAGGCCTTAACGCATCATAGCGCTTCACTTCGCCATCCAGTAAGTAAAGCCCAAGCGTATTCATTCATAAATCGTTTATTTGGCTTGGTTTACTCACGACCGCCGTTTCCATTCACAAAGCTGGTCGCGTCCGGGGATCCACTTCACACGGACATCAAGCTTGAATCCTCCTTTCCTCGTTTGTCTTTCTTGAAAACCAGCTCGCCCGTCATTGCTTTTTGCGTCTTTGCGCAGTTTTCCGACTTTGTTTTGACTAATCCACCATTCCATTTAGTCACCAGCAGGTTAGATGCAGGAGTTGCCGACACACATTCGTTGTAAAGCACGCACGGAGAAGTTGCACAAAAAAGCTCTGTCCAGTAGCCTAACCTGGAACACTTTTATTTTGAGATGTGTTTGAGTGAGATGGTCCTACTTCATGCAAATGATAAGATAAGATTATTTGGATCCCCATTAGATGTAAGAATTGTTCTATGAATCTTAATTTTCAAACAAAGTTATAAAAACGTTTGTGTAAGCTGTCAATTGTTGTTTTTAGAAGAAAAAAAATCGGAATCGGCAAAAATCGGTATCGGCAAGTCAGACTATTCAAAAATCGGAAATCGGAATCGGCCAAGAAAATGGCAATCGGTGCATCCCTAAAAAGAAGTAAAGTCACTTTGAATAGAACAGAAATTAAGCTAAATCCAAGCTGCAGCTCCTCTCCTACCTGAGCAGGTGAGTCCAACAGCTTTGCCAGGTGAGCAGGTGTTTCTAGCTGAGCCTGAGCTTCCACAGTCCAGGAGAACAGACTCATTGCCTTGACACTGGAACTCTTTGGTCCACATTGGAGTCTCCCTGTCTCCATAGAGTGCCCCCTGGAGGACTGAAGGAGCCCCACAGCCAAGCTCCCTACAGACCACCTCTGCATCCTGCTGGTCAAAGTCAGCTTCGCACACTGAGGACCATGACTGGTTAGACTTCACCTCCAGTCTGCCTGAGCACAGACTAGTACCATTCACCAGCCTCACAGAGTCTGGAGAGAGAGAGAGAGAGAGAGATAGAGAATGAGAGAGAGAGAGAGAGAGAGAGAGAGAGAGAGAGAATGAGAGAGAGAGAGAGAGAGAGAGAATGAGAGAGAGAGTGACACAGAAAGCTGTCAATCATCTGTCATGTGGTGCATCAGTCAGGTGGGTGCTACACATCAGTGGTGGATGAGTTGACTCCTCCTCTCCTGATATATGAAACACTTTGATATCTAGAAAGATGGTATATAAATCCAGTCATTATTATTATTATTATTATTATTATTATTATTATTATTATTATTATTATTATTATTCCTGCACTGACTATCTGCAGCGTGCTGATCTCTGTACATAGACGTAATGTAGAATATACAAACAGAACAGACAGAGACGTACTGTAGAATATACAAACAGAACAGACACAGATGAGCCAGCTAGAGAGAGAGAGAGAGAGAGAGAGAGAGAGAGAGAGAGAGAGACAGAGAGAGAGAGAGACCTTTAAGCAGCCCTTTATTGGCACAGCTTACACAAGCATCTCCACTTGGCATCCATGAGACATGTCAAAGAGTAAAAAGTGTAAAAACAAACAAGTCACATAACATAAAATAGAGCCCTCATGCCTCCACAGTTCTTCCACATGACATTACATCATCATATTCAAAGCACGAAACAGCATCATGAATACATGCATACATCAACACTTCAAAACAAACAGCAATACCTTTGTATCACCATGAACCCTCCTTCAAACAGACAAAACCAGAGAATAATGGACCACACTGCACAGCACATTACCAAATCCCCAATTGTCCATAAACTCATCCAAATTGGAGACCATTTTGTAATATGCAAACTCAATTTTTAAACGAGCTGCTACAAGTCTCCTGGCCAGGAGGTCTGGATGAACAGTCCCTGTTCCTTTTATTTGATTCCTTCTTGTGAGCCAGACACTCATCTTAGCCTGACCCAACAGCAAGTGTAAGCAGGCTAACCTTTCTGTGTTGTGGAGCACTATACTTGGGGCCAAACATATAGCTAGTTTCACATAGCACCTCTCCAAACCCAGTAAACCACTGCTGTACTGAGGAAAGCAGCTGACTGAGTCTCGAGCATCGCAGCCAAAGGTGCTCCAACGTCTCCTCATCCTGACAGAAAGGACAGCCACTCCTCAACCCCTGGATCAATACGTGCCACGTGTCTG
>NC_139630.1:11855519-11903019 GCF_964638095.1 Poromitra crassiceps
CCCGACAGCACGGAGAGGACCCCCTCTCTCGAGGAGAGCCAGCCAGACAGTGGACCTTCAGAGCTGCTTCCCCTTTCTAGGCTCGCTGATTGCTCAGTTTGTCACAGCCATGTGAGCCGCTCCTAACAGCGCGCAGCTGCTAGCGGTCCCACTGATTGAGCAGCTAATTGGGGAAACACCTCTTACTGATGACGTGGCCCAGACAGCGTCTCTGTCTGGAACCCCGGCTCTGATGTCACTGTCGTGGCTGGCCGTCCTCCCACTCTCACCTGCCGGGGGTTAGGCTGCCGAGACACCACAACACACACACACACACACACACACACACACACACACACCCTGACAGTGGGGTAGCAGCTATAATCCTATAGTAAACTGTACACACACTATCACAGCACAGACAGTCAGTGTGAGCGGGGTATCAGAGGACAAAATACCATCAAGTATCATGAGGTCACTGTTACACCTGTTACTGACCCACACACTCCAACTCCCTGCAGGAACATTCTGTTCTGTTCTAGGGATATTTTAGGAAAACTGTGGGGATGTTATAGGAATATTAGAAGGATTTTATAATGATATTTTGCGGATATTATAGGCATATTTTAGGGTTTTTCTGCACCTCACCTCTCACTCTCTCATGCCCTTTTCATCCTCTACTTTGTCCTATTTCTTCTCCTACTCCTTTTCCCTCACACACACACACACACACACACACACACACACACACACACACACACACAGCACATGCACACACACACACACACACACACACACACACACACACACACACGCATGAACATACACACACACACACGCACACACACACACACACACACAGACACATGCGCGCGCATGCACACACACACACACACACACACACACACACAGCATTACCACAGACAAAAAATACGCAATAAATGCACAACTTGCATGTAGGTTAAATACAGTCAATGGTTAAACGTTATCACACTTTGCCATTTGCTAAATATAAAACCTGAGCAGGAAAACTTAAACAACACAGTAAATATGTAAAAAGCACAGTGACCTGAGGTACAACATTGGCCTTTTTCTTTTCTTTTTTACCTTTATTTAAACAGGAGGAGTCTCACTGAGAGCAATGCTCTCTGTTTCATTAGCACCCTGTTCACATTCACACACACATTCACACCTGGAAGCTGACCAGTACAACCACAGTCTGATCTGCTGACACTGAGCAGCTCCACTGGAGCAGGCGGGGTTAAGAGCCTTGCTCAAGGGCAAGGGCACCTCGATGGTGCTGAGGGGGACAATCGCTAACTGTCACTTTCCCCACCCAGATTTATCCTGCAGGTCCTGCATGGGGATTGAACCAACAACCTTCCGGTCTCTTCTCTAACCACCACTGCCCACATATAAGTAGTTGGCCCAGTTCATAACAGTTTCAGTAAATGTATTTATAGATTGCTTTTATCCAAAGCACTTTACAATGAATATCTCACACTTACATTCACATTCACCCACCGAAGGCAGCAGCAGCCATGCAAGACACCAACCAGCTCATCAGGAGCAGTTATATGTCTTGCTCAAGGACACTTCAACACACTGCCAGGAGGTGCCAGCCTCGAACCGGGAACCTTCCGATACCCAGACCACAGCTCTACCTACCTACCAGTACCCCCCCCCCCCCCCACACACACACACACACACACACACACACACACACTCTCTCTCTCTAAACAGTGCAGTTGACCCAGTTCATAACAGTTTAACTTCAACAGATGTTCCATTGCAGAGCCTTTCAAACACCATCATGATATCAGTCCTACCTGCAACACAGCAATATGAACAGCATCAGTCTGGAATCCATTTTGTCAGCTTGTCTTAACTCGTCTCGTCTTAACTCGCTGTCTCTGAAGGAACCTGTCTGTCTGTCAGCGTGTCGTCTTAAAATGGCGTCTCCTGGTGTGCTGGGTATCTATATGTATGTGCTGTTTACGCCCCATCTCTTATCTCCTCATCAGCTTCATATGTGTTTTTCTCTGATAGGCCCACCTGTGATGACAGGAAGCTGCTCGCAGAAACCACAGTGACTTCCTGTAGCTTCACAATGTCTCCAACACAACATCACAACACAAGTCCACTGTCTATATCATTCAGTTTGATCTAGAGAAGCACAGCTCCAGTTAGTTATGTGCAGTGTTGGGCAAGTTACTGAAAATGAGTAATTAGTTACAGTTACTAGTCTCAAAAGTTAATTTAATTACTTTACAGATTACTGCCTGCATAATAAATCATTAATAGTTATTGTTCCTGCATGGGATACTTGAACATTCACTTATTGAGGAGGCTTATAGCTTATAGTTCTGGCTGCAGCTGCAGAGCATTTTTGCCGGGCAGGGCGGACTATAGGTCTGAAGATCATAAACCAGATAATCCTCTGAAGTTATCCACTATTTTCACATCCTAAAGTAACTAGTAACTAGCTCATTTAAATTGCAGTCATTGTAAAGGAGTTACTAAATTTGACAAAGTAGTTAGATTACTAGTTACTGCAAAAAGTACTTTGACAACACTGGCTGTGTGATTTGATCTCAATCCATTATTGGTTCTGGGACATCACAGATGGTGCAGATGAAGTACTCGGATCTCAGCTCTCTGCTGTGTCTCTAAGAGCAGCAGGTGGTGCTGTTTCATCATTTCTCAACACCTGAGTCCACTGAGGTTCTCTTTCAGCCAGCAGCATTCAACAGCTCAAGAGAAAAGAGGAGAGGATAGGAGAGAACAGAACATAAGAGAAGCAAAATCCCATCTCATATGTATGTATGTATGTATGTATGAGATGGTGTATATATATATATATATATTATACATATACATATATATACATACATATATATATTAAAAGTTATTTTTAATGGATATGTTTATGGGAAATTAATGACAACTGAGGGATAAAATGTAAGGCTTTGGTTTGGTGGTGATTCTGACTGTGTGTGTCTGTGTGTGTGTATCTGTGTGTGTAGCCTTTTTTTCTGCTTGTTCTTTTCAAATGACTGGTTCTCAACTGGTGCGCCGCAACCTAAAAGTGGGTCTTGGGGCCGTTTTGAGTGGGTCACGGATGTGTGCCACCTTGAGGATGCCAGTATCCATGGCCAACATTACTGTATTTCAGAGGCTATTATAGCGGCCTCATTTTTAAAGCTAGAGTTAACATACTGTTATCAAACTAGAAGACCTAAGGCACACATTGGTCCCAACCATGCTAGCTTGTCAGGAAGGCTAAATAATGCTCTATACATTTTGGTGAGGGAAAAACTGGCATGCTGGCAGTCTGAAATTTGGGTCGCGACTTAATGACTAAGGAAAAATGTGCGTTGTGAGACTAGCTCAGTTGAGAACCCGTTTTAAAATTATTTTTCTTGTTCTCATTTTTGCCTATTTATTAGTCTTTTATAACCAGTTTCTGCAGCACTTTGGTCCAAACTTGTTCTTAACACATTAAGTGCCAGAGACGACCTAACTCGTCTTACATAATCCAGCGCTTAAGTGCCAAGGACGACCTAACTCGTCTTACATCGTTTTCAGTGGTTTCCACTAGCTGGCGCCCTTGGGCAATATGTGAATGTGGATCCGACCTCTCCCGCTGCCCCGGAAGTACTCTAACAAAGATTTCTATATAGGGAAGGCGGGCTCTTTGATCAGCGGGTTGTGTAGGTAAGTTTGAGCGAGTAAGACAGAGACAGAATTACATAGCGATTTATATATAGAGAATTTCAGCAATTTAGCAATTTAGAGTCAGATTTAGAGCGAGTTGGTTAGCGTAGTTGATTTAGTTGTTAGTACAGTAGTAGTGTTTAGTATAGTCTTTATAAAGACTTTGTTTAGATAGATAGTTAGCGGTAGTTACAGTTAGTGTTCATTGTAGTTAGCTTAGCACATTTAGCGTTAGCGTCAGTTCATTTTAGTATTTAGCCTTTATTCTAGTTCAGTTTATTCTAGTTCAGTTTGATCGAGTTGGTAGCCGGTAGATTAGCCTTATTTCAGTTCAGTTTGAGCTAGTCGTAGCAGTAGTTTTATTTCAGTTCAGTTTGAGCTAGTCGTAGCAGTAGTTTTATTTCAGTTTAGTTGGGAGCGGGTGGCGTGTTTGTGCCATGCCGGCCAAACGCAAGCGGTCTTCGGCGGCTGCACGCAAGCGATCGGCCGATCAGAGATCACTGCTTGATTTCTTTTCCGTCCGAAACGAGCTTGTGCCGGAGACCGATTCCGAGGTCTCGGATGATGAACGGGGTGAGCCTCTGCATGTCGCGGCTGCGGCTGCAGGGCTCACGACTGAGTCCGAGTCGAGTGACCTCCAGTCTTCTCCAGACGCGGAGGATTCTGAGGAGGAGTGGGCCCCGTCGAGGAGCGAAGCTCCAGAGAGCAGTGGTAAGACGATGTTTGAGATGACTTGTGTAACTTGTGGAAATGTAATTACTATGACTATACAAAAGCCAGCAGTCAGTCAATTCATTTTACTTTTATTTCAGACTCTGAACAGTCTGAAGATGAGCCTGAGGCAGCCAGCTGTAGCGGTACTGGTGCTGCAGCCTCTGGTGCCAGGAAAATGGGTAAGAGCACACCTCAGAATCAGGTTTATTTTCACATCACAGGTTCCAGCCAGCATTCAGTACCACACATATAAAAAACACTATTTTATGGTAATTATGTATTTCTATAATTTGCAGATTGTGGCAGTGGAGCTGGAAGAGGGAAACGGCCTGCAGGTCCAGGCTGGAGTGGCGTTGACTGGGAGCCAACCCACATCCCCTTCACAGCTGAACCGGGTCCTCATAGTGGTGGTGCTGCTGAACCAGTTGACTTTTTCCAGCTCTTCCTGGACGATGAGCTGCTCCAGGCTATTGTTGTCCAAACTAACTTGTATGCACACCAGTGCATCAGTCAGGTGAGCGAGGCTCTGCCACATTCGAGGCTTGGGAGGTGGAAGGACACTGATGTGGCAGAACTCAAGAGCTTCTTGGGACTATACTTCCTCACTGGGATCGTCCAGAAGCCTAAACTGGCCATGTACTGGACCACAAATGAACTGACTGCTACCCCCCACTTCAACAAAACCATGTCTCGCAACCGCTTTCAACTGCTAACAAGATTCCTCCATTTCAGTAACAATTTTGATGTTGATGGTGCAGACAAGTTGTTCAAGGTCCGGCCAGTTCTGAACGACCTGTTAGAAAAGTTCAGAGACATGTTCACACCGAGTCAAAACATTAGTATTGATGAGGGGATGCTCCTGTGGCGTGGGCGGTTGGCCTTCAAAGTCTACAACCCACAAAAACCCATAAAGTATGGGATAAAGTCCTACATCCTCTGTGACTCCCAGACAGGTTACTGCCACAACATGAAGCCGTACTGTGGTGAGCGGTCCACCCTAGGCGAGACGGTGGAGTTCCTCCTCGGGGACTTGGCAGGGCAGGGGTACCATTTGTACATGGACAATTACTACAACTCTGTTGGAATGTGTGCACAGCTGCTGGAGTGTCAGACACATGTCTGTGGCACTCTGAGGAAGAACAGGGGTGAGCCACCTGCTACCATAGTCACCAACCACACCGTGAAGCTGGGGGAAACGGTCATGCGCCACAACGGTGGCACCATGGTTCTCGCCTGGCGAGATAAAAGAATCGTGAAAATGGTCTCCACGCTGCACGACGACACGATGGAGACGGTGCAGGTCAGGCAGAAAGGCAGCACAGAGAGGGTCGCACACACAAAACCCAAGTGTGTGGCAGACTACAACAAGTACATGAATGGGGTCGACAGATTGGATCAGAACATTGCATACTATCCGTTTGCCAGGAAGACATCCAGGTGGCCCTTCAAATTTGTCATGTACATGTTTCAGATCTCTTTTTATAACGCCTTTGTTCTGTACAAAGCTAAACACCCAGCTAAACGCCAGAGAAAGTGTGAAACATTGCTGGATTTCATCCTGAGTGTTATCGGTGTATGGACCAGACCTGTGGTGGGGGGTGGCGGGGAGGAGGTGGGGGCTGGCGGGGAGGAGGTGGGGGCTGGCGAGGAGGAGGTGGGGGGTGGCGGGGAGGAGGTGGGGGCTGGCGAGGAGGAGGTGGGGGGTGGCGGGGAGGAGGTGGGGGCGGGGGCGGGGGGCAGTGACCAACCTGCAACCATGCCCCGGCGACCATACCTGGACCCTCAATGCAGGCTGGAGGTCAAGCTAGCGGGCCATGTAATGGTCCTCATACCAGCCACACCCAAAAAAGATTGCCCAACGAGGAGGTGTAGCATGTGTGCAAAGAAAAAGGTTAGAAAAGAGACACGCTACATGTGTGTCAAATGTGGGGTCTCATTACACAGGGGTAGATGCTATGAGGAGTACCACTCAGACAAGAACCTTCCTCAGCGGCGCTGGCGCTGAGTAGGCATGGGTCATAAAAAAAAAAAACCTGCCAGGGATTGTTTTTGCTCTTTGTTTGATTGTTTGCTAGCTAGCAGGAATACATAAAAAAGTACCTGCCGATTTTCATGTAACTTTGTGGATGGGTGTAACATGGGCCAAGGAAGTACCCATTACATTTTGGAGCAGTTCTGGATTCGGTGTACGAGCCCAAACCGGTTTGATCACTAACCGAAAAAAACTATAAAAAAAAAAAACTATATAAAAAAAAAAAAAAGCTGAGTCTGCTCTTGTTTTGTATTTATTTTGACATTTATTTATTTTATTATTTGTATTATTCCTCCATTATTGAAAACAACTATTGTTCAGATGTCTGATGTCTCACTGATGCCAAAAATAAATGGTGAAAAGTGACTGTTCTGCCTGTTTGATTGAATTTCACAAAACTACATTTTTCTCAGCTTTCCTTCTCAGAGGCCAAAACCATGCTGTACTCAACGGCTAATATCTACATAACTACTAACTCTACAAACTAACTCTTTTAGACAGAGAAAGCACACATTCTATTAGTTCTTTTTAGATGATTGGTGTTCACGAAGTCTTAACAGAAAAGAATCCTCGGCTGTTTTAAAATGAGCCAGAATCGTCAAAAACACCCCTGGCACAACTTACCTACAGGAATGAAAACATGGCTGGCACTCAATGTGTTAACACACTATTGGACCAAAGTTTATATGAAAGATTTATCCTGGATATTCAGTATTAGTGAAGCATCGACACAAAGTATTCCATCATTAACATTATTGTACTAAAGTCACCATCAATTCATCTAATGAGTATATCTGGCAAAAATGACCATGACATTTCAAACTCCGGGTCACATTTGCTGCCCTTGATTCTCCACAGCACCCCCTATAGGCTGAGAATAGCACCACCGGCAACAGACTTTAAACGTTATATGAGCAACTGGTGATGGAAGGTGGGAAAACATGTTCAGATGAATGTCTCCTGCAGCCAATATCAAAGCACCATGACATACTACAGGCTGAATGATCTGATGGCTCCAGAAAGCTCACACGTTTGTCTAGTTTGGACTGCACAAACCAAGAGAAGCCATTTTACCAGTACTCATTAGATTACTTTCACTCATGTCATGTCTAAATGTCACATGTAACACTATGATTCACTATAATATGACCATCATTATTTGTATCTATGAGTGTTTATTTGTGTGTGAAATTCAAACATTAAGAATCAGGAAGTGCAGCTGGTTATGATCAAATGTGTCTTCTGGTTGACTGACTCTCCACCTCTCAGCCTTTCTATTTAACACAGGATGCATTAAACAGGACATGAAACAAGCAGAAAGACGGTAAACAAATTTATTTTGTCATCTGCACTTTACAGCTGGAACTCTGGGAATTCAAAAATGACATCTTTGCCTGTGAGCTTCTTGTAGACACCGGAGAACGTCTCCACCTGCAACACAGAAAGCACCTTTTAATACCGAGGAGAGCTCTTCATATATAGAGGTATATATTTAGGGGTTCCTAAATAGCTACTCTGAGCACTGGACTGTTGGTTAATTGGGAGTGCTGCTTTAATGTACCGTACATCTGCACTCTCATTTCAGTGTAGAGCGTCAGATTGGATTTAAAAAAACCCACCCAGAGTCAACCAGGACGAGGAGAACTGGGGTTTGACTGACAGGTCTGGATTGACAGACTGAGTTTAACCTTTAAAACCTTCATGGTAAAAAATTACAAGTATTCAAGATGTTAATTAAGATTATGGAATAGTAAAACTGTGCACTGAATCCATGATAATTAACATCACGATGCTCGTGTGGATGGTGATCACAGGGTTCTCACACATTCTTGAACCTGAAATTCACATCCCAACTCCTTCAAATTCAATGAACCAACACTATAGTTTGAGCCAGACATCAAGGTTAATTAGTGCTACTTTCTTGTCACAGTTTAACCTGCATCATTTGACTTCAGTCATACATGCACATTAGTCACTTTCTGGAAATCTATCTATCAAAAGAACAAATTTCTATTGTTGCACAAACTTAATTAGCCTACAGTATATAAATTCAGTCTGTTCCAAATCTTCTAATGACCTCATTTTATTTCTCTAAAATTCACAAAATTTCAAGGACCCATGGGAACCCTGTGATCAAAGTGTTCAGGTTTCCCCATAAGACAACCGATGTATTATTGATCACTTCTATAATCAATACGCAATCAGATCAAACGGCACCAAATCCCCCTTTAATACACATCCAGTATGGAACCAGATATCAAGTCGAACCCCGTTCTACCTCTGATGGCTTCAATGACAGTCCAACAGTCTGACAGACGGTTGAGTTTGTGCACTGCATGGTTTGTCTCCCCAGTCACGGCCCAAAGGACTCTGGGAAGTTGTAGGAATATACAGGCGGCGCGTCCTCGCAGGGGAGCCGGGGACGCAGCTTTCTCTGCGACGTCGTGGAACGGGACTGTACGTCACAGAGAGACGCTCCCATACGCCACCAGGACAGAGCCAGCAGCCAGGCAGCCACTGGGTGCCCACGTCAGCTCACATCACAGATACTACACGGCTTCCATACTCGCTTCTGATTGGCTGATGAAGGAACTCTGAGGGCTGTTTTCTCTCAACAGGCCACCGTTTCATATGTTAACGCATCACTCAATAGTCAGGCGGGCATTGTAAATGTCCAATCGTTTTATGGCAGATTTTGGAATGTTTCCAATTTGTTTAAGTGGCGCCACCATGTAGCAAAAGACGGTAACTGCTCTTGACTAAAGAAGCGTGACATGAAATCATTTTGAACCAGTATTTTGGGTCAAATTATTCATGTTTTAAGTAGCAGTGGAATAAGCTTTGAGCAGTAATTTCAGAAGATCAAGCAGCCACGATGTTCAGAATGATGCAACATGGAGAATCAAGTCATTCAGACAAAACCATCAACACAATAATCATGATATTTCAGCACATAAGTGATCATGTTGTCAGTAGAGATGCACTGATGCCAGGTCTCCACAACAGACTGGAGCTTCATTTTAAGATGGGAGACTCAATCTGATTAGCTGTTAGTGTTAGTAACATATTGATAAGTACCTTATAAAACCATCTACTGTAGGTAATATACTTATATCCGAACTATCCCATGAAGGCAGGGGTGTCAAACATACGGCCCGGGGGCCAGAACCGGCCCGCTAAAGGGTCCAATCCAGCCCACATGGATGACTTTGCAAAGTGTGAAAATTGCACTGAGACGTCCTTCAATGTGACGCACGTGTAAAGGCTAAGAGGCGCCAGGTTTCAGGAGCAAGTTAAATATATCCTAATTATGTTTTCTGTATTCATCACTAAATGCTAAACTATTGTCATTACCCTTGACCATAGAGAATTGCACAATTCAATTGTGGTGCAGTTATTAGGGATGGGCATCGAATTTCGAATTTTCGAATAATCGTAGTCGACTTTTATTATCGAAAGTCGAAAGATTTTTCTTTTTTGTGAGTGAAATGTTGCATTGTCTCCCCTGATTCTAAGTATAGTCGAATCGCTTGGTTTGAGCAAGTAAAACCATTTTTATAAGCATTTTAAGCAAGGTTTATGGAAAAATGAATGGCGGATGAAATCCCATGAAGAGGGAGAGGGGGTGACTTTGGCACCCCTTTGGCACTCAGACCTGAGCCTACTAAATATTTAATGAACCACTCTGATTGTCAAAACTGTTTTTTATTTTCGAAAATGTCAATGTCATGTAACATGTTCTTTACTTCAGTGGTGCAATGCTTGTTTGAGCTAAAAATCCACAGCAGAAGCTTTTTCTATTAATTAATAAAGCCTTAGACTTAGAATCAGGGGAGACAATGCAACATTTCACTCACAAAAAAAAATATATATATATATATTTTTTTTTTTTCGAATTTCGGTTAAAAGTTGACTTTGGCCAGCGAATTTCGAATAGTGTTTTTGCTAGAAATGCCCATCCCTAGCAGTTATAGGGATGGGGATTCTAAGTAATTTTAATATTTGAGTACTTTCATTTACTAATTAACAACTCGATTACTCGTGTATTAACGCAATTAATAATATCGTCCTTTTTTGCATAGTAATACAGGTGGGTCTGTGTTCGAGGAGAAACAAGTGGCACCAAAGTTTGGTTCCGTTAAGCTATCGTAGGCTATAGGCCTGTAAGAATATCCATTACTATAGTAATGATATAGAGCAGGGCTAATCTGCTGTGTAGGTAGCGGCTGTTCACACATAAGCCTGCATGGAGAAGCGTGTGTCTGTCTCATTTGCATCAGGGATTTCCCCCTGCGTTGTTAAAGTGTGAGTAGCCTACTCCAATAGTAGAAACGTTACTCGAGTAGTAACGTTATGAGTACTCCTGCCCATCCCTACACGGTTACAGACAGTCGATTTGATAGATTTGTTTGAAGGTAGCCGAGATGACCCTACGTGAAAATGTGTTCTTAAATGTACCTGTAATCTTTACAATAGGGATGTTCATCAATTATCGAAAATCGATAATTGATCGTTAAGGAATTGAATCAATCATGTGGAATTTGGATCGATTAGTTATATTATTATTTATTTGGCGGACTAGGTTTGGGTGGAATTCGTTCCTCCTCGCCCCACTCCATTGCACAGCCGACTAACGTGAGGTGGAGCTTCATATAGTCTCTAGTTTTCTGGCTGGGCATGGGCCTTTGTGCCAACAAAACTGTTTTAAACATGGGGAATTCACACCGGCATGCGCCGGGGACACAAACAAACGCACCCAGCGGTCTGCGGACCTCAGTGAGGCTCAGGCCTGTTGATTTGACTCTTGTGCTGTCAGCTAGGCTGGAAGACGCCGATTGCCTTACATCATGTAACCTGACATGTACAGTAACATGTTTGTTTACCTGGCCACAGCGCTAGTGTCTGATATTCTTACTACACAGCGGCATCGCCATTATAGCTGGCCGAGAACGCGCAACGTATTACCAGACCAGATTTAAAAAAAAAATATATATATATATATATATATTATTGTTATTACGCTATCGATAATCGATTAATTGATAATTGATCGTTAATTTTCCCGATTTTCGGTTATGGAAATTTTTCAAAATGAACATCCCTACTTTACAATAAAAGAAAGAGGAAAATCTTGAGGTCTTATCATATAGGTTAGCATTGACTTTCTTTGTCTGGACCACATGTGGCCCGTGAACTAAAGGAGTTTGACAGCCCTGCTTTAAGGTATTTTACTTTTTCCTTTCTCCACAGCAGCTGGTTAAAGTCTGCTATGTGAAGCTCAATGGGTCAGTGCACCTCGACATCAAACGGACCACCATGTCACCAGGAGGTCCCAGCTCTACTGACTTTGTGTTCAACGTTGTTCTGCTGTTGTTCTGGTTAACACAAGCTTATTCAAACGTGAACCAGTGTTCAGCAGGATAATCTTCACACATGAGGACCACTTTTATGAGTTTTTAAGCTTTTACGTGCCGTTAAAAGGGCGGCTAGCTAGCAAACGGCTCGACGGGGATATTATACGTCAATAACGTCATCACTTCAAAGGACGAACACGGAAATTCTCTTTCCATCACCTGTTTCAGTCCGGGTTATCAGTGCACAGCAGCGCACACATCAACAACACTCCAGCTTGATTTTGGCTGTGGTGACGTGACGTGGAAGCCTATGCGACACTGTGTGTACTTCTGGATTAGTTTAGTATGAGCTTTTTACTTCTAGCGCTTGCATTTTTGCTTCAAAACTCATGAAAGTGGTCCTCATGTGTGAAGATGATCTCGCTGAAGACTGGTTCGCGTTTGATTAAGCTTGCATTGCCCACATACCTTATTTGAAGCATCGCGCCAAAAACCCATTCAAGCGGGGGCATGGTGGTGCAGTGGTAAGCGCTGTCGCCTCACAGCTAGAAGGTCCTGGGTTCGATTCCCACCTGGGACGCTGTGAGCGCTGAAGGAATGCGTGCCCGTCCGCATGTCCTCGAGTGCCCGCCGCCCGGGTGGGGTCGTCAAAAGGGCCTTTCTGTGTGGTTTGCATGTTCTCCCATTGCCCTCTGGGGATTTCCTTCATATACTGTACGAACCCCCTTCACCAAAACATGCAATATCCTGGTTGCTGATGTGGTGCCTCCTCTGGTCGTTCGGGACGCCTGTTCGGAGGGAGGGGAACTCGTTGGAATAGCGTGATCCTCCCACGTGCTATGTCCTACCGGTGAAGCTTCCCCTGTCAGGTGAAAAGAAGCGGCTGACTGACTGCCCATGTCTCGGAGGAAGCATGGAGCCAGTCTCGGCTCTCCCCAGATTGGCAGAGGATGGAGCAGCAACCAGGAGAAATAAATTAAAATTAGCACTAATGGGGGATAAAAATGGGATAAAAAATTGGGGGGGGGGGCGTTCAAAAATCCCATAGGCAGAAACAGTGAAGAACCCGGAAGTTCCGCCTTCCGACTACAAAAATACATCATCCCTGCAGTACTCTATTATATTTATATATTATCTATATATAAAAAGACTCTATTGGAGTCCACATATACAGGGAATGAAATGTAACAGGGTTAGACTAGAGCACACATACAGTAGCACCTTCTCCTGCACAGCCAAGATGCCTATGACAGTATTTAGCTTTGTTCTCTGTCATGACAGTATTTAGCTTTGTTCTCTGTCATGACAGTATTTAGCTTTGTTCTCTGTCATGACAGTATTTAGCTTTGTTCTCTGTCATGACAGTATTTAGCTTTGTTCTTTGTCATGACAGTATTTAGCTTTGTTCTTTGTCATGACAGTATTTAGCTTTGTTCTTTGTCATGACAGTATTTAGCTTTGTTCTTTGTCATGACAGTATTTAGCTTTGTTCTTTGTCATGACAGTATTTAGCTTTGTTCTTTGTCATGACAGTATTTAGCTTTGTTCTTTGTCATGACAGTATTTGGCTTTGTTCTTTGTCAGCCAGAGATTAGTTGGGAATATTATCAGATATTTGATCAATCTGGGAATAAATTCCTTCCCAATGTTGTGGTAAAGGTGTCTACTCACCTAGCAAAACCTGTGACGGCTGCTGAAAGTCGGGGTACCTGAGACCTTATCCAGGAGACATTGAAAAGGTTTAATTCTGCCTTAAGCAGCTTGTGAGGAGTCAAATTGGAGTGTTTTTTTTTTTAATGATGTGGAATCGATTGCAAGCATTTGTTTTGCACCAAAACCACTTATTGTCCAGAGAACGTCCACGCCCACTTTTTTCACTCATCGTAAAGCGATTTTTGTGTGTGAAAATAAATATTTACATGTCGGAAATCATCTTTTCAATGGTTTGGCCTACAATACTGCACAGTACAGTACATGGTTTCTGGGACTTATGGGGTCGAGGAATTCTGAATTGTTGTTTTACCTATTTTTGACCTTCAAATTCGATTTTCAGCTCAAAAAGCTCATTTTTTCAAAGTGGTGTAAAGTTGTGTAGAGCCTTTATATTAAGGCTCTAATGAGAATTCCTGTTTATGCTGAGTTGACTTTGAGATGAGGGAACCCTGTGGTATGAGCGAGACTTTGAGATGAGGGAACCCTGTGGTATGAGCGAGACTTTGAGACGAGGGAACCCTGTGGTATGAGCGAGACTTTGAGACGAGGGAACCCTGTGGTATGAGCGAGACTTTGAGACGAGGGAACCCTGTGGTATGAGCAAGACTTTGAGACGAGGGAACCCTGTGGTATGAGTGAGACTTTGAGACGAGGGAACCCTGTGGTATGAGTGAGACTTTGAGACGAGGGAACCCTGTGGTATGAGCGAGACTTTGAGACGAGGGAACCCTGTGGTATGAGCGAGACTTTGAGACGAGGGAACCCTGCTGTATGAGCAAGACTTTGAGACGAGGGAACCCTGTGGTATGAGCGAGACTTTGAGACGAGGGAACCCTGTGGTATGAGGGAGACTTTGAGACGAGGGAACCCTGTGGTATGAGCGAGACTTTGAGACGAGGGAACCCTGTGGTATGAGTGAGACTTTGAGACGAGGGAACCCTGTGGTATGAGTGAGACTTTGGGACGAGGGAACCCTGTGGTATGAGTGAGACTTTGAGATGAGGGAACCCTGTGGTATGAGTGAGACTGTGAGACGAGGGAACCCTGTGGTATGAGTGAGACTTTGAGACGAGGGAACCCTGTGGTATGAGTGAGACTTTGAGACGAGGGAACCCTGTGGTATGAGTGAGACTTTGAGACAAGGGAACCCTATGGTATGAGCGAGACTTTGAGACGAGGGAACCCTGTGGTATGAGTGAGACTTTGAGACGAGGGAACCCTGTGGTATGAGTGAGACTTTGAGACGAGGGAACCCTGTGGTATGAGTGAGACTTTGAGACGAGGGAACCCTGTGGTATGAGCGAGACTTTGAGACGAGGGAACCCTGTGGTATGAGTGAGACTTTGAGACGAGGGAACCCTGTGGTATGAGTGAGACTTTGAGACGAGGGAACCCTATGGTATGAGCGAGACTTTGAGACGAGGGAACCCTGTGGTATGAGTGAGACTTTGAGACGAGGGAACCCTGCGGTATGAGCGAGGGATTCTTCACCAGCTGGTACTGGAGCTGGCAAAACAATATAGCTTGTCTTTTACACATGAACATCCAACCAGTTGCCATCAGGTGGCAGACACTGATTTGACACTTCTTCAGTTTGTGCCATGTGGAAGCTCTGGCCTCCACACAGGTAACATCTGCACCTTGTTAAACATTTTAAATGAAATATATGCATTGGGGGGTCATACAGTATCAGACACAAAGTATTATTCAAAGTAGAGTATATGCTGAGATCTTTAAAGAGCACTGATTTCATTAGGTGTGGCCAGTCTATTCAGCTCTGTGGTTTCTAAACTTTCTCCATCTTCAAACTCTGTTCCTGGAGGATGTGAAGGTTTTGCTCGGTGTCTCCTGCAGTTTGCAGACTGTGCAGAACGCCTGACCCCCTGCTGTGTTTGCTGTGTGGAAACCAAATAAAATATTATTTCTAATGAGTTGATTCAAGTTGATGGGTTTGAAGCCGGACGAGGACGTCTCTCTCTCTTCTCTCTTTCCCAATGCTTACGGTCTCTCTCTACTTTGAAGGGTCTAATAAAACCAAAAATCATAAAGATAAATAAACTAGAGACTCTTGCAATGGGATAACACCCGCTGCTATGCCAAGTAATGGTACAATGACATGCATGAGAGAAAGAAATTAGTTTGGTGAAGCAGGTGAATGTGCCAGATTGATTCAATGTCTAACCATCCCCACATGGTCAAGGTTGATCCTATGTTAGTATTGACATATCTGTGGAATGTGCAACATTAAAGTAAGTAAGTAAGTATAACTTTATTTATATAGCACCCTTCCCAGCACGAATGCACAGAGTGCTTTACACATTAAAATAGCAACACAGAAATATAAGTGCAGGAATAATACAAGAAAAGGCAAAAACATAAGAACATACACAGAGCATGAACAGGTAGAAACAATGGCTAGGAATGACTAAAAGGCCTGTCTAAACAGGTGGGTCTTTAATAGTTTTTTAAACGAGAGCTCAGAGCGAGCGGCTCTCAGATCAGGGGGGAGGGCATTCCAGAGCTTCGGGGCTGTCACTTCGAAGGCTCTGTCGCCTTTTGTTTTTAGCCTGGTCCTGGGCACGACCAGGAGCTTTTGGTCGGATGACCTCAGAGACCGGCTGGCTGCATAGGGGTGGATGAGGTCAGAGATATAGGCGGGGGCTTGGCCATGGAGGGATCTGAATGCAAATACAAGGATTTTGAAATGGATCCTGTGCTGTACCGGGAGCCAGTGCAGTGAGGCTAGGATGGGGGTGATATGGCATGACTTTTTTGACCTGGTGAGGAGTCTGGCAGCAGCATTTTGGATCAACTGGAGTTTAACCACGGATGATTTATTGAGATATGAATAAAGGGAGTTACAGTAGTCTAGTCTAGATGAAATGAATGCATGGATGGATATTTCCAGTTCGGCATGTGAAACAATGGTCCGGAGTTTGGCAATATTTCTAAGGTGGAAGAAACAGGTGCGGGTCACGGATTTTATGTGCTTGTCTAGGTGCATGGACTGGTCAAATATGACACCCAGGTTCCTCAGGTGAGGGCGCACGTTGTCCTTAAGGGACCCTAAGTGTGAGGCTATTTTTTTGGAGATGTTTTCGGCAGCTACAATCAGCACTTCCGTTTTTGTCGCATTTAATTGTAGGAAGTTGCTGCCCATCCAGTTTTGAATGGCGGACAGACACTCCAATAGGGTGCTCAGTTCCTCAATTTTATCGGGCTTAAACGAAAAATAGAGCTGGATATCGTCAGCAAAGCAGTGATAAGAAACACCCTTAAACTGACTGATGAGGAAGCCTAGGGGGAGCAAGTAAAGAGCGAAGAGGAACGGCGCAAGTGTCAAAGAGGTGGGTGTTACAATAAATTTGATCTTGTAATAACCATAAACAAACTCCACCTCTCAGACCTGGTTCGTATGATCCCCAACAAACCACACACAACAAGAGCACTTCCAAAATATAACAAGTTTTATTACAAATAAATTATAACACTTTATGCCACAAATAACACTGTCACGATAAAAGTCACAAGATGGCCATCAATGAGAGCTGAGAATAGTTGAATTTGATAGTTGAAAAATAAGATAAAACAGCGATGAATAGCGGGAAAATAACGGACCTGGCAACCCACCCGTTTTGCTGGCAACCCTCCCAAAATAAACCCAAAAGTAACAGATTCACTGCAAGCAATACACCTATATAAGTCGTTTCAGGAATATATTCGTTTCACAGCAAACCGGTATATGTTATACAATACAGTATTCGTGATAAAGATCAAGCCCACTGCAACCAATCAAACCAAGCCCTAAGGCAGTGTGGAAAAAGGGGTTTAGACTGGGGGATCACAGTAGCACGGTGTGGCAGAGCAAATCCAATCCCAATCACACGCTATTTCAAGAACAGAATGCTGCAATGTAATTAATTATGAAACTACTAAAATTATTACATTGATGGCCAGCTGATTAAAATGGCAAGCAACAGGACATACAATTATAACAAGCCTAAAATAAATAGCTATAGCTATTAATTGATTAAATAGAATATTTGGTCCGGCCCTCAGGGCTCCCCCTCCCTCTCCCCCCCACCTGTCCCAGAGTCAAATGCACAGACTGTCAGCCTCCAGAGTAGGCACTCACGTGACCAGTAATATGTGATTGTCCATCCAAGAGGGAACGAACGTTCGATACGGGGGGGGGGAACTGGCAGGGTGCGTCCAGGTGGCAAGCCGAACACGCCCAGCGGCGTACCGGACAGCAACGGCCGTCAGCGGTCCTGTAGTCCCGTCCCCGCACACACGAGCAGTCACTGGAGGAGAAAGGCGAGCAGGATCAGTACAGCAACTTAATTGAAACTAGCCCACTCACGCTGAATGATGGAGACAAGGTTAGACCGTTCCTTTTGGGTCGGCCTAGCGAGCGTTGTCTCCACACCCGGGAGTCAGCTGTAGCGGCGGTGCTTCTGTAGAATGGCGAGCCGTCAGAGGTGCGCCTCGGCGGGGAACACACAGGCCAGAGCTGGAGGAGAAAGGCGAACAGAATCAGAGCCGAAACTCTTAATGAAACTAGCCACTCACTCTGATGCTGGAGACAAGGTTAGACCGTTCCTTTTGGGTCGGCCTAGCGAGCGTTGTCTCCACACCCGGGAGTCAGCTGTAGCGGCGGTGCTTCTGTAGAATGGCGAGCCGTCAGAGGTGCGCCTCGGCCGTGGAGAGGAGGAGGACGGAGGATGTCGGGACCACCAGGCGGAGAAGACAGTGGCTGCTTTGCGGGGTGGATCGGCGTGCGTCTCGGCGGAGACCAAACGATCCGGTTCGGTGTGGCGTGGAGAGCGAAGAGATCGGACCAAACAAAGAGGACGCGCCCTTGCTGACTTCCAGTATTTATGCCCACGGCTGCCAATCTCGTTTGCCGCCATTCTGACAGCCTTCCGGGTCATGGCACCTGTACAGGTAAGAAACACAAGAAACATCCTCCCCTAGTGGCACCCTCCCCAAGTCCAAGTCCATAAGTCTGCCACAGCCACTCTGATCACTCATTGCAGTCTAAAACATACAGTATGTCCACCTTAATGACAGTTCAACACAGCACGCAATATAAATATTTGTTCTCCCCATCCCAACAGTACCAAGTCATAATAATAATTATTCTATACATGTTGCCCCGCGACATATTCCCCCCCACTTTAAGGGTGGTCGTCCCGACCACTATAACTGGCGGAAACGTAATGGGCGCATCCCGAAATTACTGCGGCCAGAACGGCGTAGACCCACAGCTGCCGTAGGGTTCTGACTTTCGGCCAACCCAATTTCAATGATTGGATCAGTTTCACATTCTGGTACAACATCAACATCAAGGTCGATGCTAGTGGCGGGCCCAGGTGCTCCAGCATCATCTAAAATTTCAAGCTGCTCAGTGTCTGAGGCAACAGGAGCACACTCTGGGGTCACTAGGACCGAAGTGGGAGTTTTTGGGACAGAGTTGCTATCCAAAAGGGGGTCAGCGTCCAAGGGGGCAGGTGCAGAGTCAAAGGGAGCAGCAGAGAAGTCTTGTAAAGCGGGCACACCATCCGGTGCAGTCGGCAAGGGCAAAGCAGTACTTGCGGGCAGCAGCATAAACGGAAAGCCAGGTACGGCTGGGGGGCAACGATCAGGCAGGGGCCCCTCGCTTGGCGCTTGAGGGGGAAGTTCGGGTTCGACAGAACATGGCCGAAGGTTGTTGCGGTGTACAGTACGGGTAGGTCCCTCACTACCTTCTGGCCGAATGAGATACACAGGGTGATCAGGGGCGGTTTGGACAATGACGACAAATGGCTTTGGGACCCACCTCGGTGCCAACTTCCCTTGACCCCGTCTGCGGAAATTTCGCACAAGTACCCTCTCCCCAGGAAGGAACGGGAGTGCTCGGGCTCCTTTATTATAGCGGGCCTGATCCCAGGCTTGTCGACGGGAAGCATGAGTTAGCACAGTACTATAGGCGTCCTTGAGGGCACGGTGATGGTCTTGAACCCACCCGTCTAAAGTGTCCCTCCGCTGGGGCGGGGAGACATGATGGATCAAATCAACTGGCAGTCGAGCATGACGGCCAAACATGACATAGTGAGGGGTCATCCCAGTGCTGGCATGAACAGAGTTATTGTAGGCTTGGATCAGGAAAGGGAGCTTTGCAGGCCACTGTGCATGTACCTGAGGATCCAATGAGTTCAATAACCCCAGTAGAGTCTGATTATACCGCTCACAAGCTCCGTTCCCCTGGGGGTGGTATGGGGTGGTGCGGACCTTGGTGCACCCATACAGTTCGCACAGTTGTCTTACCAAAGTTGATTCGAACGCAGCACCACGGTCGGTCAAGATACGCTCTGGGCACCCGAAAGGCTGGATCAAGGAAGTCCACAGGGCCTTAGCGGTCGTCACTGCAGTCTGGTCTTTCGTAGGAACAGCGAGGGCATAGCGGGAGAACAGATCGGTAAGGACACGGACGTATGGATACGTGTCACCCGGTCGACCCAACGATAGGTAGTCCACCCCTACCATCTCAAGGGGGTAACTGGTTATGATTGACTTTAAGGGCGCACGAGGTTCTGGCCCAGCCTTGTTGACACGGCAGCTGGAACAGTCTTTGGTCCAGGCATGCACATCCTTACACATGCCAGGCCAGTAAAAGCGTCGCCGCAAGATGGACAACACCTTCTCTGCACTTGAGTGACCGGCGGCCTGGTGGTAGTCCTCCCATAACCCTTGGGCCCAACCGAGGGGAACAAGCAGCTGTTGTGTTGGGATCCT
The DNA here is from genome assembly GCF_964638095.1 of Poromitra crassiceps. Taxonomy (NCBI): domain Eukaryota; kingdom Metazoa; phylum Chordata; class Actinopteri; order Beryciformes; family Melamphaidae; genus Poromitra; species Poromitra crassiceps. The sequence continues at coordinate 11,875,806 of NC_139630.1, forward strand.
CCAGGCATCGGACCAACAAGCCATCATGGTCCTTCAGCCGGCCCCATTCCTGTAACAGACGACGGAGTTTAATGGACAAGGTGCATCGGACTTCATGTGGGGGCAGCTCACCCACCTGTAACCAGCCACGCAATCGCCCTAGATCAGGATCTTGCAGCTGCCGCTCCCTCCATGGGTCCTGAGGCGGTTGGCTGCCTGAGGGCCTATCCAGGGCGGTGGTGGTGCTGGTACTCGGCTCTGTTTCAGACCTCCTAGCAGGCCCAGATGTAGCCTGGACAGCAGCGGCTGTGGCCCCAGGTAGCCTGGACAAAGAATCAGCATTTTGGTTAGAAGACCCTGGGCGGTACTTTATCTCAAATGAGAAGTTTGCAAGTTCTGCGGCCCACCTCTGCTCAACGGCCCCGAGTCGGGCTGAGTCCAGATGGACCAAGGGGTTGTTGTCGGTGAACACGGTCAGCTGGGCCCCCCACAAGTAATCCTTAAATTTCTCCGTCACAGCCCATTTAAGGGCCAAGAACTCTAGTTTAAAGGAGCTGTAATTCTGATCATTACGCTCGGAGGGGATCAAGCTGCGGCTAGCATAAGCAATAACTCTTTCCTGCCCATCCTGTACCTGAGACAATACTGCTCCCAGGCCCTCCAAACTGGCGTCAGTGTACAGCCGGAAGGGAAGTGTAAAATCGGCGTACGCCAGAACAGGTGCTACCAGGAGAGCTCGTTTCAATTGTTCAAAAGCTTCCTGGCAATCGGGGGCCCATGTCACTGAAGCAGTGGAGCGACCGGCAGTGCCCTGGGTCAACCTATTTAGGGGGGCAGCAACTCTAGAAAACCCAGGCACAAACCGTCGGTAGTAGCCCACAAACCCAAGAAATGAACGGACTTGCCTTACGGTGGTGGGTACTGGCCAGTCGCTAACTGCCGATGTCTTCTCCGGGTCAGTCGAGATTCCCCCACTGCTGACCACATGACCCAAGTACTTGACCTCCCGCTGAAAGAGCCTGCACTTACGGGGTTGGAGCTTCAACCCGTGGTCATGTAAGCGCTTAAAAACCTCTTCGAGATGATAAAGATGTGTCGGGAAGTCTGGCGAGTAAACAATTATGTCGTCCAGATAGATGAGTAGATAGTCGTGGACTTGCCCCCCCAGGACACGTTGCATAAGTCTCTGGAAGGTGGCAGGAGCGTTACAGAGTCCAAATGGCATACGCGAGAACTGGTATAACCCCACTGGGGTGGCGAAGGCGGTCTTTTCCTGGTCTTCTGGGGCCACCTCTACCTGCCAGTACCCACAGGCCAAATCCAGGGTTGAATACCAGGCTGCCCTTTTCAAACAGGTCAGTGACTCTTCGATCCGAGGTAGTGGGAATGCGTCTTTATGAGTAGCTGCGTTTAACTTACGATAGTCTACGCAGAAACGTAGGGAGCCATCTTTTTTTCGTACTAAGACTACCGGGGCGGCCCAAGGGCTAGAACTCTCAGTAACAACCCCACTATCCAGCATCCCCTGCAACAAAAGTCTCAACTCAGAGTACATTTTAGGTGGAACTGGCCTATATCGTTCTCGGGTCGGGGGTGCAGACCCATTAGGGATATGATGGTGGACAGCCTCGGTGCAACCAAAGTCCTCCTCATGGGCCGCAAAAACACAGGTCCACTTACTGAGGAGGGCCTTGAGCTGTTGCTGCTCCTCCGGGGTCAGCCCATCTCCCTGTAACTCAAATGCGGGATGCCCAGAAACAGTGGAATCCACCAGAGATACCCCCTGGACTCTATGCACATCAACCTCCTCCCTCCGCTCTACCGTAACCTCTACTTCCCGGGGGCCGGTTGGCGTGAGCACCAACCTATTCTGTGTCTGTACGTCAAGGGGGTCTATTTGAGATACCACGGCCAAAGCCCGCCTCTGAGGCAGCTCGACCGGGAACGGGTGTGGATTACAGACTCTCAAGGGGACCCTACCACGGTGGACCTGGCAGATGGACCTAGCTACTCGCCACTCCTGCTCACTATCATACTCTCCCGAAAGGTCCTCCACTAACACCAGAAACTCGGACGAGCACATGGCCTGAGGAACATACGCCCAGACTATCATCTCTGACCCTGCTGGGACCTCAACTAGAGCCTGCTTGGAAAGTTTAGCAGTACTACGGGCCGGAGCCCGGGGGCTTATGGCCTGGACCCGCCTACAAACTGCGAAAGCTTTCCCCCATTGTTTCCCCGCTGTTGGAGAGAGGGCAGAGCGAAAGGCTCGTTGGCCTGGGTGGCCCTTCTGGAAAAGAGTCTCCCAACATCCGGTGATCACATTCATACCGAGCAAACCATACTCTGTGCTCATACAGTCATCCTGAACAATAATTACTCCCATGCCTGGCACTTCAACGCCACCAACGGTGATATCAACAACGGCATATCCCACATAGGGGATTCCCAGGCCGTTCGCAGCTTTGAGTGCCAGCCATGACAGTTCCCCAGCATCTCGTAATGGTTCCCCCCCAAAATGGCGCTGAAAAAGAGACTGGCTAAATAGGGTCACCTGGGAACCTGTGTCTAAAATGCAGGGGATGCTCTTACCCAAAATCGTAACATCTAGTTCGGGGCACTTCCCTACAAATGAAGATCTCCCTGGAACCTCCGCTATCAGCTCTGCCCCAGTCACTTGCCCTACAGTGGCCGGGGTGCCTAAAAATCCGATGAGGGGGCTTGTCTTCTAGGGCAGAACCGCTGGATATGTCCAGCGCCGCCACAGTCCCTGCAAATAGGGCGCCCCTGATCGTCCCACTGGAAGCTTCGCGTATCTCGATTAACAGCACGTTTTGGGAAGCGGGGTTGTTGGTATGAGGGGCGACTTTCTAAATTTGGAGCTGGGGGCGCTACAAAGGCTTGGCTCCGGATCTCCTCCACTATTGATTTGCTCAGCAGAGTCATCTGTTCCTTCACTTCCTGTCGCATCTCCGCTCTCAGAGATTCCTTCAACTGCTCCACATCGATTGTCTGGGGTGTTGGTAAAGTCGAGGGCATGGCAGCACGGGTCTGGTAGGCCAAGGCATCGTCCCTCCTTGCGTTTTCCCGCTCTAGGGCCAAAGCCTCACTGCAAGCAGCCTCAAAGGACATTTCAGGGGAAGCCCGTCTGAGCTCCCGTTGTAATTCTTGCTTTAGGGAACCTTCCCCCAGCCCTCGGGAAAACTGAGAGCGTAGCACTCTATCAGTGCCGCCACCATGGTCGGGGTCCGCCACTTGCCATCTATTAAAAGACTCCCGCAGTCGAAGAATAAAATCTTCAATGTCTTCCCCCTTGGCCTGCTTGCAGTCGAAAAATGTTGCTCTCAAATGATCAGGTGAGTTAATACCCCCATATTTTTTTGTCAGTACATCAAGAATTTTCTTGTCAGTGTCTCGATCCGTTGAGGGTAACAACAAAATTTGTCGATGTGCCTTACCATCCAATGAGTTCAGCACAAAATCTACCCTCTGTTCCGCGTTCAAACCTTGGGCCCTTAAAAATGCTTCGACCTGGGCCCGCCACTTTACAAAGTTTTCACAACCCCCTTCCCCGCAAAACTTTGAAACCCAAGACGCTCCCATAAACCAAGGTAACATTGCTGTATACGCCGGCTGCGAACCAGCCCCCTCCTGCTGGCTAGAGCCTGGAGGCGCGTCGGTGCTCATGCTGCTGTACTCTGTTGGGGATCCTGCCGACCAACGCCAGAAAAGAGATGTCAAAGAGGTGGGTGTTACAATAAATTTGATCTTGTAATAACCATAAACAAACTCCACCTCTCAGACCTGGTTCGTATGATCCCCAACAAACCACACACAACAAGAGCACTTCCAAAATATAACAAGTTTTATTACAAATAAATTATAACACTTTATGCCACAAATAACACTGTCACGATAAAAGTCACAAGATGGCCATCAATGAGAGCTGAGAATAGTTGAATTTGATAGTTGAAAAATAAGATAAAACAGCGATGAATAGCGGGAAAATAACGGACCTGGCAACCCACCCGTTTTGCTGGCAACCCTCCCAAAATAAACCCAAAAGTAACAGATTCACTGCAAGCAATACACCTATATAAGTCGTTTCAGGAATATATTCGTTTCACAGCAAACCGGTATATGTTATACAATACAGTATTCGTGATAAAGATCAAGCCCACTGCAACCAATCAAACCAAGCCCTAAGGCAGTGTGGAAAAAGGGGTTTAGACTGGGGGATCACAGTAGCACGGTGTGGCAGAGCAAATCCAATCCCAATCACACGCTATTTCAAGAACAGAATGCTGCAATGTAATTAATTATGAAACTACTAAAATTATTACATTGATGGCCAGCTGATTAAAATGGCAAGCAACAGGACATACAATTATAACAAGCCTAAAATAAATAGCTATAGCTATTAATTGATTAAATAGAATATTTGGTCCGGCCCTCAGGGCTCCCCCTCCCTCTCCCCCCCACCTGTCCCAGAGTCAAATGCACAGACTGTCAGCCTCCAGAGTAGGCACTCACGTGACCAGTAATATGTGATTGTCCATCCAAGAGGGAACGAACGTTCGATACGGGGGGGGGGGAACTGGCAGGGTGCGTCCAGGTGGCAAGCCGAACACGCCCAGCGGCGTACCGGACAGCAACGGCCGTCAGCGGTCCTGTAGTCCCGTCCCCGCACACACGAGCAGTCACTGGAGGAGAAAGGCGAGCAGGATCAGTACAGCAACTTAATTGAAACTAGCCCACTCACGCTGAATGCTGGAGACAAGGTTAGACCGTTCCTTTTGGGTCGGCCTAGCGAGCGTTGTCTCCACACCCGGGAGTCAGCTGTAGCGGCGGTGCTTCTGTAGAATGGCGAGCCGTCAGAGGTGCGCCTCGGCGGGGAACACACAGGCCAGAGCTGGAGGAGAAAGGCGAACAGAATCAGAGCCGAAACTCTTAATGAAACTAGCCACTCACTCTGATGCTGGAGACAAGGTTAGACCGTTCCTTTTGGGTCGGCCTAGCGAGCGTTGTCTCCACACCCGGGAGTCAGCTGTAGCGGCGGTGCTTCTGTAGACTGGCGAGCCGTCAGAGGTGCGTCTCGGCCGTGGAGAGGAGGAGGACGGAGGATGTCGGGACCACCAGGCGGAGAAGACAGTGGCTGCTTTGCGGGGTGGATCGGCGTGCGTCTCGGCGGAGACCAAACGATCCGGTTCGGTGTGGCGTGGAGAGCGAAGAGATCGGACCAAACAAAGAGGACGCGCCCTTGCTGACTTCCAGTATTTATGCCCACGGCTGCCAATCTCGTTTGCCGCCATTCTGACAGCCTTCCGGGTCATGGCACCTGTACAGGTAAGAAACACAAGAAACATCCTCCCCTAGTGGCACCCTCCCCAAGTCCAAGTCCATAAGTCTGCCACAGCCACTCTGATCACTCATTGCAGTCTAAAACATACAGTATGTCCACCTTAATGACAGTTCAACACAGCACGCAATATAAATATTTGTTCTCCCCATCCCAACAGTACCAAGTCATAATAATAATTATTCTATACATGTTGCCCCGCGACACAAGCACGGATCCCTGGGGAACGCCGCACGAGAGGGGGACGGAGTCAGATTTGAAAGGGCCGACAGCCACGGAGAAACACCTCTCCTTAAGGTAGGAGGCAAACCATTTTAGGGCACTGCCCGAGATGCCGACCCACTCCTTTAGTCTGCCGAGCAGGATTCCGTGGTCCACCGTGTCAAACAAAATTAAACATGGTTTCCCTGGCTCAGCCACCTGCAAACAAAATGGCCGAAGGATGACCGCCCGGCTCACAACAGTGACAACCTAGAGAGCATCTTGTGATGCGATCACACAGCTGCATCTTATCATCACCACTTCAAATGAATGAATGAATGTGGGCCAGGGGCGTAAAGTGAGGTGGGCCAATGTGTGTGTGTGTGTGTGTGTGTGTGTGTGGGGGGGTGGGGGGGGGGGAGCTTGCATGGATCACGCCTATTTTTGTACTCGACCTTCATTGAGATGTCAACTACACACCTGTAAGGTTTCATGACTGCATCTTGCATGGTTTTGATGCTATTGTGCTCACAAAAGCGGTCCACAGACAGACAGCCTATAAACACCTGGCAAAGTACTCAAAAACAGGTTCTGTGGTAGTTCCCACTAGATTTTGTCTTGATGACACACACACACACACACACACACAGTAAAAACAATGCCAGTCCTGCTGTCCTGGCTAGTAACCATGCCATGCTGCATTGCAACCATTGAGACTCACCAAACTGTAAAAACATGGTTGCTGTGCTGCATTGAAACCAATGGGAATCAGAAGGCAGAGCTGTACAGACACACAGACTGACTTCCTCCACTGCAGAAAGGCTGGCACACACTCAGAAGGATGGACACTTCCTTTGCCTCAAACACTTTTTCTCTTTATTCAGTTTTTTTTTTGGTTTACAAAGAACAAAAATCAAAACAGAGAAAATATACAATCAGCTGCATAATAATCTCCATGTCCACAGAAAGCATTTTTTGAGCTGCCAGCGCCTTTCTGTAATTCAGCTTCTATGGTCAAGAGTCAAGACACGCTAGGAGCACTCCTCTTCTCAGCACCATGCCTGGTGCAGCACTCCTAGTAGGGGGGGGATCAACTTTTGCAGAAGAGCGATGTTCATCAGTCACTTTTTTCAATCAACCAATCAAAATCGGGGAAGAGGCGGGCCTAAAGAGATCAACAAACATGGTGGAGGAGAGATATCTCTGCTTTTTGGGGGGTTCCGGGTGAGAATGATCAATATTATCTTGTTGGGTTGATGTCAGCTTGCTCTTTACCTTGTGCTAATGTTAGCTAACTGTCAGAGTCAGCTCTGCATGCTTTGGAAGTGCTCTGGACATTCATATTTTTGATATCCAAAGTGTTCCGCCATGGGGAAGGTTGGGGGACTTCCTGTGGACACAGCCCCTAACACTTTTCTTTAAAAGCTCTTTTCTGAGCAGTGAAGTAGGAAAGTTTGAGGTCTTAGCTCTTAAAGGGGTTTCTTGGACCCTGAGCTCATCAAGATCAGACCAGGCAAACTTTTACTTCAGGCAAAATCTTCAAGTAAAAAAAATAGACAGTTGAAGCTACACACTGTTTACAAGATAGAAGTGATAAGTAACAAAATTAATAATAACAAAATAAAGCAATATACAAATGAGAGTTGTAGATGTGTTTAGCATTTAGCAGTCTTCTTCAAATCTTTTCACGTTTGCTTTTCCTGCCCAAGTCTGCTGACTGAAGCTACACATCTCAACACTAAGCTCACACATCTAACTCAATACATCCGAAACACTCTATATATAAACTCACACATCTAACTCAATACATCTGAAACACTCTATATATAAGCTCACACATCTAACTCAATACATCTGAAACACTCTATATATAAGCTCACACATCTAACTCAATACATCTGAAACACTCTATATATAAACTCACACATCTAACTCAATACATCTGAAACACTCTATATATAAGCTCACACATCTAACTCAATACATCTGAAACACTCTATATATAAACTCACACATCTAACTCAATACATCTGAAACACTCTATATATAAGCTCACACATCTAACTCAATACATCTGAAACACGCTATATATAAGCTCACACATCTAACTCAATACATCTGAAACACTCTATATATAAACTCACACATCTAACTCAATACATCTGAAACACTCTATATATAAGCTCACACATCTAACTCAATACATCTGAAACACTCTATATATAAGCTCACACATCTAACTCAATACATCTGAAACACTCTATATATAAGCTCACACATCTAACTCAATACATCTGAAACACTATATATAAGCTCACACATCTAACTCAATACATCTGAAGCACATAATGATGATTTACACAAAGAGACATGCTCTCCATCCTCAGATCTTCAGGCTGGTCTAAAAATCCAAGTTTCTCTGAAGGTCAAGGCCTGTTCTTCCGTTTTCAGTGTCTTTACCAACCAGTGGAAGGCCCTACAGCTCTGAGCTGTCAACATGTTCCTGCTGACCTGTGGAAACCTCTTGTCTCCAAAACAACTTCTGAATTAAGACTTGACCAGTAACTAATTTGTTTAAAAAAGGTTTCATAAACTCAATGGTTGTAGATATAGGAACAATTATATAGGAACAATATTTAAATTTTACAGCCAAGCCAGAATTACTCCATTGTGACGTTTTACATGGGAAAAAATAATTAACTCCGTTATGGGTTCAAATCAGGGCCAATACGTTTGAGATGAAAAAAGAAAAACCAAAACCATGACAGACAAAACAACAATTGAGTTGAGTTGATCAGTTCTAAACCTGTAAAACATTAAGTTCAGTAAAAAATAATATTGACAAAATACATAAATATTTTTTTTTAAACAAAAATAATTTGTCATCTTTTTTTTTTTTCAAAATACTTGCTTTAAGCATTTTGTCAATCATGCAAACTCTTTTTTTCTTTTCTTTTTTAAATAGCTTTCTCAAGTTCCGTTTTCTCTTGGGTATTGACTCGATTTCTTGAAGTGGAGAGGGGGTCTCTTGGTGGCAGTTCAGGCTTGTCGCTGCTGCCTGTACTGTGCTTCTAGTTCAGAAAAAGTTTGTACGATGGCCGCACATCATGAACCACAAGCAAGTTATTATGTTTTAAGTTGAGATTGCTGAAAAATGTATGCAGATTGCATTGTATAAACGGTCATACATTTGTACACCAACGTAGATCGTCCTTGCTTGTTGGTCGAGAGCAGAGCTACAACTGCTAGTTAGATCTGAGACATGTCTCTGGCTATTAAAGAGTGATGCTGATAGATAGACAACAGCAACATGTCCTGACTTCCTTTTCAGTGATTCTGTTTTTCCTGCTGTGACTTTAAAGGGAACAACTCTGTCACTGCCTTCAATAAGATGGTGGCCAGGTGGCTGTGTGAGAGCTGAGGCATCCATCTGGAAGTGAGATGAGCTCCTTGGAGATCCTACTCTGTTCCAGGGCCTCCTGCCTCTTACTCAGCCTGCCTTCAGCACTGGAAGCACCCAGGTCATCATAATCCAGCTCAATGTTCTCCTCTCTTCCTTCAGCTCTGGAACTACGCAGGTCATCATAATCCAGCTCAATGTGCTCATTACATACATTACATTACATCATTTGGCAGACACTTTTATCCAAAGCGACTTAAAATAACACATTTTTGTCAGCAATAGAGAAATCAACTATTCAACAACAGTCTATGACAGCTACAACTTCTGAAGGAATAGTGGTAAAGGTTTTTTTTCTTTTTCTTTTTTTGAGAGAGAGAGAGAGAGAGAGAGAGTTGTTAGTTCAAGAAGGGCCCAGATGGAGCCTGAAAAGGTGTTTTTAGTCTTTGCCGAAAGATCGGCAGTGATTCGGCCGGCCTGACCGAAGGTGGAAGCTCATTCCACCATTGAGGTGCCAGGGACGAGAAGAGTCGCGAAGGGGATGAGCGACTTTTGAGCCCCCGTAGCGGAGGAGGGGCGAGGCGTCCTGCACTGGAGGAGCGGTGAGAGGTTTGGAGCCTGACCATAGATTGTAGATACAGAGGAGCTGTCTGGTGTACTGCCCTGTAGGCCAGAACCAGTGTTTTGAATTTAATGCATGCCAAGAATGGAAGCCAGTGAAGGTCCCGGAAGAGGGGAGTGACATGAGAGAATTTGGGTTGGTTGAATACCAGACGGGCTGCAGCGTTCTGAATGAGCTGAAGCGGTCGGATGTCAGCGGCAGGAAGGCCGGCCAGAAGCACGTTGCAGTAGTCCTTCAGCACTGGGACCACCCACGTCATCATAATCCAGCTCAATGTTCTCCTCTATTCCTTCAGCTCTGGAACCATCCAGGTCATCATAATCCAGCTCAATGTTCTCCTCTCTTCCTTCAGCTCTGGAACCACCCACGTCATCATAATCCGGCTCAATGTCCTCCTCTCTTCCTTCAGGTCTGGAACCACCCACGTCATCATAATCCAGCTCAATGTTCTCCTCTCTTCCTTCAGCACTGGAACCACCCACGTCATCATAATCCAGCTCAATGTTCTCCTCTCTTCCTTCTGCTCTGGAACCACCCACGTCATCATAATCCAGCTCAATGTTCTCCTCTCTTCCTTCAGGTCTGGAACCACCCACGTCATCATAATCCAGCTCAATGTTCTCCTCTCTTCCTTCTGCTCTGGAACCACCCACGTCATCATAATCCAGCTCAATGTTCTCCTCTCTTCCTTCTGCTCTGGAACCACCCACGTCATCATAATCCAGCTCACTGTTCTCCTCTATTCCTTCAACTCTGGAACCACCCAGGTCATCATAATCCAGCTCAATGTCCTCCTCTCTTCCTTCAGGTCTGGAACCACCCACGTCATCATAATCCAGCTCAATGTTCTCCTCTCTTCCTTCAGGTCTGGAACCACCCACGTCATCATAATCCAGCTCAATGTTCTCCTCTCTTCCTTCAGCTCTGGAACCACCCACGTCATCATAATCCAGCTCAATGTTCTCCTCTCTTCCTTCAGCTCTGGAACCACCCACGTCATCATAATCCAGCTCAATGTTCTCCTCTCTTCCTTCAGCTCTGGAACCACCCACGTCATCATAATCCAGCTCAATGTTCTCCTCTCTTCCTTCTGCTCTGGAACCACCCACGTCATCATAACCTATCTCAATGTCCTCCTCACTCCCTTCATCACTGGACTCATCAAGGTTATAATAATCCGGTTCAATGTCCTCCTCTCTTCCTTCAGCATCGGAACCACCAAGGTTATAATAAACCAGCTCAATGTTGTCTCTTCCTGGATTGTGCCTCCTTTTGGCCTGGAAAGACATGACAGCAGCTGTTACTGGATAACACCTCTCTTCTAGCTAAAGTTGTACAGTCTAACTGTTTCATTTAACCAATCCTCTACTGAGTAAAGATGTTCAGTACCTTGCAGTAGAAACAGAGGGCAGTGACGAGCAACAGCAGAGTCAGCAGTGGGACAACATGTCTGACGATGAGATCTGCTGGAGAGGCTGAAACAGATTCAGAATCATCACATCAGATCAGCTGACATCATGAGAACAGCTCCCATTAAACATAAAGCTCATGTTGCTCGTAGTGATGCCAAATGTATCGGTTAAATATCAGAAATGGACAATTTTTGCATTGTTGACTACAACTGTCTCATCGGCTGATAAGATTAAATACACCGATGGCAGTGATAGTCATTAACATAATTTGCGTCACCATCCCTAATCTGTTCCAAAGACGTTCAAGTGTGAATGGAAGAACAGCTACCAGCATGAGTTAAGAAATGTGATTGGTTTATATTAATTAAAAAAGGGGCATTTTTGATTATGTGAAAGAATGTTACGATAAAAGATGTTCCTTAAATCTATATGTTAATTTGCTTTCTAATTTGGACTGTCTGTATGTCTGCCCTTCGCGTATCTTGAGAACCGTTTGTCGGATCGACGTGGGTGCATGGGGGAACGGGCACTGCACTAGTTTAGTTTAATTTCATAAAGAACATATTTGGTTATGTTAAAGTTGTTACAATATAAACTGATGCTTGCAGTATATCTGTATTCCCTGCAAATTAATATGAAGGGCAGAATATACGATGATTTTTGCAGGGCACAAATGGGTCAATACGAATATCGGTATCGGCCCATCATTTTCATATAGGTGCATCGCTAGTTGCCTTAAAACCCTTAAAATCACTAAATGAAGGTCACTTTTTTTTCTTCTTTTTTTCTTAGAGAATATGGTAATCTGAGCCACTCTACAGATTATACTGATGTTGATGGACAAAAGCCACAAATCTGTCATAAATCGGGTTTCAGGAGGGAAGAATCCGGCCTGCGGTCCCCTGTCGCATGTCCCCCCCCCCCCCACCCCCCCTGCCCACTCCCTGTCCCATCCAAAATAAAATAAAGGCGAAATGCCCCAAAAATTATTAATATAAAAAACTCAACATCACATCTAGACCGCATAAAATCAGGTCCAGTTCAAAGACCATTACATTTACACATTTCAAATCTGGGCTAGATTACCAAGGGGACCCTAGACTGTCACCAAGAAACACTTTGAGATTTGTGAAACTTTTATCCTATCTGTGAAAATGGAAAAAATTAAGATTGAATTGTTTTTCCCCATCTAGACCGCATAAAACCAGGTCTAGTTCAAAGACCATTACAGTTACACATTTCAAATCTGAGCTAGATTACCAAGGGGACCCTAGACTCTTACCAAGAAACACTTTGATATTTGTGAAAATGTTATCCTATCGGTGAAAATGGAAAAATGGAAGCTTTCATTGTTTTTGCCCCATCTAGAGCGCATAAAACCAGGTCTAGTTAAAAGTCAGTTACACTTATACCTTTCAAATCTGTTCTAGATTACCAAGGGGACCAATGGTATTCACTCACTATGTGAGAAATTTTGTGCTTTTTTGAAGTAGTCCACAATTGTTATAAGCACATTTGTACATTAGACGCTGGGAAATGGCGGCTATCTTGGGATTTGGGTCAAATCTGACTTCCCTCTAAATCTGAAAATAAACCTTATGGTATTCCCTAACTATGTGTGAAATTTCACGTTTCTTTCAAAAAGTGCACAATTCCTCTGTTTTTGTTTGTTAAAGCCATTGGGGGATGAGTGAGTGAGTGAGTGAGTGAGTGAGTGAGTGACTGAGTGACTGAGTGAGTGAGTGAGTGAGTGAGTGAGTGAGTGAGTGACTGAGTGAGTGAGTGAGTGAGTGAGCGAGCGAGCAAGAATAGTCGTAGGACGTATATTACGTCATGGGAACATTTTAAGTTACAGTATTGTGAGTATATGTACTGCTGCATCATGTAAACAGCAATATTTGTGGAATATTGTCTTTTCGGAATAAGGGCAAAAACTGGAATATTCTCCACCAGGTTACCTGAGACAGTGAGCGAGAGGGGCTGGCTCTCAGAGGAGAAGTTATGAGAGAAAACATAGATGTGATAAACACATCTGTAGATCCCTTGGTGGGCGTGGCCTGCAGCAGGAAACAGGAAGTGGGCAGTGAGATTGGCAGGTGGCTGGGTGTGGTTGTCTGCTGTGTTGAAGGCAGAGTGATTGGCAGCTGGCTGGGTGTGGTTGTCTGCTGTGTTGAGGGCAGAGTGATTGGCAGCTGGCTGGGTGTGGTTGTCTGCTGTGTTGAAGGCAGAGTGATTGGCAGCTGGCTGGGTGTGGTTGTCTGCTGTGTTGAAGGCAGAGTGATTGGCAGGTGGCTGGGTGTGGTTGTCTGCTGTGTTGAGGGCAGAGTGATTGGCAGCTGGCTGGGTGTGGTTGTCTGCTGTGTTGAAGGCAGAGTGATTGGCAGCTGGCTGGGTGTGGTTGTCTGCTGTGTTGAGGGCAGAGTGATTGACAGCTGGTTGGGTGTGGTTGTCTGCTGTGTGGGAGGCAGAGTGATTGACAGCTGGCAGGATGAAGTCGTGTGCTGTGTTGCTGGAGGTGAGGTGGAAGAAGCCTCCTGGGTACTGTGGCTGGATGGAGCAGCTGATGGTGAAGCTGGAGGAGCCCCTGAACACCTGAAACCCCTGCTGCTGGGCCTCAGAGACCCCATCCATGGAGGAAGAGAGGGAGATGTTTGGCTGAACTAGCAGAACTGTGGAGAGGGAGATGATTGGCTGGACCAGCAGATCTGTAAACAGAGAAGGAGATGATTGGCTGAACTAGTAGAGCTGTAAACAGAGAGGGAGGTGATTGGCTGAACCAGCAGATCTTTAAACAGAGAGGAACATGATTGGCTGAACTAGCAGATCTGTAAACAGAGAGGGGAGATGATTGGCTGAACCAAAGTGATGAATGTTGATGGTTGAAAGGTGACAGGGTTTGTCTGTTAGCAGCCACCATACAAGACAGAGAGATGCTCCATTCATAAGACAGAGAACTGCTACATTGTAACACAGAAGAGTCAGAGAGCAGCCTGACACTGTGGAAGCAGCTGAGGATGTGATGTCACTGTTCAGTATTACCTGAGCAGATCAGCTCCAGGCTGGAAGAGCTATTATATGATTTGGACTTTCCTGCACACTCCCTCAGTGCAGACTCAGACCCATCACAGAGACAATGAATCACCCAGTCCTCACGAGACGTTGAGTAAGGAAGATACTCTATCCATTGTGTGGAAACAGCAGAGCCACATGCCAGCTGTCTGCACACGACAGCTGCTGACTTCAGGTTCCAGTTAGAGCTCTGGTTATGCACCGTTGCCCAGTGTCCAGTAGATATTTCAATCTGCAGCTCACCAGCACACCGACTGGCTCCTCCCACCAACCTGACATCATCAGGCTCTGAACAGAGACAAGAGAGTCATTAGTAAAAGAAGTACCTGTATATTCACTTTGATTAGAACAGAAATTAAGCCATATCCAAGCTGCAGCTCCTCACCTGAGCAGGTGAGTCCAACAGCTTTGCCAGGTGAGCAGGTGTTTCTAGCTGAGCCTGAGCTTCCACAGTCCAGGAGAACAGACTCATTGCCTTCACACTGGAAACCTTTGGTCCACATTGGAGCCTCCACTTCTCCATAGAGCGCCCCCTGGTGGACTGAGGGAGCCCCACAGCCAAGCTCCCTACAGACCACCTCTGCATCCTGCTGGTCAAAGTCAGCTTCACAAACCGAGGACCACGACTGGTTAGACTTCACCTCCAGTCTCCCTGAGCACAGACTAGTCCCATTCACCAGCCTCACAGACTCTGGATAGAGAGAGGAGGGGGGGGGGGCAGAGAGAGTTTTGAATTGAGATGCTACGTTACGTCAAGTTTCCTTCTGCAAAAACAAACAAAATCACTGCCATTCCTTTGATTGCAATGTTATAATGGTGATTTTAGAGCCTTCTAGATGGGCTCAAGCCCCCTAAATGTCATCACAGTCTCACTAAAGTAGTGAAATAACCGCAGCACAGTCCATGTTTGATGAGCTCTCACAAGCTCACTTTTTAATTTAGAACAGAGATTCTTTTTTTTTTTTTACCTTTATTTAAACAGGGGGAGTCTCACTCAGAGCAATGCTCTCTTTTTCAGGAGCACCCTGTTCACATTCACACCTGGAAGCTGACCAGTACAACCACAGTCTGATCTGCTGACCACTGAGCAGCTCCACTGGAGCAGTTGGGGTCAAGGGCCTTGCTCAATGGCACATCAGTGGTAGTAATGAGGGAATGGACAAGCGCTGCCTTTTTACTTTCCCCACCCAGATTTATCCTGCCGGTCCCGGGGATTGAACCAACAACCTTCCGGTCACAAGCTTGCTTCTCTATCCATTGGGCCACCATTGCCCACTTTCAGTATTAGCAGAAACTAGACATTCAGGCAAACAGGTAGATACCAGCCCTGCCAGGTTAGGGTTAGGGTGTGGGTTAGGGTAGGGTTAGGGTGTGGGGGTTAGGGTAGGGTTAGGGTGTGGGTTAGGGTAGGGTGAGGGTGTGGGTTAGGGTGTGGGTTAGGGTTAGGGTAGGGTTAGGGTGTGGGTTAGGGTAGGGTTAGGGTTAGGGTAGGTTAGGGTGTGGGTTAGGGTAGGGTTAGGGTTAGGGTAGGTTAGGGTGTGGGTTAGGGTAGGGTTAGGGTGTGGGTTAGGGTAGGGTTAGGGTGTGGGTTAGGGTAGGGTTAGGGTGTGGGTTAGGGTAGGGTTAGGTTAGGTTAGGGTAGGGTTAGTGTAGGGTTAGGCTAGGGTTAGGGTGTGGGTTAGGGTAGGGTTAGGGTGTGGGTTAGGGTAGGGTTAGGGTTAGGGTAGGGTTAGTGTAGGGTTAGGGTGTGGGTTAGGGTAGGGTGTGGGTTAGGGTAGGGTTAGGGTGTGGGTTAGGGTAGGGTTAGTGTAGGGTTAGGGTAGGTTAGGGTGTGGGTTAGGGTAGGGTTAGGGTGTGGGTTAGGGTAGGGTTAGTGTAGGGTTAGGGTCAGGTTAGGGTGTGGGTTAGGGTAGGGTTAGGGTAGGTTAGGGTGTGGGTTAGGGTAGGGTTAGGGTGTGGGTTAGGGTAGGGTTAGGGTAGGTTAGGGTAGGGTGTGGGTAGGTTAGGGTAGGGTAGGGTAGGTTAGGGTAGGGTTAGGGTGTGGGTTAGGGTAGGGTTAGGGTGTGGGTTAGGGTAGGGTTAAACAACAGACTTGCTGGCTCAAACCAGCAAGAGAAGAGCACGGGCTCAGGCAGACTGATTTAAATTCGTTCTCCTCGCTCCTATTTTGGATCAGAATTGTTCTCAGTGTGTCTTGGGTACAGGACCCATGTTGGTTTATAGCAGATTTAATTTTTGGCCTCATTTAAACCACTGGGCACTATAGTATTTAATGTTCTGATCCAGTGTCTTTCTACAGAGATTCTCTGTCTTGTAGACCAGCCTGTGTTCGATTCCAGGCCTGAGATCATTAGATTGTCACTGCTATGCTCTCTAAAGTGTACATACAATTCTGCTTGTTTATCTGATCGTTTAATCAAATATAAATGTTGCTTCAGACGACTAAGTCAAGTGTTTTTAGTTTGGCCCACATATAGTTTATTGCACACTTTACATTCCATCACATAGACAATGTTTGTCCATCCCAGCTGGAAGGATCTCCAGACTGGGCCACCCAAACTCGTGTGTTTATTTGTGATGAATTTTTAGTTTTTAAAGTGTGAATTTAAAGTTTGTAGTTTGTCACTTTTTAAGGAGGCATGTACCAAGAGGTCTTTTACATTTTTATTCCTCCTGAAAGCAGCAATTACCTGCCTGAAAGTTCATCAATGGTTCAACAGCGTCCTGAAGCACTTTAAAGTTTTTCTTTCATGTTGAATTAAGTTAACTGAGATGGAGGAAAAGTTGGACACCAGAGGGACACGTTCTTTCTCCGACTCAGCTCCGGTGGGCACCTGCACCTCCACCAGAGAGCCCCCCTGTATTTCTGCTTTAATGGAGTGAAGGAACGTTTCTGAATAGCATCTCAGCCTTTCAAAAGCACCTTAGTTGCTCTCTCAACATCTTCCCATTTTGTACATATCCTGTTAAACCTTATCAGTTGGGACTTCAACCTCAACTTGATTGATATCCCGAAGGAAATTTGGTTTGCAGCAGGCATGTGGACATATAGTACAAAAATGTCAACATCAGCAGACATCAGGTGACACAGAGACACACCCCAGGAGTGATCGAGTTCAAGTAAAAAATTAGGGCATTGCCTCTAAAAAATATATATATATACAGTGGTCTGCAGAACTGGGAGGGCCCAACGCTGCGGCGTTGCAGCGGCCTCCCATGGCCTCCCGTGGGCTGCCGCGGCTTCCCGGAGTATTTTTTTTCACCAGCAGCTGCAGTGCGCAAAAGAGCCGCCAGGTGGCACGTGTGAGCAGTCTCTACAGGCGGAAGTCACCTGTGCGTTCGTTCCAAACATTTCCATCTTTGAAGCACCTCAAAGACAGAGTGACTTGTAACGTTACAATAATTCAAGGTGAGTGAGTTTCAATTCATGTTAAGGTTAATGTTCAAACACCAGCTGTTTGCATATTTCCCAGAAAGCTATAACTTTTTACACATACAGCCATGGGGTGTATATAAACCCCTCGCAAATACTGCAT
Organism: Poromitra crassiceps; assembly: GCF_964638095.1. Classification (NCBI taxonomy): domain Eukaryota; kingdom Metazoa; phylum Chordata; class Actinopteri; order Beryciformes; family Melamphaidae; genus Poromitra; species Poromitra crassiceps. The sequence continues at coordinate 11,893,384 of NC_139630.1, forward strand.
GATATAGTGAAGTGGGGGAAGTTTGACCATAACAACATTGCACGCGGTTTCTTTACCAAAATGCTTTGCATTGCAGATTGAATAATAAAAAAGGCAAACTGGTCAACGTGACGCGAGGGGGACATGCGGGCGGCATTAAACGAACGCACCCAAGTATGTTAGAGAAGCAGTATAGCGGAGGGGAGGCGGACCTCTGAGCCTTCCTCATCGGACCATCGTGATTAATTACCTGTTTGAATTACAAATTTGCAGATTTAATCGTAAAAAAGGCCAATTCCACTCAACGTAACGCTCGTGGGAGGTGCAAGCGTTGTTGAACAAGCGCGCCCTAAGTAGCCTACAGTGTCAGTGCAGTTCAGACTGGGGAGGCGGACTAGCAGATTCAGCAGAAGTAATTTGTGTTGTGGAAAATGTTTTTCACATTCTTTCCTGTTTTAAACCCAATGTGAGTAATGAACAGGTCTTCAACTGTGAATTCAACTCGCCTATTTGCATGAAGTCGCTTCCATTACATCCATGCTGCTGCTGTGTTTATCTCTCTCCAATAGCGTTAGGTTCAAAGCCACACGATAACTAACGTTATCCGCCAGTAATTCTCCCTGTTTTCTGCCAGCAACACACACGTTGTTGGTCAGGATCTGTATCGTTAACGTTTTTTGTTTTGGCCTTTCAATATTACTGGTAGTGATATAGTGCTTAGTTCAGCCGCTTGACTGTACTTATTAGTAGCCTATCCAGTGGTGTCTCTCATGCAGAGATCAGCTGTCAGGTTGTGAACGTGCAGCGTCGCAGCCAAACAGTATCGCAGCTACTTCATAAACCAATTAATGAATTCATAAATACCACCGCAATGGCTATTTGGTTGACATCGCACCCTCGCAACCCTAATCACATATATTATTTTGTTGTTGTTTTTCAGGACAATCCCTTGCTGACGAGCCTTCAGTGAGACAAAGTGCTCCACCCTCCAAGCTACTGTACTGTACTTGCCGTGCTGGGACCAGACGAGAGCATTTTCAAGAATAAAAGTTGAAACAAACAATACTCATTGACAGAACAGAACAGAAGGCAATCATTTGATCTGAAACACTGCAATATCATATCACTGAGCTTAAAGAAAGGCTCAACAGTGTGAATGAATGAAATATAAAACACGTAGGCTACTGCTGCTAAATTAAATTGCAGCCACTGTACATTACACATAACCTCTGTTAATATGTATGCTGTTAATTAACAGTCTAAGTGGTTCTTGCTGAAACGCGTACGTTGTTGCAGTGTTTGAAACAGGAATAAAACCCTCAAAGGACATTTTTTGAGTGCTAGATCCTTCTCTCTGCTGCCCTATGGAAAGCTTTTTTATCCAGGGAGCTTCAGCTGATAGCTGCTTTGAACATTGTGAATAGCAATGCCCTTCCCCCCATTCCTTTGTTTTGCTAATTCACCCTGCCACCCTGCAGACTGTGAGGGGCCCTTTACACGAGGACAGTTTCTGAAAGAAACGACACAATAGCGTTTCCTTCACACCTTTTCCTTCACACCTTCTCCCTGTTTACATGAGCGCTGTTGAATTTTTAAAACGCCGTAATGTACATGCCAGGTCGCTAGGTGGCAGTGTGATCACCTTATTCTTTGCCCATACAAGGACGCTTACTGCATGATGTAATTTCGCTTTAAACGCGGAAGTAGAGTACACTTTCCGCAGTCATTTAGACTTGCCAAAAAGCTTTTTTCAAGCTAAAAAACCCCCAAAACTGTTAAAGGTTTAATATTTGTCGGGTGAGAATGTAACATATATGTGACCAGTTTATCAGAATAACGCCTATTGGAAATCTTTAACGAGCAGCGAGGACCGGGAGCGCTGACTGTGATCTGTCACCCTACTGCTACTGGCAGTGAGAAAACACTGTCGACTGCTTTTGTAACTAACGTTAAATGCCGACCGGGTACAGCCATCGGCTCCTCGCAGCAGTGGGGTCATCCCTATGTTCCCCGGACTCCCGCAGCAGTAACGCTATGAACATGTAACTGAAGTTGGCCGCAGTGTAGCTCAATTCTGAGTGTTGCCAAACTTCATTCATACTGACGTTGTATTTGGTTGCCAACTCGCGCACGGCATCGCGTGTGTCGCCTGTGCAGGCACGTCAGAGTTTCTGAAATGTGCCGTTCCAAAGTGATTACATGGAGCGCTCAGCGGGGAGCGTCACCAAGAATTTCACTCTGGAAGGTGGTTTTAAAATGTGTCGTTTCCTAAGCGCGAATTCGCCGTCGCCGTCTTAACGGGAGGCACTAACGATACAATAATTCCTCGTTTCCATAGGAAACCGTCCTCGTGTAAAGTGCCCCTGAGGTTTTTGTTTTAGAACAGGTTTTCAACGTGACGCGTTTTCTATACACAAACTGGATTTCCCCTGTTTCCCATATAAGTAAAATAGCCTAACAATATAGGCTACAGTAGGACAATTTGAACAAACGGTGACTAATCTGCATGGCATTCCATCAGTGAAACATGATTTTATTGAACAGAAGAGGCTGGTTGGCCACAACAGGGTGTAATATTGACACTGGAAATAATGTAGCCCATGTGTTTTTTTGTAACTTTATTTTTAAGGTTTTTGTTTTAGAACAGAGTGCATCATTTTCCAACATTTCTCCACATGAGTGACAGTTTTACAAATGCAAACTCACCAAAAAAAAAAAAAAAAAAAACATTCAGGTCATCATGATGGGTGTTACAGATCAATTCTTAGTTTTTTAATAGTTAGCTTTGTGTTAAGTTATGTTGTTCGGTTACTTGTTCCAATCAGCTTCAGAGAGAGAGAAAAAATGGAATGAGACATGTATAATATATAATACATTCAATGTGAAAATACACATGGGCCTTCCTCAGCGTTGGTCTTTGACTGAAACGTTCGTTGCTGCTGCCCAGGTACATGAGGAAATAAATCAACAAAAAGACATTTGGAGTGCTGGCTTTTCTCTTGTTCATATCTCGTGCTTGCCCTGCACCCAGTGAGTTTTTAAATATTTTCGAGTGTGCTTGCAACCTGACTTTCTACTTAATATTTCTAGTGTGGACATAGGAGGTTGTTGTACAGAATTGTTAAGTCGTGTCAAAATAAAACTTCTAAGTTGAAAATACTTGAAAAGGTGCCTTTCTGGCTTCACTTTCAGCTATTCAAAACCCAGTATTAATTTGATCTCTGAGATTATTTTTAACCAGTAATCTTGGATTGCTGGGCATTTCCAAAATATGTGATAGTGATCAGCCATTGAATTATTGCATTTTCTCCAGCAATTACCGGATTCTGGTCTATCGTTCTGTAAATATTTTCTTATTGTAGTAATAAAAAAATCTGATAAGGTTCTTCCATGAAAATTCTCTCCATTGAGCCCATGTGGTTTTAAGGAATGGATTGAGCTGATGACAAGAATGGCAACTTGAATTTGAGGTCTTCATACTTTTCCTCCGTCATGTTCATGAAGTAGGTTCTTGATGGATGTCTGTAGCAATCATGTCATGCTGTCTGACTCAGCTGCTTCTGCTCAGTTGAACATGGAGCTGTACGATGCTGTGATTTACTGAAAAAGAAATTAAATTATTATTATTATTACTACCTACAAAATAATAACAAGCCCATACATCATCTTCTTTCTGTTAGCAACCGAAGCAGTTTGTTTACAAACAACCTGATCTTTATGGAACCTATGTTAAGTCCCACTATAAACCATTATCTGTCGTCGTTTCACGTTTTACTGAAAAATGCTGCCACCAGATTAAAGAAAAGACCCTGTGTGATGTTGACTGATGTGTTTTTTTAATGTAATGTGCGCGATAGTTTTCTTAATTCCCTGATTGAAAAACAGCATGGCTCAGACGACAAGCTAGCTCCATATGCAGCTCCAGTCCAAAACAGAGCTATCTACTGTAGATTGATTAGCGTTACTGTAGCTACACCATGATGCATGACCGCGCATCAGTCAATATCACATAGGCCTAAATGTTTTCTTTAATCTGGTGGGAAAAAAATGCAATCAAAGTTAAAACGACACAGATATTATGGTTTACACGGGACTTAGATTTAGCTCCCATTAGCCATGTTCGCTAGCCACTTCACTTTATGGCTACTACCCTCCATAAGCAGACTACAGGCATCAGATAGGCTACCAACAGCACAGAACCATGTTCCTTGAGGAAACGATTAGCGGTACCATGGGGTTAATCACTGTTAACGTTACACATTCAGTTGCAGTTATCTAACGGTGGCATGGCAAGCCTTAGCAAACTCCCTAATGTTAGCGTATGATGCTAACGTTAGCTAACACAGGCCTGCTGTAGGCGACAATCTCATAATCTCCTGGCGGAGATAATAATAACAAGCCCATACATCATCTTATTTCTGTTAGGCTACTACCATAAGCAGAAATGATGTCTTACCTTCACTGTTGTGTTACAAATTTGATGGATGAGTACACACTGTAGCCTATTTCCACAGCGCTGCATGGCATAACATACTATTATTTATTTATTTATTTATTTACCGGTATTAACGTTAGACAGCCTTCTTCTTCTTTGGTTCACTCCAGGCACTTCCTGTTGAGTCAATGAACAGAAATAGTGGACAGCGCCACTCTGCCATTTTAACCGTGTTGTGGTCACAAAGTGTATCGTTTCTCAGGTGATTCAGCAGATTCAGGTGATATGCTGCCACCTAGCGTCTAATAAATATTACTGCAGCCTAATTGTTTTCATCAAAGCGGCACACCGCGGGAAAAGGCAATGCCACCTCCCCCCAACTCTGCAGACCTCTGTATATATAAATATAAAGCAGCAACAGTAAATAGTAAATAGTAAATAGTGCAACATACATTTTACATCAGTCAACGTGATAAGAATACTTTGCACTGCAAAATAAATATGTAAAAGAAATAGTAAAAATAGTAGAGATAAAAACATAAGAGTGCATAGACCCAGGGGGAAATAGGGATTCCATAATCCTAGCCTAGCAGATTGATCCTGTCGATAGCAACAGGGATGAAGGAGGCTCCTTGTTTTTGGCATTCTAAAACGGCGGCCAGAGGGCAGGAGGTCAAACTCCTGGTAAAGTGGATGGTACAGTCAGGAGGACAGTCTAGAATACGTTTGTCCTTATTCCTTACCCACTGAAAGTGAATGTCTTGAAGCTGGGCTTGCTGCACGCCTATCACCTTACTGGCTACTTTGACAAGCCTTGCCAGCCTATTTCTACTGGACAGTGTGAGGCAGCCAAACCAGGCCACACAACAGTAGGTGAGAACAGATTCAATGAAGCATTGATCAAACATAATCATTAGAACCTTACAGACTTTAAATGTGTTCAGTTTTCTTCAAAAGTACAGGAGCTGCTGGACCTTTTTGCAGACAGCATCAGTGTTTGATTCAAAGCTCAGTTTGTTGTCTATAATGGTTCCCAAGTATTTGTACTCCGGGACGATCTCAACTTCCATATCCTGAATGGTGGTATGAGAAATAGCAGGTTGAGATTTACGGAAATCAATGATCATATCTTTAGTCTTCGAAACATTGATTGACAAGGTGTCATTACACCAAGATATGAAATGGTCCACTATAGGACCATGCTCAGTCTCATTGTCATTTAAAAGACTTACAATGACTGAGTCATCGGCAAACTTCAGGATATGCCTCTTCTCATACATACTCATATACATACAGAAGTGAGTGTATAAGATAAAGAACAGTGAGGAGAGGACACAGCCCTGGGGGGAACCAGTAGAAGAGAATAGCTTGGAGGATAACGCACCCCTAGTCTCGCTAGCCAGCCTCTCTTCCTTTCCGTCAGAGAGTCTGGCACTGTGGAAACAGGCAACAGGAATCAGCCCGCCCCTGCTCTAAAGCTGCTCTCCCATTCGAGCGGCTGTTTCGGTGGCAGCAGGATATCCGCTCCCCCGCTTGCAAGCTCTGTCACGCTCTGTTCATCGGCTCCGACCATGTCAATCAGAGCGGCTTCCGCTCCCATGTGTGTCGCTGTAATGCTCCCGCCGAACGCTAACTAGCTAGCGTAGAAAGCTAACAGCAGAAACCTACAGGCTAACTCGTTGCTACACGCTGAAAATGGCAAGTTTTGAAGAAAATTTGGATTGTGCAATAAAGAAGGCCTGATCGGCACAAGTTCCACCTCGAAACTATTTTCCAAGGGCACTAACGCTAAGCACCGCCCAAGACGAGGCTGATTGGTTAACCCAAACAGAGCATTTTTTTCGCAATCCCACAATGGAAACCTGCGACGCCAGACTCTCTGACAGAAAGGAAGAGAGGTTGGCTAGCGAGACTAACACACCCCTGACCCTCACACATTGTGACCTGTCCGTCAGGAAGTCCACAATCCAGCCAATAAGATTTGGGTTCAGATTAAAATGAGAAATAAGTTTCTCTGCAAGGAGATAAGGCTGGATGGTGTTGAATGCAGGCATGTGTTTTTGGCGCCTCCAGATGTTGAACTAAAATATTTAATAAAGTTAGGGTAGCATCCTCCACACCCCTACCTGCTTGGTAGGCAAACTGGAGAGGATCTAATTGACCTTCGACCTGCTTCAGTATCTCCTGCTTTACCAGCTTCTCAAAGACTTTCATCACCAGAGAGGTGAGAGCTATAGGTCTAAAATCATTTAGGACTTTGGGGTTTTTGTTTTTTGCCACAGGGATGACGGTGGCATGTTTCCAAACCTTGGGTACGGTCTGCAACTGGAGAGACTGAGTGAAAATAACCTTAAAAATGTCACTCAGTTGTGAGGCACAAGACTTTAGCACTCGGCCACTAATATTGTCTGTTCCCGGGCTCTTATTAACCTTGGTTTGTTTAAGAAGCTTAGTGATGTCAGAGGGATCAAAGTCAAACACAGAGGTGTCCCTGACAAGTTCGCAGATGTCATTGGTTTTTTCATTAAAAACATCGAAGTTGAATCTCAAATAAAAAGTATTCAATTCATCTGCGAGCTGAGAATCAGAGGGAAATGGCGGGGGGGGGGGGAGGGCTCTGGTATGTAGGGCTCTGTGGGTTGCCACCCGGCCGGGCTCCTCCTTCGTCTCACCAGGTCTAGGACCTGTGCGCTGCACCAGACTCCCCCGCTCCAAACATCTCATTCCGAGGTGATGGTATCTTGGTGGATACGATGCAGTACCTGTACTTGGTGGCACTGCAGTCTCCACTTGCGGCTTGAATGGCCCTCCTAAAAGGCCTCTCGTGGGTTGTTGGGCTTCTTCCTCACGGAAGACGCAGGCTGGGGAGCTAACCCATACTGCTACCCGGGTGCCGTCCCTGTTCCGGCTGAATTAGTCAATTCATCGATTCATTGCCAAATATTACATTCATTTCCTATTTTGATTATCTATTAATCATTTTGAGCCATTTCTTTAAGGAAAAATGTCCTAATTCTCTGATTCCAGCTTCTCAAATGTGAAATTTTCTGGTTTCTTTAGATGGTAAATCATCTCTTTAGTCCTCTGTGGCAGTATTCTCCTTTGTGTACCCTCTAACACAGTGGTCCCCAACCACCGGGCCGTGGACCGGTACCGGGCCGCAACGTATTTGGTACCGGGCCTCGAGCCGGTCCAATTTTCTTTTCTTTTTTATAAACATAGGCTATAATATTATAGGCTGTGTGTGGTAGTTGAAACATAGTTTCAAGTTGAGGTTTATTTATGTTTGTAGTTAAAACAAAAACATAAATACTGTATAGGCTACATACAGTACAACACAAAAGCCTGTTATTTACCCTTTGTCGCCACCTGGTGAGTAAATATATATGTAACTAAAACCATTAAAATTGACAACCGGTCCGTGACTTTTTTTCCCATGTATCTACCGGTCCTTGGCACAAAAAAGGTTGGGAACCCCTGCTCTAACACACTACAGTTCTTCCATTTCAGTTGTTTTTCAGCACAACTTATTTCTCCTTCACTTCAGCTGTTCATTGCTTTCTGTGAGGGCTCTTGAGTTACAGGTAGCATTTCTACATGTTACAGTAACCTCACGTTTTGGAGCTTTGACCATGTTTAGCCATAGATATGAGATCTGTTATGAATGTTATGTTATGATAGTAGGTCCCCTATAAACAACTTCACATCCACCATGTCAGTAAATTGTCACATATAGCCTAGTCTTTATTTAACATGCTGCACACATAGAAATACAGCAACATTATTTATTCCACCACAAAAGGTTACTTTTCAGGAACATGTAACCATGGTGCCGCAGTATGGCATTCATGGTGAGGGGAACTTAATCCTGTGGCTAATGTATGGAAACAGGGAGGTTGTCAGCTTTGTCACAGTATATTTATTTATCCACTTTGTCGAGCTGAGTTGGGCATGGAGGTGTTTTTTTAATATTAGTTGTGTCTCTCTAATATGATGTTTGCATGCAGTAAACATTTTGATTTCCAGATAGGGCAGTGTTTGTCTTAGCATGATGCAATAGGCTTATCTAACCATCACATTTAGTACTTTATCTCTGGGGGAATTTCCACAAACACAAGGCTTCAGTACTAGTCAGACTTCCTGTCCTGTTTGAGTTAGACTTCCTGTCCATTTCAACAGAGGATAAATGTTACAGACCAGTCGCTCAAACACCTTCATGACAGTTAAATCAACAGGCTTGTAATCATTCAGGCATCAGGCTGTAGCATTAGACTTCTACTCTACCAGCCTGGTGTAATGTGGCACTCTGTCGGGTTCCTCACAGCTTTAATCAGAGGGTCAGGGGGACTCATGGTTCTGCACCCCGCTAAAGCTCAGAACCAAACATCCTTTTGTTATTGTTGTTGTTTTGCTTTGTTTTGTTGAATTAGCGTTAGCTGTGTCTCTCTAATATGATACACTGGTTTGCATGATGCAGTAAACACTTTCATTTGCAAATAGGACAGTGTTTGCCTTAGCATGCAATATCTAATCATCACATTTAGTACTTTATCTCTGGGGGAATTTCCACCAACACGAGGCTTCAGTACTAGTTTCCCACCCTACTCTGCCTCTGATTTGTGGTTGAGATTGTTCTGAGGGTAAGCCAATCAGAGGCGGAGTAGAAGTGACATCTCACATTGCGTTTTTTTTTTTTTTCAGAGTTTAAACCTGTGTCAATGTTTAACTCATTAAGTGCCATAGACGACCTAACTCGTCTTACATAATCCAGCGCTTAAGTGCCAAGGACGGACTAACTCGTCTTACATAAAGATTTTTTTTTTTTGACGGTGGGACATCAATCAACCCCTTTTACATCTTCGAGATAACTATTTGGAGCAAGAGCATGTGTGTAATCTATTTTACCGACCACTAAGTGGCGACAGAGACCGAGAGAAGTCACAGCCACGGGACCCAAAAGCCACAAAAGCAGCCGCCTCCCGCGGAAATGGCTTGGCGATTTTACAGTCAGAAGCCCGGACACACACACACAGAACGGACAGAGATCCCTTCCCCCCAGAGCCGCGCAGCAACGCGCGAACACACACACACACACACACACACACACACACACACACACACACACACACACACACACCGCGGGAGCAAGCCAGCCATTCAAGGAAATGGCGACGCGATTTTACAGTAATCCATTTCAGACTCGTCTTGCCCGACAGGCAGAC